>NC_090925.1:63364224-63667255 GCF_040938575.1 Ambystoma mexicanum | reverse complement strand
TACAACTATCTATTGAAAGCATTTATCCCTTAATGAGAAAAACTGTGCATTCACGACGCATAGTATAACCAGCCCTTAAGCACTGTTCCATTCTATACTCTCAAACTCTGCTTTGTGGCAGAAGAAATCACACTCTATATTTGAATACTCGACTGCAGTGCTAGCATTCTAAAGTCAAAAAACCACTGGCCATTTGCTAAGCATAGCCTAAAGTAACATGTGTGTTGTTATGATCAACATAGGGCACAGACCATCACCCCTGTGCAGAGCACAATTAAAGGGCATAGTTACTACAACCATTTTTTATTGAGACCAAAGAGCATAACTCTTTCCCAAGAAAACTCACCCGTGCCAGTAACATGAGAGTATTCCTGCTCCCAGACATTCATGCTATATTTAGGTTTGGCATCACTGTTGTGCTTTTTTGAACCTACAGCAGATTGGCTTTGCAGCAACGGGATTGCAATCAAACAATGCATGATTTGATTAATTTCAAATTGATCATTAATTCTATTGCCGTCTAGTTCTTTGTTCTAACATTATACGCCATCCTTCTTTTAAAGGCATCCTTGAATTCTTTGTTTTTTATAGTGTAAATGATGGGGTTACTCATCGGGATCACCCCTACATATATTAAGGAGGATATTTTGCTCTGACTCACTGAGTACATTGAGGCTGGTCGCACATAAACAAAGATGAAAACTCCATAGAAAAGGATCACCGCTGTGAGGTGTGAGGCACAGGTGGAGAAGGCCTTGCTCCTATGTGTATTCGTCTGGATTTTCAGGATGGCTGAGATGATTTTGACGTATGATGACAGTATTAAAACACATGATGAAAATACCACTATCACACCCACAACAAAGGTCATTCTTTCAATGGTGACGGTGCTGGTGCAGGAAAGCTTAATAAGAGCAGAAATATCACAGAAGAAGTGGTCAATTTCAAGGGTGTTGCAAAAAGAGAAGGTAGATATTTGGATGACGTGGAAAATTGGATCCATGAGGCCAGCAATCCAAGCCACAGCGGCCATTCGGAAACACACAGATTTATTCATGGTCATCGTATAGCGTAAAGGATTGCAGATAGCCATATAGCGATCAAAGGACATTATGGCCAGAATGATAAATTCTGTTGCAAGCATGGCTGTAAAAAAGAACATCTGAATCAGACATTCTCGGAGAGTAACATGCGGGTTCCATGTAAAAAAACTGGCCATCATTTTGGGGAAAATAACAGAGGTAAAAGAAATTTCTGCAAAAGACAGGTTGGTGAGGAAGAAATACATGGGAGTGTGCAGATGGGAGTCGCAGTAAATAATTAATATGACGAGAATATTTGCTGAAATAGTCACCAGATACATCAGTAGAGATCCAACAAGAATGGGCATCCGCAGGTTCGGAATATCAGAAAAACCCACCAGAATAAATTCTGTCGAATATGTCTGATTCCCTTCTCCCATCTGTTCAGATATACTTGAAATCATATTGTGTTTGTTTAGCTAAAAGAAAAGAAAAAGACAATTTTAGCAGATACAGAGCTCGGAAACATAAATTGTGTTAATGTGTACATTGTGTAATTGTGTTAATGTGCAGCTCCCGTCCGTGTCTGCCCATACTAGCCTGGGAAGCCTGCCGCAGTCAACCATTGCTGTACTCCACTGAAAGCCCCACCACTCTTATTACCCACTACAACAAAGCCCAGCTGTGATAGTCAGTAATATCTCGCATTTAGCCCAACTGTGTTAGTCAGTCATATCTCACATTTAGCCCATCTGTGTTAGTCATATTGCGAATTCAGGGCATCTGTGTTAGTCAGTCATAGCTTGCATTTTGCCCATCTGTGTTAGTAATATCTTGCATTTAGCCCATCTGTGTTAGTCAGTCATATCTCGCATTTAGCCCATCTGTGTTAGCCAGTCATATCGCAAATTTAGGGCATCTGTGTTAGGAAGCAATATCTTGCATTTAACCCACTTGTGCTAGCGGAACCATATTGTTGGGGACCAACTCCCAAGTAGGTTCTAGGACTACTAGGACTTTGCTCTCGGAAGGCCCAACACCTTCCCCCAAAAAGGAATGCAGGGCCAGTCAGACAGCAACTTCAAACTGCAGTTTATTACAGCCAAACCAACAGGGATCAGTACAAGGATAGAAGAAATCCACTCAACGTTTACACGCGATTGGCCTGCCCTGAGCGGGGTACGTGTATTCCGGGGGAGCACTTGGAGTTTCACACGCGATTGGGCTGGCGCGAGCGGGGTACGTGTATTCCGAGGGGTGCGTGTGAAGTTTTACACGTGATAGGCCTGGCTCGAGCGGGGTACGTGTATTCTGGGGGTGCGCGTGGAGATTTACACGCCATTTGGCAGTGTGTTCCGTCCCAGGTGTGCCACCCTCCCATACCCCTCAGGCAGCCAACACCACAGGGGACCACCCCACACCCCTTGGGATGCCCCGCAGGCAGTCCATCACCCCAGTCCATAGCCCGCAGGCAGCCCATCACCCCTGGGCATGCCCCGCAGGCAGCCCATCTCCCCTGGGCATGCCCCACAGGCACCATGCACTTGGGAGCCCGACACATGTCCCGCACCCCACCCCCCATTGACGGGAACCTGCCAGCAGGCCCTGACTCATGTGCCCCACCCCACCCCCATTGACAGGCACCTGCCAGCAGGCCCCGACCCATGTCCCCCACGCCACCCCCATTGACAGGCACCTGCCAGCAGGCCCCGACACATGTCCCCCACCCCACCCCCATTGATGGGCACCTGCCAGCAGGCCCTGACTTATGTCCCCCACCCAACACAGCATCACAATCCAGATCCATGGCCCTTATGGCCACCCAAATACCACCCCACACCACCCCAGTCCAAACACCCAACCAATCATTCCATCCCCTCCAAATTGAAATCCCCATGTCATGATAGATCCTAAATAACCAGAATGCGCATGAGTACATGTCTGTCAGACCCACACAAAGGCGACACATGACTGAGAAAACCCACATTGTGACATGCACAAAACCAATGAGAGAAGACCACACAAATGAAGTAAAAAATAAAAATGTATTATATACAAAAATTAATGAATGAAACGAAATTACACAAGAATAAAATGATAAATAAAAGGATGTCCGAAATGAAGGAAAAATTATTAATGGTGAATTGAATGAAATGCAAAGAAAAATGCCTCTAGAGTGTCCATCCATAACACCAAATCCAAAGTCAAAATAAAAAGAAAACCATTCCTCCATGGTAAAAAAAATATGTAAAATCAGGTCCATAACTATATAAAATCAAGGGTCGATGTGCCCAACAATCCAAACGAAACCTAAGAAAAAACCTACCTAATAAATAACTATTTAATAAAAGTCGGGGCATAGTCCATGCACCCCAAAGGAAAAAGTAAATAAAGGAAACCTACAACTACATAACAAGTAACAAAGGCGGCGGCTAGTCCCACGGCTCACTGTTTGATGTTCCGGCCCAGGGCATCATGAACTCCATGTCGATGTTCCGGAGGTGGGCCTGTTCCCCGTGACTCGAGGTCTCACAGGGATGCAGCCATGGAATCCCTAAACTCCCTGCGTGTTTCCTCGAGGCCCTCCGCCCGCCTCAAAGCCCAGTGCATGGAGTTCTCCGCCCTGACCATCCTGAGCCATGCCCTCTCCGACCTCTGCCTCTCCGCATCTATTTGCCGGCCCATCGCTGCCACACGGAAGACACTCCCAGACCGGGGTCGTCCTGCCCCCGGGGTATTGATGGTCTGAGCCACGATGCCTCGCACGCTGAGCCTGCTGCTGTCTCCGATGCAACTGCCTCTGCTACCACGACGGCATCCGGGCTAATGGAATCCCCCGCCGCCATTGTTCACGTGCCCTGCCCGATGATGCCAGCACATCCTCCATCCGCTGGGGTCCAGTTGGTGGGGTGGCCACCCCTGCTGGACCTCCGACTCCTGACTGCGGCAGGGATGGGATCTCCACCTGGCTGGCTGCGTTGGTTGGGGCAGATCCACAGGGGGCCCTGGTGGCATCCAGGCCAGAAGACGGCACAGAGAACGACTGGCATATAGTGTGCACAGAGGAGGAGAGGGCTGCAAGGCTTGCTGACAGATGGAGGAAACCCCCGACCATGGACCCTCCCAAAAGGGCCATGTTGGCACACAGCTCTTCGTGATGACGTGTGTGGCCCCCCCAGAAAGCACTCACATCATCACGAATGTCACGTGTGCGCAACACAACACCAATCAGGACAGACTCCATCCGGTCACGGGTCCCCTCGTCCGCAGGTAGAGGAGTGCCAGATGACGTGGACCTCCCCCCTACCTGCGGATGGGTCTGGGACGAGGCATCCCTGCTGGTGCATGGTGATGCAGTCACAGTGTCAGGGACAGAGACTTGCACAGGCACCTCTGCTGCGACCTGCGCTGCCTCCTGCACCTGCCCAGGACTGCACCACTTGCACCAGTGGTACCACCCCCACCAGGCCCCATGTGCGGCTCTGTAGCGGCCTCCTCCTACTCTATAGACACCACCAACCTGGATGGCTATGCACCGTCTTCCGCCGTTGCAAGCCCGTGTGGGGGCTCATCCGCCCCTTCCGCTGCAGCCATAGTGGCAGACGCGGCACTAGTCCCCTCGCTCCCGGATGATGGAATTTCCTGGGAGGAAGACTGGGCATTGCGTCGCCGGTCGGTGGAGGCATCCCTGCCGCTTTCCTCCACAGCGCTGTCTCCGCCCTCTTCTTCACTCGCGGCTGTGTAAAGGGAGACATTGAACACAAGCATCAGAGTACTGTACAATAGTCCCCTAGACAGCGAGCAATAGTACATGAATGGCACTGTCAAACATCACTTCCATCATGTCTCCCAACACCACTTGGGTCAGTGCAGGCAACACACATGCAGGAACCGGCATGGCACATGCAACAAATATTTGCATCCATGTCCACCGTACCGTAGAAACATCCAATGGTAGTCTGAAACTCAAATGCATCATGCGACATGCTGATCACATGCACACGCATCACTGGAGGGTCATGCATCTGGCCCTGTATGGATACAAGGATGAGTAGGCTGTATCAGTGAATCAACACATCGTCATGGACATGTGTCATGCATCCATGGTGCACACACTACTCAGACACACAGACATGTACATCATGCATGTCCATGACAGCAGCACACATCTCTCACACCCCAATCATGTCAAAGTACAGACACAGGCATGCATACATGTGTGCATTCTGCATGCTGCTCCGCATGATGCATTGTAACACATACACCATCCATGTGGGTCATGCATGACTGGACTCACATGCAGCACCATCATGTCCCTGCACACACACATCCATACATGATCCATGTCACACATGCAGCCAAGTAGCTAACTACCAGCACACTGCAACATGCACTGTTTTAAATGTGAATGCATGGCCACTAACTGCTCAACTCCAGACGGGCCTGCATCCTGAGGATCTGGTGGTGAAGCACTGGGCGAATGTGCTCCATGACCCTCATCTGCTGGGAGGTAAGCAGATCCCTTCTTGAGGGACTGGACTTGTAGTCCTCCCAGCGCTTCTGGACATGTTTGATGTCGCGGGGTGCCACCCCCTGCGCGTGCATGGCACCCACTATGTCCTTTCAGATCATCTTCCATCCTTCATTGTCGGCGCCCAATGGTATGAAGAGGGCATCGTTATGCCCCAGAACTGCTCCACCAGGATACCAACTTCCTTTTCATTGAAGTTGGTACCCCTCTGCCTCTGTGCTGGGGTGTTGCCACTTGTGCCAGAAGGTGTTGTGTCGGACATGGCAACCCCCGAGGCAGGTGTGTGTGGGCAACTGGGTCCTGGGGCCGGGCTGTGGAGTGATGGAACACCAGTCGTGAGTCTTCTGTTCCAGCATGGGTGGTCACAGCAACTGGACCCCTGCAGATGGCAGATGTGCAGGCACCAAATGTCAGTGCACAGTGGCAGTAGGCAGGCAGGCAGCAGCAGTTGGCTTGTGGGAGGATGTTCAGGGATCTGGGGGACAGTAATTCAGCTTTCTGGGCAGGAGCGTGGTCTTCCGTGTGTTGTTGCGTGGCCAGCTTGATACGGAGTGATTTGACACGTGAAAAACAGCACGTTTTTGTGAATTCCGAGGAAAGGCCCTTGGCGCGTAAGCACGTAGGTGACATAATGTGCACGTGGGCGTTTCCCTGGCATGGGTTGAAGGTCCCATGTGGGTTTCCATCGCTCTGTACGTGGAAAGCGGTGCGTGTGTTTTCCAGGCGTTGGGGTTCACACGCGATTACTTCACAGCGGCTACAGTGCGTACTTCTCCTTTTGGCGTGGGTGTTGGCTACGCGTTCTTCTTCTACACGCAAGGCAGATGTTGAGTCGCACATGCTATTTTTCATAATGCGGGTGTCCCTGTTAGTCGCGTACCCCTTTTTTTCCGGGCATACTAACCTGCGTGTTGATCACGTTCGTATTTTTTGTTTTCCTGACTGCCTCAGCGTACTGTGTGTGTTTTTTTACATGCACGTGGGCTACAGGGGTCGCTTATCTCTTTTTCTTGCTTTTTGCCTAAGCGTTGCGTGACATGTCATTTCTCATAGGGGACCACAGAATGGGACATTATTCGTAGCTGTATATACGTGTTTGTTGTTTGCGCACACACTTTTGTAATGCGCAGGGACGCTACCGCCTGCCTTTGTGTGGCGGATGTGTTTAGGTCTGTGCGTGTCTTTGGCCATGTGCGGGTTTTCCCTATTTGATTCCATGAATACGTGTAGTTCGCGTGCGTGTGGGCGTTCCGTGTACTTCCCAGCAGTACATCCCCAGTTACGCCCTTATTTTCACCCCATCCCCATTCCGCGCATTCCGCCCCGTGTTCTGCCCCCTTTTTGGTGTGTGCGCTAACGTTGTGCGCTTTTCGCTGTGTGCGTTGCGCATGGCGTTCAGGATGTTGCAATGATGTGTACACCCATGTGCGCCACGCACAGATTTGGCGCACATCCCGGGGAAAACATGCGCAGGCCCTTCAATGAATCGCACGCTTGCGCCACGATTTTCAGCGAACATTTGTTCTATGAATCGGCCCCATAGTCATTCACAGCACCTTGAAAAGGTGTACAGTGAGCTGAGAACCCTTTCAGGTCCCAGGCCTGCGGTCATCAGTGTTAAGATGGATTTCTGAACTCTGACCTGGTGGGCAGAGGTTCAGAAGGCCAGCCTAGTTTCTTGGAATAAGGTAACCTCTGGACAAGCCAGACCAATCAAGGTAGCTGTGGCAGGCCTCAGTGAGCACACAAAGCAAGGACACTTACAAATTACTCCCAGACAGGTGTTATATCAAAAATATAGACACATTTATTACAAGGCCTTTGTAACTCTGAATCACAGCAATACTAAGTAAATCAACACAACACTATCAATTCAATATATATACAAGACCATTGGGGTCTAAAGGGTTAAATGCATGAAATTTGTCGACAACCTAGATGGAAAGGAAACAGGCAGTGCAGGTAGTCTTTAGGCCCCCTTCGACATCAGCAACACACCAAACTAAGAGGCAGTCCAAGCCCTAAGAAGAGAGGAGCCTTGTGCTCAATACTACATGCAATGCTAGCGCACCCGGTTGTTCCAATGGGCAAATCGGGGTCCCTTCAGGGGTCTCTAGCAGCTCAGAAAGGTGGATGAGGCGATGAAGAATACATTCCCACTCTTCAGGGAGGACCTCCATTTGAAGGCAGAGGCAGTTCCAAAGTGCGGGATGGTGTTACTAGTTCGCATTAGCAGTGGAAAGGAGAGGGACCCTCAGGGGCCACTCGTGCTTAAAAAGGGGCCCTGGCACTAGGGGTCACCGGTTAGTGTTGGAAGTACTCACCGGTCCCAGGCGCTCTCGGATCCAAACTTCACCAGTTCAGTCCACTTCGCTTGCAGGTTCAAACGTGACAAAAAGGATGTCTCTGCCGCTATCAGTTCCTGAGATACAGTGAGGATTCCCAAACGGGACAGTGGTGATTTCTCCGCTCCGGGTGGATGGATTGACCTGGTTTCACTGCAGCAGGCTTCAGGGGCAAGAGAGTCACAAATGCAGCGTACTTGCAAAGGTTGTTGCCGTGGCAGGGCAACACAGTAACTGCATATGCTCCGGTCCTGGTGCACTCGTCTCACTTCAGACCTGGGAATGCCAAGTGTACGAAAATTGGTGTGAGGGTGCCGTGGACACAGAGCTAGCAGTATCGCAAGTTTCAAGGGCTTCCTTGAAACGGTGGCGGTGACAGAGCAAAGCAACTGGGTAAGCTGGTCAGTCCACTGGTTGGCCCAGGGACACTTCAGATAAAGCTTACTTGCAAGTTTTGATGAAGGTGCCTATAATAGTTGGTCCCACTATTCCAATGGGGCGAAGCGTCTTTGCAGACCTTCTAGGACGACCAGATGCAGAGGGTCCCACGGGACGACAGTGGGCTCAGGTTGCCAAACCTTCCTGCAGGTCACCAGCGGTTCCTCGACTCAGCTTCGTAGATTAAGGATACTTGGATCCTATCCTTTGTTCCATGAGAACTCCAGAGATCGACAGGGTGTTTTCAGCCTCCTCTTATCCAAAGTTTCCTTTGCGCCGAAACAGAGAGGACCCAATGGGAGATCTGCTCACAAATACGCACTCCATACGTGGACCAATAATGGACCACAGTGGTCCCAGTCATTCACTACACTCCAGACTCTCTGGCACCCAGGATGTGTATTGGGGACAGACACCCCAGCCCACATCCTGGAGGCACACACACAAGGTATGCAGGAGCCCGCAAAAGCTTGGCGTTTTGCGGGAAACTGCATGTCCAAATAAGGATTGCCCCGGGTCGACTCGACCTGGGGAAGGTGAGGGGGCAAGGTGGCCAAAGGACAGGACAAAGAACAACGTAGCATGGCCATTTTGGAACCAGGCCACCTATTCGTGCCAAATTCGGTTAACAATGTTAACATGGCAGAAAAGGGTTAAAAATAATGCAAAAAGATAGCTGCCACCAGCCCTGACCATGACACATCTGCACATCTCACAAAAAGTCCATCGGTTGTATCTATCTGAAGGCTGTGCTTCTCTGGCAAAGTCAGTCTATGGTGTTGAAACAGCAGCAACACGTTTGGCGGTGTACACATGGAGGGAAAATTACATACAGTTATAAAATCTTTCCTAACACTCGCCCCTCCCAGACTTAGGACATGGGGAACTAATCCACCCCTGGATGATTTTCTTGTTCAGGTCTGTTAAACATTCTGGACAACCCATCAGCATTGCTATTTTGGACACCTGGCTTATGCTCAATAGTGAAGTCAAAGCCTTGTAGACTTATAGACCACCTAAGCAACTTTGGATTCTCTCCCTTCATGTTCATTAGCCAGTTTAAGGGTTTATGATCAGTTTGCACAGTGAAGTGGGTCCCATAGAGGTAGGGCCTCAGCTTCCTTAGGGCCCACACAACAGAGAAACATTCTTTCTCCACTGTGGACCATCCAAGTTCTCTGTCATTAAGCTGGAGACTAATGAAGCCAATAGGGTGTTCCTTACCCTTCTCATCTACTTGTGATAGTACAGCTCCTATACCAATGTCAAAGGCATCTGTCTGCACAATAAAAGATCTTTGGTAATCAGGGGCCCTGAGGACAGGGGCCTGGCACAAGGAGTCTTTTCAGCCATTGAAGGCCTTCTCACACTCTTCAGACCAAGTTACCTTATTGGGTTTCTTTGGAGTTGCGAGAGCAGTCAGAGAGGCAGCTATGGTGCCATAGTCTGCCATGACATTTCTGTAGTACCCAGTGAGTCCTAAAAAGGCTCTCACATGGGTCTGAGTAGTGGGGGTAGGCCAGTCTTGTATTGCTTGTACTTTACTGGGTAGAGGCTGTATCCTCCCTCCACCTACTTCATGTCCAAGGTAGGCCACTGATCCTTGTTCAATCTGGCACTTACTGGCCTTTATGGTCAAGTGGGCCTTCTGAAGAGCCTGTAACACAATCCTAAGGCTCTGTAGCTCTGTAGGCTCACTACACAGGAGCCCAACTTCCCAATAAATCCTATGCTTCCGAGGAGGTACACACTCAAGCTGGGAACAGGCCTGTCTGCTTAGGCCTTCCAGAGATGGGCACTCACGTTGGCCTTTACTGAATTCCTCTCTGTCAGGACCACCTTCCACTAATAAGTCTTTTAGTCCAGGATGGTCATTTGGATCAAATACTTCAAGCAATACCTCTACCTCGTCAGGTTCTGGTGTTTGACCAACTACCTCCACCTCAGTTGTAGTTGAGTTAGGAGGAATATTCTCTTTCCCTCTTTTGGATTTTCTGACTCTTTTAGCATTGGGTTTCCCCTTTGGCTGGGGGGTTGCAGTGGTCTTGGCCAGTGCGTCCCTTGTTTGAGACCGTGTGCAGGGTCTTTCAGCTGTATCTCCCACAAGCCATAAAGCTCTGAGATCATTTACCAGCAAGACCTTTCCTGGGACTTTCACTTGGATTCTCACTGGAATCCTAACTGCTGTCCCATTCAAAGTAAGAATTACAGGTATTACTGGGAACATGAGAGGAGGGCCATGAGCCAACTTAGTGGGTAACAGAGTAGCTTTGGCAACTTCCTCTGGGTTTTCCAAGGTAGAATTCACTACAGTTCGACTACACCCACTATCCCTAAGAGCTGGAGTATCTACTCCATTGATCAGCACACTGTCCTTAAAGTAGTGATTGGTATTATCTGGAATCCTAGCATAATCCTCTGAGACTTTAGGCTCCCAGGAACCGAGGGAAACTAAAACTATCTCAGAATCTATCCTACTGTGGAAGGAATCTGAGGAGAAGGATGCCCCTGTAAGCTCTTCTTCCTCATAGGAGGATAAGGCCAGATTAGCAGAGTGGACCCCCAAAGTTTTGACCATACATCTGGCGTCCCCCTTCACATGGTCAGTTGCTCCACAAGCAAAACAAGATCCACTGGGTCTGTTTACATAGGGAGGCTTATTATAACCAGAGTTCGGTTTTGTAGAGACTGACCTCCACTACCCTGTGAGTTCTCTTGTGACTTGCCCTTATTTTTCTTTTTGTGGACCTTCTGGGAGGAAGTTTGATCAGATTCCCCACCCTCCTTATCTTTGGACTTTTCCCCCTCCTCCTGCTTACCAGGATGAGTCTTGTCCTAATGGGACACTCTATGTGACACCCACACATCTGCTGCTATGGCAAATTTCCTAGGCTCTATATCCTTAGAATCTGCCAAATGCTGCTTAAGCTCCTGGGAACAAGATGCAAAAATATGTTCAAGCATGACAAGACATATCATACCTTCAAAAGCAGAGACCTTATAACCTTCAACCCAGCCAGTCAAGTTTTCTAAGGATTCAGTCACATAAGACACCCAAGTACCACCTTCTTTCTTTTTGTACTCTCTGAATCTATATTTCCATAATGGCACTGCAGCCAGAATGGGGCAGTCTGCTAAGTAACCAGGCAATTTTATCAGCATTGTCAACCTGTTGAACTTCACATGCCTACTCAAAAGTATCCAGCCAGTCCATAATGTCATTCTTTTCATCATACAAACTGAGCAGATCTTTAGGAAACCGAGGATGAGAGGAGGACCCAGACCCATGTCCAGGACCGTTAGATCCATTGGAAACTTGAAGCTTGGCCAGTTCCAACTGGTGATCCCTGTCCTTCTGTTTTTCTGCCTGCTTTATCTTCAGCTTGGCCATGTTAAATTCAAGCTCCTTCAGCCTAAACAGCAGTTCTTGCTTCTTGAATTCAAGCATGGCCTCAGCATCAGCACTGGCTGAAGAAACATTGGCCATCACTTCATCTAAATCCTCATGGGTCCCATTGATAAGTGCAGGGGCAGATATGTCAGTTCTGCCAGTGAGAGCAGCCCTGCCACCTTATGCACTCTCCTCAGGAGCTATGGCACTGAGTTTGGACTCTTGCCATTCCATGATTCTTTGACTCATTTCCATTTTTGTGCCTTGAGCAGGTAAACCCCTCTCACCACACATCTTTCTTAATGTTTCAGATTTAGAAGCATTTAAGGTTAACAAGGTACTTGTTTCCATACTGTTAGATAGGTCAATGGCCTTTTTTCAGTTATGCTACAACTATTCACTATGTGTCCTGGGTAGAAATAACTCGAAATGCCTTCACTAGTGTGCAACACTGGATACCTTCAGTCCTATCCCTCTGCTGTATGCCAATTTGGTAAAATGGATTTCTGAACTCTGACCTGGTGGGCAGAGGTTCAGAAGGCCAGCCTAGTTTTTTGGAACAGGGTAACCTCTGGACAAGCCAGACCAATCAAGGTAGCTATGGCAGGCGGTCAAGACTAAGTCTCAGGAGGGGTGAGGGTGACTGAAAGACCTCAATGAGCACACAAAGCAAGGACGCCTACAAATTACTCCCAGACAGGTGTTATATCAAACATATAGACACATCTATTACAAGGCCTTTGTAACTCAGACCATAGCAAAAGAATCACAGCAGTACTAAGTGAATCGACACAACACTATCAATACAATATATATACAAGACCATTGGGGTCTAAAGGGTTAAATGCATGAAATATGTCGACAACCTAAATGGGAAGGAAGCAGGCAGTGCAGGTAGTCTCAGCAACACACCTAACTCAGAGGCAGTCCAAGCCCTAAGAAGAGAGGAGCCTTGTGCTCAATACTACATGCAATGCAAGCACACACGGTTGTTCCAATGGGCAAAACGGGGTCTCTTCAGGGGTCTCTAGCAGCTCAGGAAGGTGGATGAGGCGATGAAGAATAGGTTCCCATTATTCAGGGAGGATTTCCACTTGAAGGCAGAGGCAGTTCCAGAGTGCGGGATGACGTCGCTAGCTCGCACTAGCAGTCGAAAGGCGAGGGACTCTCAGGGGCCACTTCTGCGCAAAAAGGGTCACTAGCACTAGAGGTCACGGTTAGTGTTGGAAGTACTCACCGGTCCCAGGAGCTCTTGGACCCAAACTTCGTCAGTTCAGTCCACTTCGCTTGCAGGTTTGAACGCGACAAAAAGGACGTCTCTGTGGCTTTCAGTTCCTGAGATACAGTGAGGATTCCCAAATGGGACAGTGGTGATTGCTCTGCTCCGGGTGGATGGATCAACCTGGTTACACTGCAGCAGGCTTCTGGGGCAAGAGGGGCACAAATTTAGCATACTTGCAAAGGTTGTTGCCGCGGCAGGGCACCACGGTAACCGCATATACTCTGGTCCTGGCACACTCGTCTCACTTCAGACCTGGGAATGCCAAGTGTATGAAATTTGGTGTGAGGGTGCCGTGGACACACAGCTAACCGTATCGCAAGTTTCGAAGGCCTCCATGAAACGGTAGCATTGACAGAGCAAAGCAACTGGGTAAGCTGGTCAGTCCACTGGTTGGCCCAGGGATACTTCTGAGAAAGCTTACTTGCAGGTTTTGATGAAGGTGCCGAGAATAGTTGATCTCACTATTCCAATAGGTCACAGTATCTTTGCAGACCTTCTAGGAACACCAGATGCAGAGGGGACCCATGAGACGAAAGGGGGCTCAGGGTGCCAAACCTTCCAGTGGGTCACCAGCGGTTCCTCGACTAGCTTTGTAGTTTCAGGATACTTGGATTCTATCCTTCGTTCCGTGAGAACTCCAGAGATCTACATGGTATGGGTGTTTTCAGCCTCCTCTTATTCAAAGTTCCTTTCACGCCAAAATGGAGAGGACCCAATGGGAGATCTGCTCACAAACACACACTCCATACCTGGACCAATCATGGACCACGGTAATTCCAGTCATTCACAGCACTTCAGACACTCTGGCACTCAGGATGTCTATTGGGGACAGACACCCCAGCCCACATCCTGGAGGCACACACACAAGGCATGTAGGAGCCCGCAAAAGCTTGGCGTTTCGCTGGAAACTGCATAATATGTTAAGGATTTCAATCAGGCAATACACCCGGGTCTCAGCCTAGCATGCAGTGCACAAATGAAATACTTATTTTATTATGTCTATAGGTTCAATATTCTGATTGATATACCACTCATATCACACCCCTTCTCAAAATACCCCCAGGTCACAATGGACCAGGAATCAGGCTGGTTGGTAAAGGTAATATTTATTTATTTAAGATTAAAATTAAACATATACTTTTTAATAGGGAGCAGCAATCACCAATGTGGTGGCAATAACAGATAATATGGTATCTAAGGCAGTTAAATTCACTTTTAGCAACACAGAATATAAAACACAGAGAAAAGAACAGTTTTGGCTTGTTTGAAAGATAGTTTGAAATTCTAAAAGATGTTTAGTAAGCAGCAGGTAGTCAGGAATAAAGAACAGAGAACAGGATTTGAATACAACCTTCCCTCCCCAAACAAGAGAGAAAAACGGGTTTGCAATCTTACACTTTTTAAAATGACATTCGAAATTGGCTTAGCGAAACAATGAAAAGTGTGCAAAAGTCCTTAATGCTGTATAGATTTATATGGGCACAACATTGAAAATATGCTAACAATCATAAGCTATAGTTGAGCAACAGGAAACACTCTGAATCTTAATGGAAGTTTGGGAATAATTGAAAACAAGAATCACACTTTGCATGATTGCGAATTCCCACCTAAATTTCACTAAACGGTTTTTAAGGAAAACGGGTGAAATATACTGATCTTTAGTGTGGATTTTGTGTTGCGATGTAGCTACAGGTCTTATGTATAGGTCAGAGTTGAACTGAAGTCTCTAGCTATTAAACTGAGGAAGATATTCAAGGTTGAATGAGAGGCGTTTTCTAGAAAAATCGGGAAGTGAAAACAGAAAAGAACTCAGTTTGGACAAGAAAATATTGACTATAGTATTAATTTATGACTAGAGCATTCCAGCTAGAATACCAAGGAGGGACAAAGCAAGCTCTGGAGTTGATTCATGACTTCAACACCAAATCCCCAGTGTCCTCTCCTGGCGGAACCAGTCGGATCACTCGAAGCAGGATGGATGGGTTTAGATTTACACAAGATGAAAATGACTAAAGAGATGGCGCTTAGCAAGATAGAACAAAGACAGGATACCAATAAGGATTCTGACAATGTGAAAAGTTATAAAGGTAAGGATTGGATAGTTAGAGATTGAGGTGGAACAAAACAAGGTATGCTATTATTTTCTATGCTTCCTATTAATACCTACAGTCCACTTTAATTTAAGATTTTGGACTGTCAAGGGTTCTGGTCATCACACGGATCAGTCTAACCAAGGTCAGCAGGGCATATCTGGTGGAACAGGGTCATCTGGGCGGTTCTGGTCACCAGACTGCATACTGGACTGGACTGCACTGGTTACTGGAGACTGTGGATCAGTGGGATGGCGAGTTTGTTGCAGGCAAGCCTTTAGTAGTAGCAAGCCAGCTGGATCAAGATGCTTCCCTGGGGTTTTGGGATTTGTTTCAGAATTTGGGCCTAACTGAAAAAGAAGTTCAGCAATGCTGAGGCCTTGGCTTTGTAATGAAATCAGGAACCAGGAACAAGGATGGAGATTTCAGGAACAGGGTGCCACACAGAAAATCAGAATGAAGTTAGGAATCAGTGTGTCTGTGAGTTGTGAGGTTCCCTTATTTATCATGCCAAATGACATCACTAAATTATATGGCAGGGGCAAGCCTTTAGTCCACACCCCTACTGCTATGATTGGGCAAAAGCATACTCTCTGCCTGGCTTTTCGCTGATTGGATTACAGAAAGGGATGTCATGTTTTATGGTGTTCTTTACAATGTCTGCAAACCTCCCATAGCTATGGGACCAAAATCTAACTTTACCACAAATACAGATTTATGTAGTTATGACCTCTTAGAAAATCAGATGTACGTGTTACATATTTCGTGGGTCACATTTCAATCCAAGTCCCACATCTGTGAGACCTGGTTTTGCCTTTCTGATGCATTTTGGCAATTTTAACCATGAAAGATTTGGCGTAACATTTCCCAATTTTGTACACAGATGCGCAATTACCCCTGGGATATGTGTACATCATGTTAAGTTTGCAACATTAATACTTTTCGCACAATCAGTCATTCTTCACCACTTCGGTTCCTTATGCAGTAAGAAGCTCTACCAAGTTTTCAAATGAATAACATAAATTTAGATTTAGAGTTATGCCCTTTTCACCTTTTCCTCCTTCTTGTGTCAAAGTTTCAAAGTTAAATGTCTTGAAGTTCAATTGCAAAATAGGCATTTTAAAACCAAAAGGAAGTCCATTGTCACTTAAGCAGGTTTTTTTTTTCTTTCTTTCAACTGTAAGCAAGTGTCAAATCCTTTGAAGCAGGGCCGGGTCATCTTCCTTGAGAGTGAAGCTTCCTGCCCCTCCCACTGGAAGGGTGAGTGTCTTAGCCTGCTATTGTCCTGGCCTGAGGCAAAGACAAATGTCTAATGTAACTTGAAAGGCACCATTGTCCTGGGGATTACAAGCCAGCAATTAGCCTTTTCCTGTTCCAGCAGTTGAAGTGTCATCCTTTCTCAGGGTCAGCACTGACAGGGCAAGTTTTTTTTTTTGTTTGACATAGTTTGCCATTCAGACTGGGTTGAGCTTTGATTTACAGTTTTACATCTTAACTTTAAAAATATAGAATTAAAACAGCTTATAAGTGTGTCTTTACCATTACAAATCCTTTTATATTTCTTAAATAATCAAGCCTCTACACAATGACATACTTTTAACATAGGCAATTTTGCTCTTCATTCAGGAACAAGCACATTTACTTATTTCTTTTAAATTCGGTTTTCCTCTGCAGAAAATACCCATTCTAGTCAGCTCTAGTCCTTCCCTTAAGTGCTGGAATGGTTTGCAGCATGGAAAACTGTATCAAGCATTTGTTTAGAGTCTTTCTCTGGACAGCTGATTCCTGATACTGTTGTGTTTCCCGTGGAAAAATGAAATCACAGTCCCTGGTTTGCTTTTCAAAGGATACTGTTGCCAGGAGCTGTCATTCAATGAGGCCTGGTTCCTCTGAGCCCCAATGGATGATCCTGAGCATTTCAGAACCTTTTTGATCATAGTGGTTTATGAGAATATGCTGCATTTAGCACCAAGCAGCACTTTTTAAGATTAGGAAAATGTCATTTTAAAAGGGAATTTTCAGGTTTTCAACACAATGATGCTGTTTCATTCAGTTTTCTCTATGTTGATTGTGGCAGAGCCCACTGGCATGTGTCATGCATGCTGGACGCTACGCTCGTAGAACAGCTAGACCGTTCTACTCCAAATGGAGGTTATTCGATACGTTACTGGGAAAACGACGTTTGCACTTTTCACGTCGCTAACTTCACGTGACTTTTGCTTTGTCACGTGAACTACGGTATTACGTATTTAAGCAGCGTAGAAACTTCACTCGCTGCTTCTGATCGTCTCTATTGGCGTTGTGTAGCTGAACCTCTGATCTGCATCCTGGCATATTTCTACAGCTACTTTTGGGCCTTCGATAGCGTGTGTTCCGCCACACGCTGATTCCTGGAGCTATCCCTTCGCGTGATAATTCACACGCGTTCTCTGTCTTCAAGCGTGGCTGGTCCGGACTGCGGGAATCCTGCCCGCGTGTAATTCCACACGCTCACGCTGTCTCTAAACGCGGCTGTTCCGGACTGCGGGAACACCGCCCGCGTGTTATTCCACACGCGCTCTCTGTCTTCAAGCGCGCCTGGCTAAGGCTGCGTAAATCCTGCCCGCGTGTAATATCCACACGCGCTCTTTGTCTTCAAGTGCGGCTGGCCAAGGCTGCGTGAATCCTGCCCGCGTGTAGGCAGAGCGATGGATCACTGGAAAGGGCGTGGGTAAGGTATAGTAATCCAGCCTAGGACAAATTAAAGTATCATGAATAATTGCTCCAACCTGAGTATGATGAATTAGATAATGACAGGAATGTTCACACTGACCTTTAGATTTGGGTAGAATAATCCAGAAGTCTCTTGATGGATTTGAATGAAGAACAAACGACAAGGAAGGGAAAATTAGTAAGGGAGACTTATCCCGAACGGAACGAGGCTCACGCTAGATACGGGTTGAATTCACCACAGGATAGCGTCCAAAGTTCAGTTCAATGTCACTTCCAATAATCCTTGAAAGGCTTCCTTCCCACTATAGGGATAAATCCTTCTGTTAATTCCACAGATGCAGGAGTTAGAAGTACACGCGGTTATAAACAGCCGCGAAGAAAATAACGTTTGAAGACAACGTGCGCGTGTGGATTTACACGCGGGCAGGATTTACGCAGTCCGGGCCAGCCGCGTATGAAGACAGAGAGCGCGTGTGGTTTTTACACGCGGGCAGGATTCACGCAGCCTTAGCCAGCCGCACTTGAAGACAAAGAGCGCGTGTGGATTTTACACGCGGGCAGGATTCACGCAGCCTTGGCCAGCCGCACTTGAAGACAAAGAGCGCGTGTGGATTTACACGCGGGCAGGATTCACGCAGCCTTGGCCAGCCGCACTGGAAGACAAAGAGCGCGTGTGGATTTTACACGCGGGAAGGATTCACGCAGCCTTGGCCAGCCGCACTTGAAGACAAAGAGCGCGTGTGGATTTTACACGCGGGCAGGATTCACGCAGCCTTGGCCAGCCGCACTTGAAGACAAAGAGCGCGTGTGGATATTACACGCGGGCAGGATTTACGCAGCCTTAGCCAGGCGCGCTTGAAGACAGAGAGCGCGTGTGGAATAACACGCGGGCGGTGTTCCCGCAGTCCGGAACAGCCGCGTTTAGAGACAGCGTGAGCGTGTGGAATTACACGCGGGCAGGATTCCCGCAGTCCGGACCAGCCACGCTTGAAGACAGAGAACGCGTGTGAATTATCACGCGAAGGGATAGCTCCAGGAATCAGCGTGTGGCGGAACACACGCTATCGAAGGCCCAAAAGTAGCTGTAGAAATATGCCAGGATGCAGATCAGAGGTTCAGCTACACAACGCCAATAGAGACGATCAGAAGCAGCGAGTGAAGTTTCTACGCTGCTTAAATACGTAATACCGTAGTTCACGTGACAAAGCAAAAGTCACGTGAAGTTAGCGACGTGAAAAGTGCAAACGTCGTTTTCCCAGTAACGTATCGAATAACCTCCATTTGGAGTAGAACGGTCTAGCTGTTCTACGAGCGTAGCGTCCAGCATGCATGACACATGCCAGTGGGCTCTGCCACAATCAACATAGAGAAAACTGAATGAAACAGCATCATTGTGTTGAAAACCTGAAAATTCCCTTTTAAAATGACATTTTCCTAATCTTAAAAAGTGCTGCTTGGTGCTAAATGCAGCATATTCTCATAAACCACTATGATCAAAAAGGTTCTGAAATGCTCAGGATCATCCATTGGGGCTCAGAGGAACCAGGCCTCATTGAATGACAGCTCCTGGCAACAGTATCCTTTGAAAAGCAAACCAGGGACTGTGATTTCATTTTTCCACGGGAAACACAACAGTATCAGGAATCAGCTGTCCAGAGAAAGACTCTAAACAAATGCTTGATACAGTTTTCCATGCTGCAAACCATTCCAGCACTTAAGGGAAGGACTAGAGCTGACTAGAATGGGTATTTTCTGCAGAGGAAAACCGAATTTAAAAGAAATAAGTAAATGTGCTTGTTCCTGAATGAAGAGCAAAATTGCCTATGTTAAAAGTATGTCATTGTGTAGAGGCTTGATTATTTAAGAAATATAAAAGGATTTGTAATGGTAAAGACACACTTATAAGCTGTTTTAATTCTATATTTTTAAAGTTAAGATGTAAAACTGTAAATCAAAGCTCAACCCAGTCTGAATGGCAAACTATGTCAAACAAAAAAAAAAACTTGCCCTGTCAGTGCTGACCCTGAGAAAGGATGACACTTCAACTGCTGGAACAGGAAAAGGCTAATTGCTGGCTTGTAATCCCCAGGACAATGGTGCCTTTCAAGTTACATTAGACATTTGTCTTTGCCTCAGGCCAGGACAATAGCAGGCTAAGACACTCACCCTTCCAGTGGGAGGGGCAGGAAGCTTCACTCTCAAGGAAGATGACCCGGCCCTGCTTCAAAGGATTTGACACTTGCTTACAGTTGAAAGAAAGAAAAAAAAAACCTGCTTAAGTGACAATGGACTTCCTTTTGGTTTTAAAATGCCTATTTTGCAATTGAACTTCAAGACATTTAACTTTGAAACTTTGACACAAGAAGGAGGAAAAGGTGAAAAGGGCATAACTCTAAATCTAAATTTATGTTATTCATTTGAAAACTTGGTAGAGCTTCTTACTGCATAAGGAACCGAAGTGGTGAAGAATGACTGATTGTGCGAAAAGTATTAATGTTGCAAACTTAACATGATGTACACATATCCCAGGGGTAATTGCGCATCTGTGTACAAAATTGGGAAATGTTACGCCAAATCTTTCATGGTTAAAATTGCCAAAATGCATCAGAAAGGCAAAACCAGGTCTCACAGATGTGGGACTTGGATTGAAATGTGACCCACGAAATATGTAACACGTACATCTGATTTTCTAAGAGGTCATAACTACATAAATCTGTATTTGTGGTAAAGTTAGATTTTGGTCCCATAGCTATGGGAGGTTTGCAGACATTGTAAAGAACACCATAAAACATGACATCCCTTTCTGTAATCCAATCAGCGAAAAGCCAGGCAGAGAGTATGCTTTTGCCCAATCATAGCAGTAGGGGTGTGGACTAAAGGCTTGCCCCTGCCATATAATTTAGTGATGTCATTTGGCATGATAAATAAGGGAACCTCACAACTCACAGACACACTGATTCCTAACTTCATTCTGATTTTCTGTGTGGCACCCTGTTCCTGAAATCTCCATCCTTGTTCCTGGTTCCTGATTTCATTACAAAGCCAAGGCCTCAGCATTGCTGAACTTCTTTTTCAGTTAGGCCCAAATTCTGAAACAAATCCCAAAACCCCAGGGAAGCATCTTGATCCAGCTGGCTTGCTACTACTAAAGGCTTGCCTGCAACAAACTCGCCATCCCACTGATCCACAGTCTCCAGTAACCAGTGCAGTCCAGTCCAGTATGGACGCGCTCTTTGTCTTCCAGTGCGGCTGGCCAAGGCTGCGTGAATCCTGCCCGCGTGTAAATCCACACGCGCTCTTTGTCTTCAAGTGCGGCTGGCCAAGGCTGCGTGAATCCTGCCCGCGTGTAAAATCCACACGCGCTCTTTGTCTTCAAGTGCGGCTGGCTAAGGCTGCGTGAATCCTGCCCGCGTGTAAAAACCACACGCGCTCTCTGTCTTCATACGCGGCTGGCCCGGACTGCGTAAATCCTGCCCGCGTGTAAATCCACACGCGCACGTTGTCTTCAAACGTTATTTTCTTCGCGGCTGTTTATAACCGCGTGTACTTCTAACTCCTGCATCTGTGGAATTAACAGAAGGATTTATCCCTATAGTGGGAAGGAAGCCTTTCAAGGATTATTGGAAGTGACATTGAACTGAACTTTGGACGCTATCCTGTGGTGAATTCAACCCGTATCTAGCGTGAGCCTCGTTCCGTTCGGGATAAGTCTCCCTTACTAATTTTCCCTTCCTTGTCGTTTGTTCTTCATTCAAATCCATCAAGAGACTTCTGGATTATTCTACCCAAATCTAAAGGTCAGTGTGAACATTCCTGTCATTATCTAATTCATCATACTCAGGTTGGAGCAATTATTCATGATACTTTAATTTGTCCTAGGCTGGATTACTATACCTTACCCACGCCCTTTCCAGTGATCCATCGCTCTGCCTGTTTTATCAGCCAGAGGGTTGTATCATTTGGAAGGTCTTTTATTGACTTCACGACTATCAAATCGTGTGAACAGGGATCCGGAAGACCCTACCTCCTGTATCCTTTTGAGTATTGTATCCTTTTCAGTTAATACTTTGGTACATTCTGACAGAATCAGAAGCCATGGAGGGTACGGATCCTTTAACTGTTTTGACACAGTTAATCAACGATTTGAGAAATGAAATGGTTACAGCACAGGACATGTTACGGCACCGTATGGACGTCATGCAAGACGCCCTACATGGTAGTCCTCAGGGAGCACAGGCGCCGATGGCTACTGCATCTGGATCTGGGACTACGGCACCCCCACAGGAAACTATTAATGTGGTTATGCCCACTCAGTTTCCCTTGGCTCCTCCGGAAAGGTTCACGGGTGATCCCAAAACCTATAGAACCTTTGTAAATCAGTGCCGGCTCCATTTTCTTTGCCGTCCTACATCTTTTCCTGATCTAACCACAAAAGCAGCCTTCGTGCTTTCCCATTTAGGGGGCACAGCCGCTGCTTGGGCTAACCCTTTGTTGGAAACAAATAGCCCTTTGTTGTACGATTGTGACGATCTCTTGACTGCTATGAGTAAAGTCTTTGACATGCGTTACTCTACTCAAGCCACAGATTTAGAGTTGCTTAACCTACAACAGGGCAGCCAACCCCTTATGTCTTACGTTGCCCGGTTCAATCAACTGACGGCGGAAACCCAATGGCCTGACAGCAAGAAAACGGCTGTTTTCTACAAGGGTCTTTCTGAAGAACTGAAAGATGCCTTATCTACAGTTCCTGTGGTTCCTACGGGTTTCCCAGAGCTGCTCGATTTGGTTCTACAAATCGACGCCCGAAGGAATGCTCGAAAGGGAGAGAAAAAGCCCTTCATGCCAGTCTCGGGGCGGTCAGAGACACCAGCAGTCATCTCTAACGACCCTGAACCCATGCAGATAGGCGCCGTGAGAGGCCGATTGTCCAATGCAGAACGGGAGAACCGAAGAAAAAACCACTTATGTATGTACTGTGGTTCTTACGAGCATTTATTGGCAACATGTCCTAAAAAACCCATCAAGCGTGCGGGAAACGCCAAAACTCGACATTAGCAGGAGTCCCTATGTCGAGTGTTTCATCGGACTCCAGTACCATTCCTAAACATGCGCCTGTAATAGTTCAGGTGACGTTACGTTGTGATGAGCGAGAAGTGGTTTCCAAGGCCATGGTTGATTCTGGAGCCACCAGCAATTACATAGACATCACTTATGCCAAGAACTGTTCCTTACCCCTTGTAAACAAAAAAAAGACCTGAAACGGTGAACACCGTGGACGGATCTGTTTTGATTTCTGGTATGGTAACCCAGGAGACGGTACCTGTTCAGATGACGTTATCGAATAACCATTCAGAAGAAATCATCTTCGATGTTATTGCTGCTCCGCAGTACGAGATCATACTTGGTCTTGCATGGTTAACCCTTCACAATCCTGCTGTTGACTGGGTTTCGGGATCGCTCCAATATCCTTCGACTCATTGCAATGAACATTGCTTTACCAGTCAGGAGGTGTCAAATAAACAACACATATTGGCCTCTATGGTGGAGGATTCTACTATCAGCGTTGTACATCAATGCGACAATATCATACCATGCGAATACGCTGATTATGCTGATGTCTTTGATAAAGGCCAGGCAGAACAATTACCTCCTCATGGACAGTACGACTGTCCTATCGAATTGATTCCTGGTGCCAAAATTCCTACAGGCCGTGTTTATTCATTAACACCTAAAGAAGATGTCGTGTTAAAAGAATACATTGACAAAGCACTAGCAATGGGCTTTATACGGCCCTCACAATCTCCTGCTGCATCTCCTCTATTCTTTGTTCCTAAGAAAGAGGGAGATCTCAGACCATGCATTGATTACAGGGCACTTAATGATATCACCATCAAAAACCAATACCCCTTACCACTAATAAACGTTCTGTTGGATCAGTTAGGCACTTCCAGTTATTTCACCAAATTGGACTTGCGAGGTGCATACAATTTGGTTCGCATTCGTGAAGGCGACGAATGGAAGACCGCTTTTAAGACACGGTATGGTCTTTACGAATATTTGGTGATGCCTTTTGGTCTGTGCAATGCTCCCGCCACATTTCAATTCTTCATGAATGATATATTCAGAGACATAATGGACCAATTTGTGGTTGTCTATCTGGACGACATTTTGATCTACTCATCATCTTTATCGGAACACGTCAGACATGTTTCTACAGTCCTACAAAGACTTAGGGAGAACCATCTTTATGTGAAAGCCGAAAAATGTGTCTTTCATTCACAGGAAGTGGAATTCCTTGGTTACGACATTACCAATCTAGGTGCTCGAATGAGTCGTTCCAAGGTAAAGGCCGTCTTGAATTGGCCGATTCCGCATAACGTCAAGTCACTACAGTCTTTCTTGGGCTTTGCGAATTTTTATCGCAGATTTATCCATTCCTTTTCCAAAACAGTAGCTCCTTTGACGGCTTTAACTAGTTCCAAAGTTCCTTTCTGTTGGAACCAACATGCCCAAGCAGCATTCGAAAAGCTGAAGGAAGCATTTACCACTGCACCCGTGCTTCAACATCCGGATCCTGATCGCCAGTTTGTCGTTGAAGCGGATGCATCCAGTGTCGCTATTGGTGCAGTGCTCTCACAAGTTTGCACAGAAACCAAGGAGGAACACCCAGTGGCTTTCTTCTCTCGCAAACTCACCTCATATGAACGGAACTACACCTTCACTGAGCGGGAACTACTGGCTATCAAAGATGCTTTCCGAGAATGGCGTCATCATCTTCTTGGGGCCAAACAACAGGTGTTGGTGTACTCTGACCATAGAAATCTCCAAGCATTCAAATCCATGAAATGCCTTACGGCCCGTCAGGCCAGATGGCATGTCTTTTTTGCCCAATACGATTTCCAGGTCACCTATCATCCTGCCCGAGAACATGTTAAGTCGGACGCTTTGTCCCGTATGAGTAAAGAGGCGCAGGAAGAAAAACAAGTACAGATTCAGCTGTTGGCAGATCATGTAATTTGTAGTTGTTCGGTTCAACCATCCCTAAAAACCGAAATACAAGAGTGGGTAAAAAATCATCCACAAGTAGTCCAGGAGATGAATCTGGACGTGCATAACGGTTTACCATTCACACAAGGAGTACTTTATCTACCAACTCCTTCAATGCGGAATAAAGCCCTCAAATGGAATCATGATTCCTTGATTGCAGCCCATCCTGGACGGAAGAAAACACTGGATCTGCTCAAAAGGTGGTGCTGGTGGCCATCCATGGCAAAAGATGTTATAACCTATGTATCTTCTTGTTCTGTATGTATCCAATGTAAAAATACTCCTGGTAAACCAGTGGGCTTACTCCAGTCCCTACCTGTCCCTAACAAACCATGGGACATGATATCTATGGACTTTGTGGTAGAACTCCCCCCAAATCAGGGATATGATACCATATGGGTCGTAGTGGATTATTTCACTAAATTGGCTCTATTTATTCCCTGTGTTGGTTTACCAACTGCTACTGTTCTGGCTGAACTATTCATCCAACATATATTTTGTTTCTTTGGTCTACCATCAGTAATCATTACTGACAGGGGCTCGCAGTTTGCGTCGCGCTTTTGGAGAGCTTTAACATCTGCATTACTAATTGATGATAGAATGTCCAGTGCTTATCATCCTCAAACCGACGGACAGACTGAAAGGGTCAATTGTACTATGGAACAATATCTGCGGTGTCTGTGTTTGCAATACCAATCGGATTGGCTCACGGTACTGCCGGCGGCTGAATTCGCCTATAACAACTCTTATCATAGTGCCATAGGCACTTCACCGTTCTATGCTCTCTATGGACAACACCCCCGATCAATACCTCTGGATTCCGGTCTATCCTTGGACATGCCTGCCGCAGGCCGTACTCTTCGTGATCTGAAGAGATTACAAAGAAAGGTGAAGCAGCAATTGGAGCAGGCTAAACGACGTGACAAGTTCTATGCCGATGCTCATAGAGTATCCGCACCTGTCTACAAGGCTGGTATGAAAGTCTGGCTATCCACTAAGAACTTAAGAATTCCAGGCAAAAAGAAATTGTTGCCTAAATACATCGGTCCGTATGTAGTGCTCCGTGTTCTTAATCCTGCTGCTGTACGTCTGGCTTTGCCACAACGATGGCGGGTGCATCCTGTATTCCACGTCTCACTCATTAAGCCATTCTCTGAAGCTACTAGACTGCCTGTACGGCCTGTTGCTATATCTGTGCGGGGGTCTGATGAATACGAGGTACAAGACATACTGGATATGAAACTACGTTCTGGTAGACCATATTATCTGGTGGATTGGAAGGGCTATGGTCCCGAAGATAGGTCCTGGGAACCTCTTTCCAATATTCATGCTCCTGCTTTATTGAAGCGCTTTCACACTAGAAGGGGAGAGGTTGTCCCTTTGGGGGATGGCACTGTCATGCATGCTGGACGCTACGCTCGTAGAACAGCTAGACCGTTCTACTCCAAATGGAGGTTATTCGATACGTTACCGGGAAAACGACGTTTGCACTTTTCACGTCGCTAACTTCACGTGACTTTTGCTTCGTCACGTGAACTACGGTATTACGTATTTAAGCAGCGTAGAAACTTCACTCGCTGCTTCTGATCGTCTCTATTGGCGTTGTGTAGCTGAACCTCTGATCTGCATCCTGGCATATTTCTACTGCTACTTTTGGGCCTTCGATAGCGTGTGTTCCGCCACACGCTGATTCCTGGAGCTATCCCTTCGCGTGATAATTCACACGCGTTCTCTGTCTTCAAGCGTGGCTGGTCCGGACTGCGGGAATCCTGCCCGCGTGTAATTCCACACGCTCACGCTGTCTCTAAACGCGGCTGTTCCGGACTGCGGGAACACCGCCCGCGTGTTATTCCACACGCGCTCTCTGTCTTCAAGCGCGCCTGGCTAAGGCTGCGTAAATCCTGCCCGCGTGTAATATCCACACGCGCTCTTTGTCTTCAAGTGCGGCTGGCCAAGGCTGCGTGAATCCTGCCCGCGTGTAAAATCCACACGCGCTCTTTGTCTTCAAGTGCGGCTGGCCAAGGCTGCGTGAATCCTTCCCGCGTGTAAAATCCACACGCGCTCTTTGTCTTCAAGTGCGGCTGGCCAAGGCTGCGTGAATCCTGCCCGCGTGTAAATCCACACGCGCTCTTTGTCTTCAAGTGCGGCTGGCCAAGGCTGCGTGAATCCTGCCCGCGTGTAAAATCCACACGCGCTCTTTGTCTTCAAGTGCGGCTGGCTAAGGCTGCGTGAATCCTGCCCGCGTGTAAAAACCACACGCGCTCTCTGTCTTCATACGCGGCTGGCCCGGACTGCGTAAATCCTGCCCGCGTGTAAATCCACACGCGCACGTTGTCTTCACACGCGGCTGGCCCAGACTGCGCGAATCCTGCCCGCGTGTAAAATCCACACGCGCACGTTGTCTTCAAACGTTATTTTCTTCGCGGCTGTTTATAACCGCGTGTACTTCTAACTCCTGCATCTGTGGAATTAACAGAAGGATTTATCCCTATAGTGGGAAGGAAGCCTTTCAAGGATTATTGGAAGTGACATTGAACTGAACTTTGGACGCTATCCTGTGGTGAATTCAACCCGTATCTAGCGTGAGCCTCGTTCCGTTCGGGATAAGTCTCCCTTACTAATTTATCCTTCCTTGTCGTTTGTTCTTCATTCAAATCCATCAAGAGACTTCTGGATTATTCTACCCAAATCTAAAGGTCAGTGTGAACATTCCTGTCATTATCTAATTCATCATACTCAGGTTGGAGCAGTTATTCATGATACTTTAATTTGTCCTAGGCTGGATTACTATACCTTACCCACGCCCTTTCCAGTGATCCATCGCTCTGCCTGTTTTATCAGCCAGAGGGTTGTATCATTTGGAAGGTCTTTTATTGACTTCACGACTATCAAATCGTGTGAACAGGGATCCGGAAGACCCTACCTCCTGTATCCTTTTGAGTATTGTATCCTTTTCAGTTAATACTTTGGTACATTCTGACAGCATGCTCCTGCAGTGAAGACTCTGTTTTCACCCCACTTGAACTGTGTGTGGCAGGGTGTGCAGCCTTTTTCTGGTTGTGACACAAACGCAGTTTTTAAAGATTTTGGCGCGCTCATGAGTTAGCGCGGTCATTTTGGGCTGTTTCTTTCACCATTGCAGTAAAGTGATGTAGTGAGGCACATCTGAGTGGGTCAAAATATCCCACAGTCCAAATAAGGGCTGCCCCGGGTCGACTCGACCTGGGGAAGGTGAAGGGGCAAGATGGCTAAAGGACAGGACAAAGAACCTTGTGGCATGGCCATTTTGGAGCCAGGCCACCTATTTGTGCCAAAAGCGGTTAACATGGCAGAAAAGGGTTAAAAATAATGCGGAAAGATAGCTGCCATGACACATCTGCATATCTCACAAAAAGTCCATCGGGAGTATCTAGGGCCTTTGGAAATTGACTACAGACCCAAGTACACTGTACTGGAAGGTACATTGTGTACTTGTTACATGTTGCAGAAAAGCTGCCTTAATGGCATGTCAGTTTCCCCATAAAAAGTGAGCGAAAGCCCAGAGGAGTGCAGCTGAAGGCTGTGCTTCTCTGGCAAAGTCAGTCTATGGTGTCTAAACAGCAGCAAAAAGTTTGGAGGTATACACATGGAGGGAAAATTATACACAATTATGAAATCTTTCCTAAAAGTCACAGTTTAGCACTCTACGGGTGGGTAGAACCAATGGTAGGCCCACTGCTCTGCAACAATGTAGTGAGATAGATTTTGGGGAAGGGACAGGCCGGCCACCTGACATGTAAGTGCCAGTAGAATTACATGTATATGTACCCATATAGGTTATTATGCTCCTGCCGGCCAACCCCATGCTGCAATAGGTTTTTGGAGAACGGCCCAAGTGATGATGGAGCAGTGATGTGTTTTCTAGACAAAAGAGGCCTCTATGCCATTTACTGTGTGACATGCAGGAATCTTTCTGAGTTCTTCTATCAATCCCTGTTGGTTTTGGCTGTAATAAACCACAGGGTGTACTAAGCATCTGGCTGAGTTATCCATTCATTCTGGGGAGGGAGTTCAGCCCTCTGAGTCTGTGGACCTTCAGCATCACTCTGGCATACCTGGGAGTCCGCCCCTAACAAGTTGGTAACAGAGTTGATGGTTGAGTGTGCCAGCCTGGCGCAAGATCGTCTTCCCCGCCGCAGAACCCGAGAGGCTGCAGGACCCTCACATATTTTGAGAAGACGGAAAATGCATACCCATGGAAAGGCCGTCAGGAGCCAGTTGGAAATCCCCCTGCTTAAAATCAGCGAGGAGTCCAGGCAGACCAGGACAGGGAAGTGAGCACCTGGAGGACACTGAAACCGAGCAGCGCCAGCAGACCACAGAGTGTAAGCATTTCCCAGTCGAATGGCAACTGTGGATGTGATGGAGGGTATTGAGTATTGCAGTGTATTGTTTAGTATCATCGAAGATTGTCAAGGTAGATGTCACTTTTCTATGTTTAGGGTACATTTGGTTTTAGGGATAAATGGTTCTGGTGAATAACCTAGACTATTGAATCGAGGGCACGGATGGGAGAAGATATGTAAATAGTGGTTTTCCTGTGGGTTGGGTGTTCTAGCTCGGGTCATAGATGACAGTATCCCCGTAAGGGTTAGCAAGGGAAGCTGGCCTATATTGCGGAAGGTGAATCGACTGGTTAAGTCTCCTGGAGTGAGATATTTTGCACTCCTGGAGGTGGGAAGACAGCTGTGGGATTTTTGTGTGGTTTTGGAGTAACGGGCTAAAACAGCGTGCATGCAGTAATTTGATTTTTCAGCACTACCTTGGTTAATGGTTTGTTGACATCACCCACATGTTTGCAGATAGGACACAGAGAGTATGAGACAGTGAGGAGCTAGCATTGGAAAATTGGATTGACAGACAAGTTGAACTAGTGGCGGTGCACGGAAAGGCACATGCGCAAGATTTTGGGCATGCCGTAGGAGGCAGTGAGCGCGAGTTTGTAAAAGGGTGGTGCGCCGAGCATGCTGGATAAGTTGTGCAGCCAGAGAGGCTCGTACTAACCTGAAAAGTATTGTTATTACACTGTACCTTCCTTTCAACTAGCGTAGTGTCGAAACTCTCAACTTGAGGTCAGGTAAAGGCACACAAAAGAAATGCATCGGGGGAAATGCGGGGGTGTCACTCCCACCTTACAGGGAGAAGATTTGTAAATATAGCATAGAATGGTCCAAAAGTACAGAGAGAAAATTAATGAAACCATGGCCACCATGTAGAAGTTTCTCCAAAGAGGTGAAGCAATCATTACAGACTCACATACAGGGTGACTCTAAGGGGAAGAAGCTAGCAAAACACATGGCCATATTCGAGTTCTGGCACATGTTCCGGGAGGGTGAGGAGGATGCAGAGAGGCATCAGTGGATGCAGAGCCACCAGGATGTGAAGGAGCCAGGGGCTCACCCCTCCGCTTCTCCCCATGTCCCTCCGAGTGTAGCATCCGATGACACAGACGATGAGCAAGGGACGTACCCATTGCAAGCGATAAAAGCCTAACTGGAATTGAGAGCAGAAGAGTGGTATTCAAATCCACCATACAAGCCACCATCAAATACAAAGGAGGGGGGGCCGAGAGGCGCAGGGCAGCTGAGTAGCGAACGAGAGGCGAGCACCAAGGTGCAGAAGCTGCGAAGGAGGGGCTCAGGAGCATAGCAACAAAAGAGTGGATAGGGGGACAGATACTATTGAAACTGGAAGGGAAAACAGACAGGGAGGCGGAAGGGGCAGCTAAGGCAATGGAAGGTCTGAAGGGAAGCAGCAAAGCATCAGATTGGGCTGAGATAATGGAAGAGGCAGATATGAGAGAGAAGGTACGAGAGGAGAAACTAGAGACAGAGGACAGGGAAAGGAGAAGAGAAGAGAAGTTGAACAGAGAAGACAGAGAACAAAGGAAGGAGGAGGAAAAGGAGCAGGTGCAGAGGGAAAGAGAAGAGAGGATCAAAAGGGATCGCAAGGGAAGGAAATGAGCAGAACAGGAGCAGCAGGACAGGAAGACAAGGGAAGTAGAACAACTTGAGTGGCGAAGGGAAATAGCAGAGCAGGAAAAACGCAAGTTGGTTGAGAGGGAACAGAGGAAGTTGCAGCTGGACAGACTAGTGAGGGAACGTGCACACAGGGTGCTGCGAATCACCCTCTAACTCCAACAGAGTGATACAGATGGACTTGTGCAACATACAGATGGAGTGCACCGTTTTACAATACGTAGACAACATTTTGATTTGCACCATGGCAGAAGATCAGTGTAGACAGGGCTCAGTTCACATGTTGACTGTACTAGCTGACAAGGGATACAAGGTGGACAAGGCCAATAATGTCAGAAGGAAGTGCTTTACATTCAACAAACAATCTCACAGCATTGTCAACAGATTACCCCAGAGAGAGCAGAGGCAATACACAAAACACCTAGGCCCATGACAGTGAATGAAATGCAGCACTTCTGAGGATTATGTAACTACTGCAGAGTATGGGTTTTTGGCTACAACACATATATGAGGCCCCTACTGGGTACACTGATGGAAGCACAGAAGGGACACAAAACACTAACATGGACCACAGAGATGATCGATTTCTTCAACATGCTGAAAGAAGAAATATGCGCAGCACCCGTGCTAGGGATCCCAGATTACAAAAAGTAATTCTTCCTGTTCTCACACACTGACGGTGTAGTGATGAAGGCAGTACTGACACAGAAGACCATCATGGGACACAAACCAATAGCCTACTACAGTTGAAAACTTGACCCAGTAATGAGAGGAGACAATCAGTGCGAACAAGCTTTGGCAGCTGCCACATTTGCAGTAGAGAGGTCAGCAGCCATCGCCATGGAATGCGCTACCACCATTTATGTGGAGCACGCCCTCTTTGATATACTGCAGAAGCCAAAGAGCACACTGACGACACAAATAGCTTTAGGGTACGAAGTGATACTATCAAACGCTACACTGAAGAGAGTGAGATGCAGATTTGTCAACCCAGCAATTTTCCTAGCAGATGTCCTACAAGAAGGTGACTATGTACACGACTATGCAGAAAACATAAAGGCATTCAGTGACACTCGCAAGGTAGACAAGGACGCATGTCAGGGAGGAGCTGTGCTGTACAAAGTCGGGTCATGAACTATTGACCAGACAGATGGGGTAGACATACAGGAAGTGCAGTATCGAGGTTGAAATAAGATGCGATGAGTGAGGTAGTGGCAAATGCGTGATTACCATCCCATTACTCAGCACAAGCAGCAGAACTAGTGGCCCTAATACTAGCATTAGAGCACAGCATAGGCAAGGAAGTGACAGTATATTCCGACTCAGTTTACGTGACATCAACAGTACAACAGTACACATCATTCAGAAAGGCAGACGGGACACCATTACAGCACTTTTATTGGGTAAACTGATTGAAGTGATTAATTACCCTGGACGGATAGACATAGTGAAGTGCCAAGCCCACACTATGTGGAAAGAACCTATCTCAAGGGGAAACAAAGCAGCAGACTTTGAAGTGAAATGCGCAGCATATTTTGGAGAGCCATTAGAAATGGAGGCAGCATCACATGCTTGAGAGTGCACCAGGATGATGATACTAAAAGGAGAGTCCAATGCACTGTCAGAAACAGAGAGTATGGAACTACAGGGAACTCCACCCCAGGAGGAAAAGGAATTGTGGTTTAAAGGGGATGCACAATGTCTCCAACAGATGCCCTATGGTGGCAGAATAACACATGGAAAGTGATTATTCCTCTAGCATTATTGAACACTGCACTGACACAATTGCACCATCCAACACACATGGGAAAGAGGTCATTGCTGCCCGCATTGGAGAAACATGGTTCTGTCCTAATTTGGCAGAACACATGGCTGAATTTGTCAGGAAGTGATCCGACAAGTGATGCAGTCAGCAGTACCTGCATCAAAAACTTGGCTCCTTTGCTCTTTTGTTATCCTGATTTGTGATCTTGATTCGAATTTTGGAGTGTTTCTATAGTGGCTGCTGGAATGCCGCAAGCCCTGCCTGCTAAAACTTTCCCCACTTATCACAAAACTCCTGCGAAGCAGGCCGCAAAGTGATCCGACAAGTGATTGCAGTCAGCCGGCGGCAGGCTGCGGTGAGAACCACAAGGAGCTGGGTGTGATTGTCCATTGCTGTGAAGTAAGAGGGGGAAAAGGAAAAAAAGTATGCTCCATTTGTGGGCTCGACCACATGTATGTTTTTTCTTTTAACTGTGTTTGCCAAAGACTGTGCAGACTTTGTCGCTTTGATCTGGCCTATCTCATATACGTGGGCCTACTCGTAGATATAAAGTGTCTATGCTCGGTCTATTCATACGGAGCATACAAAGCATTTTAAAGTTGTGCTCCATCTCTGCCGTATTCAAGCGACCCGAGAAAAGAGATTTAAAGATGGCTGCCCAAGTACTTTCCTCCACCACCGCCCCCAACCTAATCTCCCACTGTTTCTTAAACCTCTGTCTACTCTCTACCTCTGCTGTAATTAGAACCTTATAAAGTCTTGACAGGGACTCTCTCTCGATGAGGATTCAACAATGATGTTCTCAAGTGGGGTAAGGGGCTGGGCCAGCCCCTCCCTCCACCGGCTATCCATCAAAATCCCTTCACTCGAATTAACTCAGAAATTGACATGAGAGACTCATCCATGGCCTCCACCAGGCTGGGATATTCAATAAATTTACCCTGCTGGAAGAACTGTGCCGCTTGTTCAAGGCCCGCATCCGACCAACCCTGTGTCCCACGCAGATCTCTTTTGCCCAGGTCGATTGGGGGGACCCACAAGGACGACAGAGGAGAAGGCCAGGAAGAAAGAGCCGAGTTCTCTCTGTTGTCCCTCCAAAGCTCCCATAACACAGACAACGTTGGATGATTCCTAACATTATGCGGGAGGGATTTATAGGGGACCACAACAGATCTCTCACCTTCCTGGGGTGAACTTGTACATCTTCGATGTAAGACCAATAGGTTCTCAAATCATCTCTTGAGTGCTCCAGCATCACTCGTAGCTGAGCAGCTTTGTGGTAAAGCCTGAAGTCCGGTAAACCAAAACCCATGTACGCTCTCAGGAGCGTCAAGGACCCATGATTGATCCTTGCTTTTTTCCCCTTCCATAAAATGTGCTGGACCGCTAGATGAAGGGATCTGAAAAAAGACCTCGGTATGGCGATCGGGAGGGAAGAAAACAGGTAAAGAATCCTGGGCAAAATGTTCATCGAGACTGACACCATACGACAAAACCACGAAAGGGTCAAGGGGCCCAGCGACGTAAATCAGACTTTATGTTGGCTAGAATGGGAGGATAATTTACTTCGAAGAGAAGAGATAAGTCACTTGAGAGTAGAACGCCCAGATAGGATGTAGCCTTACGCTTGACTTTAATGCCCCCCCCCAGGACTCCCTCCCCTCAACTTCCAACTCGGCACTACCCATCGGCATCAGACATGACTTCCCCGGGTTGACTTTCAGCCCCGAAAAGCAGCCAAACGCTCGGATAAAATCCATGAGGTTCGGAAGCGAGGACTGAAGGTTGGTCAAGTACGCTAGGACGTCATCTGCAAAGAGGGAGAGCTTAAACTCGAGATCCCCACAGCGGACACCCGTGATCCCTTGATGTTCCCTTATGGCTATCGCCAGTGGCTCCATCGCCAGAGCATAGAGAAGGGGCGAAATCGGACAACCCTGACGGGTCCCCCTGGGCAGCGAGAATAAGGCAGAGACCGTCTCATTCACTGCCACTCTGGCCCCTAGACCCATCCTCTGCAGGACCCTACCCATGTAAACCCACTCAACCCGGTCGAAGGCCTTCTCCGAGTCCAAAGACAAACGATAGGCCTCCTCACCTGTAACCGCCACTTTGTGCATTAGGTCCAATGATTTCCTAATGTTGTCCCCCCCCTGCCTCCCCTGGATAAAGCCCACCTGATTGCCGTGCACCAGAGAAGGGAGAAGTGGGGCCTTGGCGTGTTTATATTTTTTGAGGATCTCTTCTGTTGCTAGTGCTACCACTGTATACTCTAATAACATTCCCCCAACCCTAGCAGGTGGAACGACCATGTCAGGTGGGCGGGAGAACACTGCTGATACGGTAATGAAAGGTAAGCGCAGTGTTGCCACCGACGTGAAAGGGGCAGACATGTATCTCACCAACACTGCTTGAGTGTCTAACAACATGTGGCACAAACATATAAAAAAAGTAGGTAGCAAAACTACCAGGGAGAGCTGCTGCTCACTAATCCCCTATGCCATGAGTGCCTTCAGAATGTACATAGCAACTGGAATACCAGAAGAAAGATCACAATGCTTGATGTATTTCTCAATGGTGACTACTCAAGGGAGATTCCACAGGAAGATAGCAACATTGAGATGGATGTCCAGAGCCACGTTCCCGTGTGAAGATAGTTACATAAAGACATTAGACGTGATGAACAATTATTGTCAGCTAAATGCAGCTATACAATACATAACTGATGGGCCTGACAAAGGAGAAACAAAGACTATCATCCTAAAGGAATTGCCATGTTGCCATGTCCCTGGACGAGAGTGAAGGAAAAAGGAGGAGAGCATGCGTGCTGGCAGAGACCACAGATACTTGTGCATGGCCAAGTGTACACAGAAGATGGATGGAAGGATGGGGTCGTAGGAAGCAAAGCATTGACATTAGCACAATCAGCAGTAAACAAAGTACAGGAAGTAAAACAACAAGTGCCTGAAAGAATGGGAGACGAGTGCAAAGTTACTGACATGGGTGGAGAATGCAGCTGGACCAATGTCAATAATACCCCTGAAGAAACCAGCACTGTGCTATCAGAATAACTGTGAAGTTGAAGTTGGCGAGAATGTTGGATGCAGAAGCATAGAAAAACATGCCACTATGAAAGCAGGAACATCAGTACTGAGGCACCACTGCTGAGCATGTGGATAGAATGCGTACGAGAAACTGCCACCCAACTGAGGAAGAGTTCGCTCATTGGTAGATATCAATATGCCATCATTGGTCGTACCAGGAAAAGATGTGAAGCTCAATGAGTTCCCAAATATGGACACTACCAAAAGGAAGAAGAGGTCGGTGGAAGGGGTACCAATAGCCGAGAGGAGCAAGCTGAATTGAGCAGAGTGAAGAGAGGAGGCAATTACATCTCAGAAGCATCATAGATACCGCTAGATGAAGTTCCGGCTGAACACAGACTGTTCAGTAGGACACAACTGTTCTTTGCAGCAATAATACCATCTGTACAAGCATACACAAATCCAAAATGGCTACAAATTATCCATTGGGAGCTGATGGTGACAATCAACTCCACAGTGAATGGGTTCAATGCAATAAAAGAAGAGCTCCAAGCAGTGAGAATGGTGGCACTCCAGAATAGGTACGTTCTGGATTTGCTGACAGCAATGGAAGGAGGAGTTTGAGAAAAATTGGGAGTTCCTATTGCACGTTCATACCTGCCAATTACGAAGACAACGGTACACTGTCAGAAGCAGTATTTCAACTATCCCAGATGCATGCCAAAATGTAGGAAGAAGCAAAGGGGACTGGAAAGGACCAGGGCTGGATAGCATACATATGGTCATATATGAATGTGCGTGATAAAAATATACACGGCGAAGTGCAAGAAGACGGCGGAGGAAGCTATCGGGATGCAGGTCCTGATGGATGCGGACATAGGAGGGACGAAGGACAAGATTGTGGCAGAAAGAAACAAGATAAGAGAGAGAATTGCGACATGAAAATAGGAAGCTTGACAACCCATTCGATGCAAAGTACTATGAAGGTAAGTGGGTGGGGTGCAAACCTGAAGGAGTGTGCTGTTATATGAACTTGTCCTTCGATTATCATACAAACTACTATGGACACCTCAGAGGAATAACGAAGATATGGCAGCCAAGAGCAAAAGGACTGTCGTATAAGGATGTGGTCGACAGGTAGACCAGAGGGGGGAATGAAGAAGGAGTCTGGATATTGCCACCACCCCCCTCCCATCAAGTTAATGAAAAGACGGAAGGTCATAAAACATAGTAATCACCCATTCTATTTTGGATGAATCCCAAATGCACCAATGATCGATAAATACACTGAGAGGTATCCTCTCAGTCAGCAATACCGCCCTGGCTCAGTACAGATTTATCCATGTGTAAATGAAGAGCTGCAAGCCAGGGTCAGAGACACCTATATGGACAGACTGGACATAGCACCAAAAAGCCATGTTGCTGACATCATTAGAGATACCACGACATAGCAGTATTAGACAAGAAGCACACATGCAATCCGCACTGCGGGACACAAACACACACTTGAATACATGAAGAACACGAGTGTACAGTTCTATAGTTAGAGGACAGATATATATACACACTGTTATTGCCTTTATTATTTTTGCCATTAGCCAATTGCAGCAACACAGAAAACCGCAAAACACAAGAGATCCTGAGCAAAAGCTTGCAGATGCTTAAACGTGAATAACTCTATGGAACTGCAGGAGCACCTATAGGACCTGACAGAGCCAAATGTGACTAACCTATGGAGAATATAGCATAGCATGGAGAATGTAGAAACTGCATTATAGGGTTTAGGAAAACTATAGTAGGCCTCAAATTATTGAGCAGAAAACGAGCTGAGCTGATTCAGACTGCTCAGGGAGCCAATCGTGTGAGACGAGGCCCACAGCCAAGGACAAGAGATACAGAGACATTTCAATCCTCAGACGACAAGGGGACCAGCTGCAGAAAAAGGGTCATAATTCAGAGCTGCTGAGCTCATTTTCGTGGTCTCTGGACACGTGATGCAGCTGAAGTAGACAATGGACAGTGATCAGGGGTGAGAAAGGAGAGCCGATACCAGGACGCCAGATGCAGGCTGCAACAAATGTGCAACAAATGTTGCGACGAAGCGGGACATGGTCTCGTAGGCAAAGGTGGTACACACAAGTTACAATTCAGACACATATTATTCCCAGCACCTTGAAAAGGTGCACAGTGAGCTGGGAATCCTTTTGGGTCTCAGGACTGGGGACATCAGCTCTAGCCAAATATAGTTTAGAACTCTATGGGTGGATAGCAATGGGTAAGAACCAATGGTAGGCATACTGCTCTGCAACAATGCAGTGAGATAGATTTTGGGGAAGGAACAGGCCGGGAACTTGACATGTAAGAGCCAGTAGAATAACATGTATATGTACCCATATAGGTCATTAGGCTTCTGGCGGCCAATCGCACGCCACAATAGGTTTTTGGAGAACGGCCCAAGTGATGACAGAGCAATGATGTGTTTTCTAGACAAAAGTGGCCTGTGTGCCATTTACTGTGTGACATGTGGGCATATTTATGAGTACTTGTATCCGTCCCTGTTGGTTTTGGCTGTTATAAACCGCAGTGTGTACTTGCTGGCTGACTGAGTTCTCTGTTTATTCTGGGGAGGGAGTTAGGCCCTCTGAGTGCGTGGACCGCCAGCATCCCTCTGGCATACCTGGGAGTCTGTCGCTAACATTAGCAATATCTAGTGTGTAGGTTCATGGAAAAGGGAAATGCAGCCTTGGGTGCCATGCAGTGCTTATGGTGTAGACCCACAGCATGCCAAAGCATGGATTGCCATAAGAGGAAGGTAGAGTGAGAGTCATGGAAAGCTGGGAAGTGCCTTTTACTACTTCATTTTCTAGAGTCGCAGGTTGGATCTTATTTTAATCACTGTGACATAAGAACATGGACAGCAATCAAAGTAATTATGCAAAGAATAGCAAGAGCATCAAATGTAAAAAGAGTGGACGTGAATGAAGGATTTGAGGAGCCACAATTATCCTGACTGATTCCAGTGTAACGCACTAAGACAGAAAATGTGGCGACAATCTCCCAATCTGGGTCCTGATCGAGTCTCGGGTCTGGCCAGCATTCATGTTTACAGTCTCAGGTTTGGAATGAGAGAATGGATTTACAAGTATTCAAGGCCATTAGGTTTCCAGGTGAGATTCACTGAATCTTGCACAGTTGGCGTAGTGAGTTTGTTAATCAGTAAAACCTTAGTTTGGACCCAAGCGATCTTATAATCAGATATCTTAGTATAAACCTTGATCAATGACATGATGGGTTGAAGGAACCAGCAAGGCACAGCTATATGCACAGGAACATTACCAGTGTGCAGATAATTTCAGATGTGTATCCTTTACCTTTAAACAGATTCTCGCATGAGTAGGTATTTAAAAGCCAAGATAGACAAAATAGGGAAGGTGGGGCACGCCTTGCAGGTACCCCATTGCAGGTTGGGGAATTCATTACAGAGTTGCAGTTATTCCGGCTGTTTAAAAGGTGCCATTAAAAGCGAGGTTATCTTTTATAATGTGTCAGTTGTAAGCCATCAGCTCTGGGACCATCCCACCCCATTTAGGGGCAGGTCTTTCGATGCACTGTTATATGCTGGTGACACAGCTCTGAGCGACCTGACCCCTGCGGGGCTACAAGCAGGCCTTGACTATGTATGTTATGGCTAATAAGTTAACCTTGAAAGGGATAAAACTAAGATTTGCATATTTAGTAATAGTAGGAAGAAGGTAGGTTATCCATGGTTTCTCAATGTTTAGAAAATAGAGTTGTGGATTTGTTTTGTTACCTTGGCCTGACCTTTGACTGTAATGGGAAATGGGCAAAGCATTTGGACTCGGTGTGTATAAAGGCCAGTTCCAGGTTAAATGGGTTAATTAGATTCTACCACAAATTTGGTGGGCGCCTGCTGGGTAAGGTGATAGAGGTCTATAGTACAAGGTGGGGCACATGCATTGTACGGCAGTGAAATCTGGGGGAGTTCTAACTGTGAGAAGTTGGAGGTCGCCCAAAAAAATACTATGAAAATGTTGACGAGTCTCCCGATCGGAACCCCAAATTAAGCTCTGTGTTTGGACCTGGGGATCACAAGGATAACCACACAAGCTAAAATGAGACGAAGCGCCTTCTTTTCAAAGGTTGTGCAGGTTCCTCAGAAAAATGACAATATTCAGTTCCTGTTATCAGCAGGGCTGGACTGCCCCACCGGGACACCAGGACATCCCCCGCTAGGCCTCTGGCCTGTAGGGCCTCTTTTTGAGTGGAAGGATACATGTGTTACACATCGCGTGATTGTCATCGGCTCTGCCTGGGTGGTTTGCCTTGAATTGGCTGCCACCACTGACCGAGGCAGAGGCACCATCATTTTTTTTCTTCCCAGCAGCTGGGTTGTGCCCGCACCTGCGCAGGGCCCCCTGGGCTGGGCACCAGATTGTAACCTCACGTGCACTGCAGAGGCACCGTCATTTTTTTTTTCTTCCCAGTGGCTGGGCCCGCCCTGCGCAGGGCATCCTGGCCTGGGCACCGGATTGGAATCGCACGTGCCCTGCTGCAGCCCATTGGCAGCGCAGGCCAGGCAGGTGAGCAGGGCAGGCTGCAGGCAGCTGGCCCGGGCTGCATGAGGCCTTGGCAAGCCACAGATCGATGTCCATTAACTGTGTCAGGTAAGCAAGACGCTGAACGTCGCAATTGAAGGAACTTTATCTCGAGATTGTGTGATCATTTGCTCGAGTCGTTCCTCGAGTAAATAACTCCCCTGCCCTGTCCCTCTGTTAAGTTCCCGTAGTCACTATATTAATTAGCTCCCATCAGTAGGTGGGTTCACAAACGGGGCCGAGTGACAGCATGCCAGCCTTCATTGTCAGCCTGAATGGGCCTAACTGGCATTCTTAGGGATTTCGTTACTAACGGGAAAAGCATTTGTACTCCTGAACATGGGAAAACGCTGATGTTGGTACAGCAGCACTCATGTTGTGCTGTTTTATTGCGAGACACATTAGGTATGAAAAGGCTACAGTGTGTGGTGGTATGCTCATTCGCCAGTCCCAGAATGCAGCATCACAAGAGAATGGATGAGTGGTCTTGAAGGAAGACATTCAACTCAATGGTTCCCTTCCTCGCAACTCAACCCCACTGCCCACATGCCCTTCTCAATGCTGCGTGCATGTAGGATACCATGCACGCTTGTGGATGCACACACAGCGGGGCCTGCCCATAAGCATATTCAGCGACAACAAATTACAATATTGTTTTTCTAACTCGGGTTCACTAACGCTTGTTTTGTAAATATAATAGTGATAAAGAAAACTACAATTCCAGAATGCGAAGCGTGGTTGCCTGAAATGTGCAGAACTGCCTGATGTGGGGCACTCTCCATTTATATAATCATAGTATTTATAAATGTCATTATACTTCTGTGAGTGCAAGGTACTCACCGCACTGGCCCTAAGGTCTCAATAATTATTTATGTCAGATGTATTGTTTTTTTCTGAGAAGTGTAGGCTCTCGGGCGGCAGGAGGGCTTACAATCTGCACTGTGTGCTCTGCAAATCAAAGATGATTAGCAGAGGAAGCACCCAGACACAGGTTTTGTGCGCACATAGCGTATGTTGGTTGAGCGTTCCTTCAACCTAAGGGTGCTTCGATGCTACAGCATTGCTCATAGCCAGTGGTTTAACCAATCATGTTATGTTACCCCTAGGGGATTTGTAGAGCACCCGTCCTGACTGGTTTTCTGCCTAACGCGCCAGAGAGTGATGGTTGTGAGTGGCACTGTGTGAACATAAGCTGGTGGGAGAGACGTGTGCTGGAACTTGTGCACACGATCTGTAAAGATGCTGGTTTATTTTTAAAAAAGGAGGTGGTTTTGTTTGCAATGTGTGCAGAGCTATACCACAAATACCAAGTGCTTACACCTGAGAGGAACCCATCAGCGGTTTATAATATAGTGCTTCTGAAATTCCTAAAATGAAAGACTCAAGCTATGGGATTTACGGGCAAGGTTTGGGCATAACAGGAAACTCTTTGAGCTTGCTTCGTGGAAACCTTACCATCTAACTTTTCACTCAAAACAAACATTAGCAAAGTCAGCAGTTTTGGTTTGTGAATAAGTATTAGTCATTTGCCTGGCACTGCTGTTAGATGCCCAGGTACTTGCACCATTTTGCACCTGTTACCATCAATTAATACCACCACAGGTGTGCCTGACAAGTGCCCTTGCTGACACAAAAGCCCATACTGTTGGCATTGCCAATGCTTGTTATATATGTCAGAGTTATGCGACCATTTGGTGCAAGTGCGATAAATATCAGCAGCTGCGCCTAAATCTCCCTCTCGCCGAATGGGAGGTTCCAAATTGGCTTTCCCTCCACTGTGGCCACCCCGAAAGGGGCTCTGACGTGGACTCTTCCATCCCATACCCGCCCCTTTCCAATCCCCCTTACGCCCCCTCGCTCCGCCCTGGAAATGGAAGAGGGAATCCGCTTGGGACCTTGGCTCCCAAATGCATGGTGGCCTACTTTCCATGTTTTCACATAAACAGGACCCAACGGTTGCAAGCTTGCAGAGTCCCATTTGTTCCATCTATTACTCCACCCGTACCACCCGGGGCGTTTAGCATGTGATGCTAATAACTATAATGCCCTTTTCTTCTGGCCATTACCACTCGGTACAAACATCAGTATGCAGCATTATTACTTAAATAGAACACTCCCCACCTCACTCATTATGTATGCTCTTTCCAAGGTAGTTTGCAGATAATATAGCACTAAGGGTGAAACTCTAGAACATGCCCCATACTGCAAACCCAGCACTACAATCCCAGGCTCAGGCACTTTGGGTAAGTGGTGAAGCCGGGATTTGATCTGAGTCCGCAATTTAGGCACTTAAGCACATCTCTAACCATCTCCAGTGAATACTTATCTGTTTTAAAGCAGTGTCTTCCCAGGCCTAACATTATATATTTCTTTTTACATTTAAAAAATACACAAATCACATAACAGACCAACCTTCTAAAATACATATCATTATAAAAACATGTCAAGCAAAGGAAGTGTGATTGTAGCTTTATTTTCTCCATCATAAAACAAGAAGGGCAGATGGCAGGCAAGACATCTGTCCATGGATGGCTGGTAAAGTCAGGGTTTGGGAACGGGAGCAGGTAGTCCGGTGTACTTGGTGATCTCAGAGGAGTTTCAATCATAATGCTCCTAATGTGGCCTGCCATTGTCTGTCTGGGGCATCACTGCAGCAAGGGGAGGGGGCAGCCTGATGCTGTGAAGCACTGGCCAGGTGGCTCTATGTAGTGTAGGGTACTGTGCCATGAAACCGGGCGCCCATGCCCAGTGCCAAGCTGCCAGCGTGGGAAACCACTGTCAGTGTAAAGCAGCACCCATGTACATTTGTGAAAGCACTCCTTTTCCCTGTTTGATACTCATTTTGCCCCCTCTTATATCCAAAAGCAAGGAGCCAGGAAAGTCCATTCACCACCCATGTGCTTGAGGATGCAGATTGCCACCACTTAGCCTCCAGGAGTCCTTCTTTCTCATGAAAAGGAATCCCAGACAGGACACATTCCTGCCTATTCCTTTCAATGGAAGCTGACCTCTGTGCCGATATGCCGTCTCTACACCACAACTTCTAAGCAAGAAATACTCCAGGGGCATTAGCAACGGTGTAAAGAGGGTCTTTCCAGCAACCTTTTAAGGAAGCATTGGCAATGCCAACAGTTTGGCCTTTTGTGTCGGCATGGGAAAGGCCCTTGCCAGGCACCGCTGTAGTGGTATTAACGACCCTTTGTTGGTAGCAGGTGCAAAATGGCTCGAGCACCTGGGCATCTAATAGCAGTGCCTGGCAAAAGCTTCAAACCAGAGTGCTTATAAATCGAGTGGCTGAAGGCAGGCCTGGTAAGACATTTCTATTACACCAGTAGCATGTTTACTGCTCCAATTAAGTCATTCCTCCCTAGCTGTACTCCAATCCAATAGTTTCGACTTATAGGTGGCGCAAGCAACACCCAATTGTCCAAACTACAAATGGAAAAGCCCTCTTAAACTAGTAGCGTAGATAAAGCGCAACACACTTTTCACACCTGACATACTGTTATCGCTCTTAAATCCTATGTTCTTGAGTGTGTGCCATTTCTAGTTTTCGACATTATAAATTTGTGCCTACAATGACCAGAATGCATATGATGTTAGCCTAACAGCCAAGACTGGCTGATTATTTCAAACCTCACAAGAAAAGTCTTTTAGTCATTGTTTAATACTGCAATCTATCTTGTTTTTTAATATTATTAGTAATTTATGTAACGCTTCTCCTAGCATCTAAGCGCTCAAACCCATGTTGTACAAAATCATCCCTTTCCAAAGGTGAGCGCCTTGCTCCCAAGCGATCTTCCCAGTTAGGCAGGACGTGAATAAAAAGTGCAGTCGTGCAACAAAGGAGAACACGTTGTTTTTATGGCAACCAATCGCACACAGTGCAGACTATTCTATTGATAAGTTTAAAAGCAAGTTTTATGCTGTAACGGGCCCTTCCGAGGGAGCTTTAAAGTGCCAGAGAAATGGACTGTTCCCACTCATCATTACACACGTGCACCTGACATGATAACAGTAACGCATTGCTTATATAGCGCTACACACCCATAGCTCTCGGAGCGCTGAAATACCAGAAGACATTATTATCCCACAGAGTGGTACTTAACTTACAGACCTTGGAAAGATGAAAAGCTGAGTTGATCCTGCCGGGATTCGAACCTGCCACAGCAGGATGCACACAAATATCAAGGGTGAGCGCTTGGCTCACTGTGCTATCTGACCAGCTTAAAAGGATGCCAAATAGGTGGCTTAAAAGAAACCGGATGGGAGTGGGGAATTACCTCCAGCCTGCTGGAAGGGGTGGAGTGGCCTATAGGGAACTCTTGAGATTGCCCACTAGGCCTCTGCACCCTGGGCCTCTTCTTTATGGTAATGTATTGGATTTCCACATTTTCTCAAAGGAAAAGGGTTGGGCTTGCTGAAAATGTGTACTATGGGGCCACTTTGAAAATTATTTCCAGGGCCTCTTTTGGTTCCCAGTCCACCCCTGGTTATCAGACATGGCAGGATCAGGTTTCTCTTCAAGGTTTAAGTGGTTTTGGGAGGGTTTTAACACACTGCTGACAGCAGGAATTGAGTCTCTGACCGCAGCAAGATACCTGAGCCTGACAAAACTAAAATCAAGGGTCAAAGAGGGGATAGGGACTTAATTCAGGAGTACAATGCAGTTGAGGCCGTAGGCTCTCTGAATCTGCGTTCGGCTATGAGATTCAATGCCGAGCAGAGGGGCAGTGTGTGTAGTGTCCCGTTGCCCAACTGTAGGTACTCTATTTTATTAGTGCATTTAAATATGTTACCACTAAAAGCCTGCACCAATCAGGGACTGGGAGACCCTTCGAAAAACTGTACGTGTTGGCTAAAAGTAAGGGAGGATCTTAAGCATTTGTTGCTAATTTGTAGTTGGTACTTAGAGCTGTAATAACATTTGTTAAGGCCCTTCTTTTTAGCAGATCATTTAAGGGAATGTAAAGCGTCACCGTATTTTGTTTGTAACTTCCCGGACCTTGATTTTATTTTTAACTTGGGAGCCTACGATTTTATTTTTAACTTGGGAACCTACCCTGCTACGTGAGCGAGGCACTGATAAGAGGTTCCAAGAAAGTTTTAAATTGAAACTGAAGTGGGGAGAATTTCCTTTTTAACATTGTGTTTTAACTGATTTAAAATTTTGCATAATTCATTCTTTTACAAAGCTGTGTTTGATGATGTATGTTAATGGATACATCTGATCAGTACCGTTTACTTACCTACTTACTGGAAAATGTGCGACCATAAGGATGCAGATGCTGGTTACTAGCGTAGAGGGATCTATTTGAAAGTTTGAGGTCTCAAGTGAAGGTGAAAACAGGGGACATCTTTACTCAGGGGATCATGTCTCTGTCTTAGTGCCATTTTGGGGGGTTGCTTCTGCTCAAGAATGAGGCATCCCTAAGTCAAAGAGGGAAGGACAAAGGTCAGTGGGGACTAGGGTGGAAGGTTCCCACTTGTGCTCAATCAAACATATTATGAAAAAAACATGAATTGAAAATAATATGAACTATTGAACATTTACTCAAGATAGATCATCCACAATGTGATGTGTCTTCTCGGTCTAATAACGTGTGTTACAAATGTTCTTGTTGTAGACTTTCAAAAGATGCAAGAAAATGAAGACTTCATCAACTGATATGAATTTCAACTATTCCGTGCTGCAGCCATGTAGCCTGGTCAGCTATGTTATAATCTTAATCTAGCGCACTGTGAAACTGGACCACTTACCCTTGAAATAATATGAATAAGGAGGGTTTGAAATCAGTGAAATCCTTCACATGTTTAAGCGATCGATGCAAACTTTGTGTCTGGGAATAGTGTAATGATGGAACCTGTATTCAATGCACCTCTACTGCTTCCAGGCACTTCCCCAGGACCACCTGGTTTACAGGATCCATTGCTATATCAAGGCAATGAGACTGAGTAATGCCACTGCACCAGCCATCAGATACACATTGTTAGTGTAGGTTCTTTTGGCGGTGATAGGTGATAAAGCTTCATTTGTTGGAAGAAATACAACATGCTGCAGAGGAGGAGTGGCTAATAGGGCCACGTGCATTAAATGAAATGCAATGGATTGGGTGGTGGGGAAGATTGTGCAGGGGTTAATTGAATATCTTAATGCATGTTTGCCTGCGTGGAAAACAGAAACACACAACAAAGATGCATGTAGACTTTCAGACACCAATGTAGAGGGACATGGATGTTTTGTGCATTCCAACTTGAAGCCATAAATGAAAAAGGCCAAAATATATTTATTTATTTTCAGTCTAGAAGGTATTAGAACTACTTACACTATGGACAGTCTCCTCCAGGGGGAGGTCGGCTGTTCCACTTCAGAAAAGGAGAGTGGTTTCTGCCTCTGAAAGAAGGGAATGGATGTAGTCTTACAGGTGATGAGCAATGATGACATGCAGTAGATTTGTAGCCCAGAAAGACAGCAGCTAAAATGACATTCAGCATTGAGTCTCCGTCTTCTCCCGTCCATCTCTAAGCGATCTCTCCCTTCCTCCTGGATGTGCTTATATAGAGATAGCATATAGACTTGAACTGTCTCAGCCCTTCAGAGACATGGTCCCTGGAGCTGGAAGTGGCGCACATCCACATGACACACCTGCGGCATCAGAACCTTACTGATTAAAATGTTGTTTATTTATCTCAGTTAACATCTATCATCCAATTCTTTGGAAAGTCCCTTTATGAGTTTTAATGATGAGGCAAACTCAGCACATAATGAAATCCCAACAATCAGATGAGGGCATCTAGTGTCTCGCATGAGCCACATTTTCTATGCTTGGTCTTTCGGTAACAATTCGGTAATGATTATAAAGGTCACTAAAGGTCAATAAGTTGCCATTTTGATTTCATCTAGTTCAGTTCTTAATGTGGTTATTCGCTGGTGAACAGCACATTCTGTTCTGCTTCCCCTCTATGTCATATGTTGCTTTCAATACTATAGCATTAAGAACTGATCCGCCGGGCCTGATTGATTCTTATTATCCTGGCGCCCGGCTAAAAGGCCCACGCAAAGTGAGGGCTTTTAACAAGGGTCCCCGGGCAGATAAGACTTCATCCAGGCCACCGGAGAGGGTCTTAAGGCTAGTAGCACTGCAGTTTCCAATCCGGAAAGCCTGGGTGTTAATATAAATGTGTTTTCATTCAACGAACAGGACGTGTGTGGCGTCCCGCTCATTGAACGAAAATACTGGCACAAGATGGCCACCATGGATCTGGAAGGCGGGGCTTCTCTTTCATTTCCATGGAGGCCGCGGAGCGGCAGCAGAAGCCCGGCAGCTGTGGATAGGGTGATTCCACCGCCGATGAAAGGAAGTAAGTGGGACGGAGCTGGGGTGGAGGGAACAGTAAGAAAAATTATTTGGGATTGTGGGGGAAATATGCCGGTGCAGGGCGGGGAAGCAGCCTCTAGGTTCCATGGAACGCAGGATAATATAACCCGTTTCAGCCTGCGATCCAAGGAACCTGATTAGCTGCTCCCCCCGTTGTGGGTATTAATAACTGGTATGTTTTGTTTGTGATTTGCAAAGTACTGCATTGCAGGCAACCAGTTCAATGTACGAAGGGGGATGACGCGAGGGACATCAAAGGGGGCATCAAACTGATCATGACTCATATGCATGTGTCATTCCACACTATCCTGCATATCACACAACTTAACAACAGACAATTACATGTGAGTAAATACTTAAAGTACAGTAGGAATAAGATGGTTCTTCTGTGGTTTTGTTCGGAACTGATATGGACAGGATGTTCCAAAGAATAAGGCAGGTGATGGAAAAGGTTTTTTCCACCCAGTCTTTATTCCTTGCATCCTGGAATGCATGGAAAATATGTGTTGATGGTCTGGGGTAAGTCAGGTAGTTTTAGTGTTTGAATATGTTCTAGATGCACTGTAATCCCATTCAACCCAGAACAGCCAAAGTGCACACGCATGACTGCCGATAGAAAAAACTTAAATTAGAGGCACTCAGGAAACATCCTGAGATCATTGTCTACCAGAAAGGGCCACCCTAATTGATGTTGCAATGTCTCTTATTTCTTGGATGGCATTTTCCTTTATATGCCATCCAAAAATCTGTTTGACAACGCAAACATCATTGGTTCTCCCCCGAACTAAGACCTGCCAAATAAGAAAAGGAAACATGTTAGCATGCTCGTGGTGATCTACTTATCTGGACTATGATAGCATTTCGGTAATTAGACGCACCCTGAAAAAATCTATGGTTAATAGATAGATAGTTCATGAGTAAAGCGCTGTCCTTTTGCATGGAGCAAGCCTGCACTTTGCAAGTTAAATCTAGCAGCTTAGTCAAAATGTTTGAGTAGGCCTAGACACACGTCATTAAATAAGACCCACCCACAGCCCCTCAAGTCTTTTTGGCGTGAGTCTTCCCATACCTTGAGTGTACAGCATGTCCTTTGCATGGACAATGCCTGCATCCAACTAATGATGGATTCCCAGGCATCTCAGAATAATATAAGGAGCCTTCATTCTCAGGTCAAATGTTGGGCTTACCCCCCAAGGTTTTCTCAGCCAACCAAATCAGAGACCCAAACTACTCCTAGTGGAATTGTGTTACTCTATAAAAGGCCCTGCTAACTTCCTGTTCCTTTGGATTTTTCCAGACTATGAGGGAAGGTGTTAGAGAGGGCAGGATCACACAAATAGGGCGCCTGGCACATTTGGACAGTTTTGGGCGGATGTTTGGGTGTTTGTACAAGCAGTTTTAGATTTTTTTGTTGTAGAGTATATTGCTGTTTTTAGGAGTGTTTTTGTTGTCCACATGTTGTGCCAATTTGTCCCCTTACTGTTTGTTCAGTAATTTGTTAGTTTCACCCATATGAAAAACAAACGTTGTACTTTAGTCTCATTTCAGAAAGAAAAATTAAAAGCCAAAAAATTCTTTCCTGTCGATGATCCTAATCACAGAAAATCCAGCCAAACTACCCAAAATATCTGTTTAACCTTTCCTAGTTTCTGTTTACCAGTTTCTTTTCGTAGCTGCTTTTCTCTCCTCTTGCTGTATGTTAGTTTGTCATTATTTATAATGTGGCATTGTGTTGTATCCATGCTCTTGAATCACTCACTGTGTTCCTAAGAATATGCTGATGCTGGAATATTGATTGGTGGGGTCAGGCCCCTGATCTCATTGTATGCAGATGATATGCTGCTCTACGTCAACCACCCAGAAGTCAACCTGCACTATATTTTGAATATAATGGACCAGTTTGCGGAACTCTCCGGCATCCATATTAACCATGACAAGTCTTGCTTGTTCCCGTTGGTTGGCCTTACAGGTCTGGACTGGGATTGGCTGCCTGACGTAGGACTGCAGTGGAACCCTGACACCTTCGCATTATAATGACACACAGAGGGAACTAGACTACATAGTAAAATCCATATCATTCTGGAGGAGTCTGCCCCTGTCAATGGTAGGCAGAGCTGCCCTATTAAATATGGTGGTGCTCCGTCGCTTGCTATACCATTTTATTAATATACACTACAACATACCAAGAGGTGTTTCAGTGAGCTAGATTCAGTAGCCAGGGCATTCTCATGGGCGGGGGTGGGCAGAATTGCACTGAACACACTGCATTGGCTCTGCAGTAACGGCGGGATCAGAGTCCCCCATGGTATGTTATGTTATGTTATTTTGCATTCATATAGCGCCTTATATACCATTGGTATGGCCTGAAGGTGCTGTTAGGTTGAACGCCCTTGGGAACCGAAGTTCTGGTCAGTAGAGAGAGGAGAGGGAGTCAAAAGGTGCGTGTGAGCACCGGGTATGTGTGCAGCTCGTGCGGTATTCGTGTAATAGCTGCTTCTTAGCGGTAGGTGTGGTGGTTGAGAGATCAGGAGTATGTGTTCGTTCTGGCAGGATTTATCCAGACCGGATGTGGCTGTGTTAGGCCTGAGGAGAACGCCTGACTGGGGGATGTGTAACCAGCGGTGTTTACTTAGAATGATGTGGAGTGAGCGGCGGATGTTGGTATGAGAACAGTTATACCGAATGGTGTCATAGTATCTCTGTGTTCTAGTTGAGTGGTGATGTAAAGGAGAGAGTAAGCGGGGTGGTGTGATATGATGGGTTATATGCCCTTTGAAACATTCTCTGCATTCCAAAGCATACTATATATGTCACGGAATTCTATGCTCTCCAGTCTGTTCCATGCACTCCTATCCACTCCATGAACCCAAGTCTGCTCCATGCACTCCGGTCTGCTCCTCGCACTCATACATTCCAGCCTGCACCGCGCGCACCAGTCTGCCTTGCATGCTCTAGTCTGCCCCGCGTACTCGAGTCCGCCCTGCGTGCTCCAGTCTGCCCCATGCATGTACTCTTGTCTGCCCCATGCATGCACTCTTGTCTGCCCCACACATGCACTCTTGTTTGCCCCACGCATGCACTCCTGTCTGCTCCACGCATGCACTCCTGTCTGCCCCATGCTCTATGCATTGAGCAGTTCTACATACTCATCTGTTCTACACACCGGTACTGGATGCAATCTGTGCTCATTCGTTCTACGTACTCGTCCTCTCTACGGAACATGTCCGTTCGCTCTGGGCACTCGTTCGCTCCAGGCTCTCATCCGCTTTATGCCCTCACACGTACTATGCATTCACCTGTTTTACACACTCACCCCCTATACGGACTCATCCCTTCTACGCACTCATCCCTTCTATGCACTCATCCCTCTACTCACTCATACCTCTATGCACTCATCCCCTCTATGCCCTCATCCCCTCTATGCCCTCATCCCCTCTACGCCCTCATCCCCTCTACTCACTCAACCCCTCTATGCACTCATCCCCTCTACGCACTCGTCCCCTCTATGCACCCGTCCCCTCTACGCAATCATCCGCTCCCCGCACTCATCCCCTCTATGCCCTCATCCCCTCTATGCCCTCATCCCCTCTACGCCCTCATCCCCTCTACGCACTCATCTCCTCTATGCACTCATCCCCTCTACGCACTCGTCCCCTCTATGCACCCGTCCCCTCTACGCAATCATCCGCTCCCCGCACTCATCCCCTCTACGCACTCATCCGCTCCCCGCACTCATCCGCTAGCCGCACTCATCTGCTCCCCGCACTCATCCGCTTTAAGCACTCGTGCTTTTCACGCATTCAACAGCAATATCCTGTTCTATATAATCATTTCTACACTCATCTGTTCTATACCTTCATCTGCTCTGTACACTCATCCTCTCTGTATACTCATCCGCTCCATATACTCAGCCGCTCTATACGCTTATCCGTTCTATACACTCCTCAGCTCTATACACTCATCAGCTCTATACACTCATCCGCTCTATCCACTCGTCCGCTCAATCCGCTCATCCGCTCTATACACTCATCCGCTCTATACACTCATCCGCTCTGTACACTCATCCGCTCTATACGCTCATCGTTCTATACACTCATCCGTTCTATACATTCGCCCAGTCTGTACATTCATCTGCTCCAGAGATCTACAAGCTCTACACACTCTCTGCACTTCCGTATTCATCCGCTATCCACACTCATGCGCTCTACTTGCTTCTCCTGTGGATACTTGCAGATAAGCCTTGGAGCCGTCACATGCTCTACATACTCATCCGCTCCACATACTCATCTGTTCTACAAACTCATCCGGTTTACGCTTATCTGTTCTGCACATTCATCTGTTTTACGCACTCCTGCGTTCTACTCGCTGCTCTGTATTTACGCACTCATCTGCGCTATACGCTCGTCCTTTGTCGCTCTACACACCAAGCCGCTCTACACAATCATCCGCTCAACATGTTCATCCATTCTGTACACTCATCCGATCTACATATTAATTCGATTTCCACACTCATTAGAACTATATAGTTATCTGTTCTTCCACTCATGCATTCTTCCACTCAGCACATTCATCTGTTCCACCTGCTTCATCCATTCTAACTATTTCATCCATGCCATTCACTTCGTTCACTCCTCATGCATTCTGTCCATTTCAGCAGTTTGATTCTCTTTACTGTTTCGGTATAATTTACTCTTATTAACCATTTTACTGCTTTGATCTGCTTTATTCATTTAATTGTGTTTGTCCTTCTAGTTTATATTAGGGGTTATTAGCTGTCAATTTCTTGCATCAGGTAGATTGTTGGATTGGTGTCATTGAGTTGCTGCTAGTCTGTTTGAGTTAGTTTGGTACGGGTTGGTTTTAGGGGAAGAGCCAGGTTTTCAGCAGTTTGCGGAAATACGTTAAATCCTCAGGCGGATGTGGGGTGGGAGTGAGTTCATCTTAGGTATGACTAGGAGGCTGGCTGAGCTTGATTTTAGGGTGCGTGGGGGGTGATAGGGTTTTAGCTTGTCTTGAAGATATTGAGGTCCGGTTTTATGCAGTGCTCGATGGGAGATGCATAAGGTTTTGAAAGTCACACTTCGGGCTACTGGAAGCCAGTGCAGCGTCTTAAGGGCTGGGGAGATGTGGTCTCTTGGGCCGGGCGCAAGTAGCAGTTTAGCTGCTGCATTCTTTGTGCCCTTTGGAGTTTATTCAGTTGGTACGCATGGACTCCAAGGTATAGGGGGTTTGCATAGTCCAGTCTTGATATAACGATTGATTGGACCGCAGAGAGTCTGTTGGGAAAGGAGAGATATGGAAAGATGCACCTAAGGGTAATAAGGTGGTAGTGGCAGGTCTTTAAGACGTTGTTGACTATCCGCGCCAGCGTTAGGTCAGAGTAAAGGTTGCATCCAAGATTTTCCACTGATTTGGAGGGGGTCGGCGAGTTGCCCATGGAGGATGGCCATGGTAGTGGGTGCGGAAGAAGTTCGGAGTTGCAACATTCCATGATTTCGGTTTTGGAAGGGGTTTAACAGGAGGTGCCTTTGGGTCATCCAGAGTTCTATGTCAAGGAGGCAGGCGGCCAGGTCAGGTCAGGAGTTGGGTTTTGAGTTCAGGAGTTTTAGAATTAGTTGAGTGTCGTTGGCGTAGTTATAGCACAGGATGTTGTGCGAACAAATTATTGGTGGGAGGGTGATCAAGTAGAGATTGAACAGGAGGGCGGATAAGCATGCTCCTTGTGGGACTCCCATGTCGACTGGTCGGGCTTGGGAGGTTTGGGTGGAGAGTATCGTTATTTGGAACCTATCTTTGAGGAATGAAGCTATCCATTTAAGAGCGGTTCCACGATTTTCATGGGAGTGGAGGCGGTCCAGGAGGATTGTGTGATTGATCGTATCAAAGGCGGTGGTGTTTGAGATGGGGCGGTAGTTTTTGGGCTCGAGAGGGTCGAGCGAAGGTTTTTTAATTAGAGGTTTGACATGAACCGTTTTGAATAGGTTGGGAAAGATACCAGAGGAAAGGGAGGCATTTATGATGGATCTTGCGTGTTCTTCTGCGCAGGTGGAAGCTAACATTTCTTTGAGGGTTGTGGCTGGGCAAGGGTCCATCGGTGAGCCAGATGGTTTGCGGGCAAATCGAAGTTGAGAAATTGCTCTGGTGATATTAAACTAAAGGATTCGAACGTTGCGTAGTGGTCGCAGCTGGTGGGCTGGTCAGTACGGGCGGAGAATTGCCTGGTGGATGTAAGAGAGCCAGTTTGGTGGCTAGAGTATTTTTTCTTTTGCGAGCTGTGGTATAAAAGTGGAGGGAGAGTGAGTCGCACAGTGATTGTGAGGGGGTCAGGACGGTTGTGGTGCAAGCCGGATTGGTGAATTCGGAGATGATATTGTGGAGTTCTTTGCTTGGGTTTTTGCAGTTTAGGATTCGGGAGTTGTAGTGGGCTTTTTTTGCTTTCCGGATTTTGGCCTTGTACTGATAAAGGTGTCGGGCCAAGGTGGCCCTGCTCTCCTGGGTTTTGTCTTTCTGCCATTTGCATTCTAGGTATTTATATAGTTGTTTAGTTATCTTCAACTCAGGAGTGAACCATCTGGGGAAGAGGCCACAGCGGGTTGATGGTTTGCAAGGGGGTGTGAGCCGCATCAGAGATGCGTTGAGCCATGAGTCAAAGGCGTTAGGGGTTAGTTGTTTGTTGAGATGGCAGGTAGGTGGTGGAGACTGGAGGAGTGCGTCAGCTAGGTCCGGGGTGATTATTAGTTTTTTCCAGCATTTGCATAGATTCAGAGGTTCAGATTTGAGTACGGGAAGGGGGTCGAGTGAGCGAATGGCGAAGGAGAGAATGAAGTGATCGGACCAGATGATAGGGGTGGGGGGCTTTAAATGAATCAGGGTGTTGGAGCTAAAGATGGCATCAAGAGTGTGTCCTTTATAGTGAGTCGGATCATTTATGTGGGGTTGGAGGTTAATTGCGTCTAAACCGTCGACAAGAGAGTGTGTCATAGGGTTGGTGGGGATGTCGAGCCATATGTTGAAGTCTCCAAGAAAGGTGAGGTTGGGATGGTTTAGTTGAAGGGTGGCAATAGAGTTGCAGAGGTTGTTTGCGAATTGTCTATCATGGCCAGGGGGCCTGTAGATTATTGGGAAACTGTGTGAGAGCGACTGGGAGAGGGTTAGTTTAACGAGGAGAGATTTTCAGGAAGGAATGGAAGGTTGGTTGTCGATGATTGAGGCATGGAAGAGAGACTTGAAGATGAATGCTACTCCCCCTCCTCTGGAGGGATGGTTCAGTGGGATGAGGGAGTAGTCGGGGGGAAGGCTTCATTAGCGATTGGGGCGAAGTCGTCAGAGAACCAAGTTTCAGTGATGAAAACTAGGTCTGCTTTGTCAGAGGCGAGGAGGTCAAAGATGCAGTGTCTGTTTTTTGCTACGGATCGGGCATTAAATAGGATGCAGTTCACATCGGCACACAGGTTGGTCTCGGAGCTGGAGCGGAAGGGGGTGGTGGCGGAGAGAGTGGAGACTGGGGAGAGGGAGGGGTAAGGTGGGTGATGCTCGATGGGAATAGTGGGCAAGCAGAAAAATTGGCAGGCTTCGGGCGGGATTGGGTGGCTGCGTGTGTTAGGATGATCGAGTATGGTTCGGGGGATTTGAAGGTGGGGTGTGGGCGGTTAGGAGTTTCAGTTGCAGTTGATGAGAAATCAAGGGAGATGGGTTTCAGGAAGGGGGCAGCCACTGGGGAAGGAGGTGATTGCGGGAATGAGGTGGAGGGTCGAGACAGGGGAAGCGAGGAGTGCTGAGAGATTGAGGGGGACCAGGAACGTTTCCTCTTTAGTTTCTTTGTTGCGATTGGAGTGTGAGAGAGGGTAGGGGGGTCAGAGGCGGAGAGGGATGCAGCTTTGGTTCTTGCTAGGGCTAGGTGTGCAGTTTTTAGGGAGGGGAAAGGGTGCGGTCAGGGGGAAGGTGGCAGGGGTTTGTAGGCAAGGCAGGGGGTGGATGATTGCAGGGCGGGGTGTGCCTGTTATGATAGTGAGGGGAGCGGGCATGTGTAACATTGGCTGGTCAGTGGTGGGGTTCGGGGGAGGAGTGGTCCTAGGGTGGTTGGCTCGCCATCGTGCCCCTCTGGCTTGGTGTTTGGAGAGGGAAATGGTAGGGAATGCACAGGGGGGTGGGATGATTTGGTCAGGGGGACGGGAGGGAAGGCAGATCTGGGAGTGGGGGCGGTCCACGGTGGTCGTTTCTGACAAACTCTGGTGGAGTGGGTGTGCTCATGCTTCATACAAGCTTTTAGGTGGAATTTAGGAGGGCTTTCTAATTGTAGTTCTAAATTCAGTGGGGGAACGCTTTTAGGCACACTTCCAAGTTCAATTTGCACAGAGATGATATTAGACTATTATGTGCACTTCTAGGTTCGACTGTACATAGAGGTGATGTTAGGCTATTAGGTACTATTAGGTACACTTGTAGATTCAACTGTACACAGAGATGATATTAGGCTATTAGGTAGTATTAGGTACACTTCTAAATTCAACTGTACACAGAGATGCTATTAGGTCTACCTCTAGATTCAGTTTTGTATAGAGGGGATATTTAGACTATTAGGTGCAGTTCTAAATTCAACTGTACACAGAAATGATATTAGGTCTACCTCTAGATTCAATGTTGTATAGATATGTTATTGGGTCTATCTCTAGGTTCAGTTTTTGTGTAGAGGGGATATTAGACTATTAGGCACACTTCTCTCAATTCGACTTATACAGGGAGGGTATTAGGCATGATTCTAAAATCAACTTTGTACAGAGAGGTTATAAGGGAGATTAGTCGATTCAACCAGGCACAGTATTAGACTAATAGGATATTGGCACACTTCTAGATTCAACTTCCGCAGAGAGGCTATTGGTCGCCCTTCTACATTTAACTTTCCCTCAGAAGCTATTGGACAGTTAACTTTTCCTCAGAAGCTATTGGGCACTCTTCTAATTTCCACTTTCACAGAGAGTCTATTGGGCACACTTCTAAATTCAATTTTCGCATAGAAGCTGTTGGGCACACTTCTAAATTCAACTTTCACAGAGAGTCTATTGGGCACACTTCTAAAATTCAACTTTCACAGAGAGGCTATTGGGCACACTTCTAAATGCAGCTTTCAAAGGGTGGCTGTTGGGCACATTTCTAAATTCAACTTTGCACAGAGGTGTTAGAGGGCACACTTCTAAATTCACAGAGGGGCTGTTGGGTACTTGGGTGTTGAGATATATTATTTTGCAGGGCAGCTGCAATTTGCCATTAGCTGGCTCGCAAATGAAATTTCATTAGACAGAATTCTCCTCCAACCATCAACCGAACATTACTTCCTGAAGGAGGTGCTATGGGTCAGTGACGCCCGACTCCTGCAGCAGCAGAGCATTGCTACACTAGGCAGGGAGCAGTGGGACAGGGCAAGGAACGTTTTAGGAACCTTGGGAACAGGCTGGACGTGATTTAAAAGTTCAGGAGGCATTGGGAGAACAATGAGGTAGTGTGGAGATATGTTGCAAGAAAGGAAATAAATGGATTTCACTGCATTGACTCTGCCACACATGGTGGCCTGACTTTCAAGAAGGCATTGAGAACGACACGGTACTTAACACTATGCATGATGTGGCAGAAGGGGGTCACATGGTTACTAGATTATACAAATTACTTATGAGTAAACTCAGTGAACCAGACCTAGCAGTACACTGAACATTGGAGGAAGGCCTGGGCAGAACATGTACAGATCTGGAGAGGACTACAGCCCTGCTTACACTAGGACTCCAGGAACTCTAGATGTAAACTCACGCAACTGTACATCACACACAGAGCTTACCTGACCCCCCACAGGATATCACTGTTCCAGGGAGCAGAGGAATGGAATTGCCCCAGATGTGCCCTTGACAATGCTGATTTTATTCATATGTTCTGGACTTGCTCGGTGATCAAAAAGTTCTGGCAGGAGATAGCAGATAAAGTGGTCAGGGGATGGATACAGATGCACACCTGGCCCCCAGAAGCTTGCTTATTGGGATTATATTAGAGGGGAAGAAACACACATCACACCTCACCAGGATGAAGGAACTATTCTGTGTGTTAGCATCGTAAAATAGCCTGGAAGTTGGCGGAGGAACCCAGTGGGCAGACTTAGAATGCTGGGCAATGGCCAAGACCACAACTTGGCACAGAGCAGTGTATGGTGGGTTGAGAGAAGTGAGCACAGAAGTAGCTGCTTGGGAGGCACTGACGCAGGCAATGTTTTCCCCCTCTGACACAAGGCTCCCGTGAATGAGCCGCTTGGGAAGTGTCACCTGTTAATATATGATGTGGGTCATAGACAAAGGGGATGCTCTTGGAATCTATGAGAGCCGTTGCCTAGTGCCTATAGACTGTGTTGAACTGTAGCCTGTAACCATACATGTATGCACATCGCAGATGCTTTTTGGTTTGTGTTTTAGTTTTGGGCACATGTACATTTGTATTTATTACAGGTCATTACCAATCACTGAGGCTATGTAAACAACATGAATGCCTGTTGTTTATTGTGCCTTGATGTGTTCAATAGATTGAAGTCAAGATCAGGAACTCAAGCTGAAGTTGCTTTCAGTTAGGAATGTTGTATTGGATTGGGCCCATGTAATTAATAAAGGGAAAGTAAACCAACTCATCTCCCTGAGAATTAAGGAACCATCATGGATGTGTGCTCTGATACCCAGTCTCTCAGTTTTCTTTTTCTGTTAAGGGCGGAACAGTTATGGGTGAAGATCAGCCATTGACCAGTCTCTTTGAGTCTTCACCTGTGAGCCTTTGCTTTGGCCCCCCTATCTGCTGCAGCCATGAGTACCCCTAGCTTGCAAATTACTGTGCTGTGTCTCCACTGAGTGATCATCCGTATATTGATACAACTGTTCGTCAAAGTGCCTCTTAAGTGCATTCATACACACAGTAAGCACACGTGTCACCTATTTGATAATGAAAACTGACCACCTTGTCTTTGAAGCAAGGGGTGGGAATTTCACCAACAGTTATCCCACTTCATCCTTAGCTTTAGTGAAGTGTATAGGCATGAGAGCATTGCCAGCTGTGCTCCCTATGACCCACTAGACAAGTCATATTCCTGCACTGACCAGATCTAGGTTGAGTAACTATGCCACCGCCAGGAATGTGCTGAGGGGCACAGTGTTCATGCTAACACATTGGGTGACCTTCTTATATGGCTGTGTAGGGTAATGGACATTGCTTAGCAGCTAGCACTGAGTTGGTCTAAGACCTGCTCCTTCCAATGTTTAAGGGTAACTGCTATGGTAGTCAGTTGCGGTGTTGCTCTGCTCATGCAGACGTGGCATTTATATTGTGGAATTCACCAAATTGGCACTGCTGTTTTTATATTTTTTGTGGCAGGTTTGGCACACCAGCAAATTGTGGAAAGCATTTCTGGCCAACCATGAGTGACTGAAATTGGAGCAGATTGTTTGTCACTCATGAATCGTGATATTAGAAGTCTGGCAATGCTTGAGGAATGAGTAGCCACAGGCTGGAGTTCATGGGCAAGCATAGGCAAGTGCAAAGCCATAGAAAGAGACGAAGATAGGTATAGCCCCAGATTTTCTATACCCATCACTGGAATAGGAAAGTCACCAAATGACAAGGGCAAGAAAGAAGAAGTCCATGACTCCGCACAGAATGAGGGAGAAGAAGCACCCACCACCAGAAACTCAGTCTTGTCCCCATTAAGTGTAACCCAGTCGTGGCCCATCCACTCCTTCACTGCCTCAAGACAGCCTCGCTGTCGGGATGACACTTCAGTTCGGTCAAGATCTAACCTCACCAAAATCTTTGTGTCATCCACATAGGAGTAGCACCTGAAGCCGTGGGAGCAGATTAGTACAATCAGGGGCTGAACATAGATGTTAAACAACATTGTGGGCGGAGCAGTACCCTGAGGGACACCACAGCAGAGAGAAACAGAAGAAGAGAAGAAAGGACGCAGTGAAAGAGATAGGCCACTACTCATTAGAAACAAGGTAAACCAGGCCAGGAAGGTTCCAGAGAGGCCGGCAGAAGACAGGCGGGACAGGAGAATGAGATGGTCCACCACGTCAAAAGCCGAGGACATGTCTAACTATATCAGGGCTCCGACACCACCTCCTTCAAGCAGCCTGGCTAAATCATCCACAACCAAAACCAAGACACTCTCGGTCCCTCTCCCTGGCTGGAAACCTGCCTGGAATGGGTGCAACAAAGGGGAGGACTCAATGAAGGAAAACAGAAGAGAAGTAAAAACTTCCAAACGGTTCATAGGGAAAGGAAGAAGAAAAATAGGATGTAAATCAGACAATTCAGTTTCATCCAGTGACAGTTTTTCCAGCAAGGGGATCACAATGGCTTGCTTAAAGGGATGGTCTAGTAAAAAATTGTATTTAAAAAATAGATAGGCAACATAAAAAAAAAAATACTAGCATTCTCCGTTTTAAAACTTCCTATGTAAAATTTTGAGCTATTCAAGCTCAAAATTCGCAAAAGCATGCACATGGGCGCATCCATTTTGTAAAATGGAGGCCTTCCTGTGCTGGCTTTTGCTTTTGCGGCACTAATGAAGGAAAAGCCAGCCAGTTGTAGTAAACAAAGGCTACCGCTGGGTGGATTTCCCTTCATTAGTGCTGTAGGTGGAGGACGGGGACCGGAGACCAGAGCAGGAAAGCTGCAGCTGAATCTCGGTAAGTGCTATTTATTTTTTTTTTAAAAATAAGCACTAGCTTATAAGCACTATTTAGAATGTTGCGTCTAAATGTAGGGTAGGGTTGTTCAGTTCTAATGTCTGTAGGGAGTGCATTCCAGGATAAAGCTGCTTTGACCGGGAAGCTGGAGACACCAGCTGTGGTTTGTTTGAATCTAGGGATCTCTAGAAGGTGGGAATTGGCAGATCTGGTTGGGCGTGTTGAGGTTCTCCTATTTATTAGTGCCTAAGTACAAAGCATTACAATAGTCCAGTCTGGACATTATAAGTTCATTAGCCAAGGTGATGCAGCTAATTTTGGAAATAAATGGTTTGCACGCCCGGATGAGTTTGCAGGTGTAAGCAGTAGAGGACGCTAGTGAGTTAACTTGTTTCTTGAGGGTTAATGTGGAAGCAAGGTATAAACCTAGAGTTATAACTATTGGCGTCACCTTAATGAAGTTACTGTCAATATTGAACGAGGCATAACTGGGGCTGAGTTTTTTTATGTTCGCCTCTGAACCTAGGATCAGTCTCTCAGTTTTGTCGTCATTCAGGCAGAGGCCATGGGATGCCATCCATGCCTGAATGAGGAGGTATATCTTGTTTACCAAGGCCGTGTCCTCGAGAAAGTTGCCCAAAAGGGGAATGAGGATCTGGGTGTCATCTGCATAATTTGTGTCAGTGACACCCAGTCTGTCCAACTTGTCAAACAGGGGCTTTGTAAAGATGTTATACATAGTAGGTGAGACACTCTAAACCGCAGGAGGTTTGTATGGGGTCAGCAGAGGCATACAGGGAAAATACTCTCATTGTACGGTTTGCTAGAAATCATTGAGCCCAAGTTATGGCATCACTTGAGAAATGGGCAGCTGACCTAAGGTGATTGCATAAGACTGCGTGATCCAACAGGTCGAAGGCTTCAGATAGGTCAAGGAGGAGTAGCATGGCTGTTTTCCCATTGTCCTTTAACTCATTGATTTGGGTCTTAAGGTCTATCAAAGCTGGCTCCGTGCCATGTAGAGGGCGGACGCCAGATGGACGTGATCTTAATAGGTGGTTAGCTTCGAGGTATTCCTGAATTGGAAGGTGAGCTACTCTGTCAATAATTTTAAGTAAGTTGGTGACAGTTGTCACCGCCTTGGCGGAAAGGGGAATTACCGCCCTACTCCAAGGTTGGTGGGGCGGTAATTCCCCCTTCCACCATTGCCCTTCCCCATTTTTGCCCCATAGGGCATAATGGGAATGGGGAAGGTGCTAATTACGGTACCGCAAACTTGGGTTTGGTTGGGTTTTAACGCCTGCAAAAAGCAGTTGTTAAATTCCCCAACCCGCAAAGGGACCTCGTAGTACGGCGGTAAGGGTTAATGGTCACCATTACCATTAATGGTGACCGTTAACCCTTACCGCCGTCCGTGTATTGAGGCCCCTAGTGTGGCGGAAAAGGTGATTAGATGGTGGTCCGTTCAGGATTGTGGGGCAATGTTAGTAATAGCGATGTTGCAGTTCAGATCGGCCACCCAATCGAGAGTCCTTCCTTTGATATGGGTGGGGGTAAGGACTTTTGTGTAAGCCCATGGTCCGTCAGTATAGCTGCTACTGATTGGGAGTGTTTATTGTCAGGGTCGTTAAAGCCCAACTTAAAGTCCCCCAACAATAAGATTTGTGAGGAGTGTTTTGAGTTATTGGCTAGAATGCTAGTTAAGTCTTCCTCGAAGGTTCCCAGTGGATCCGGAGGTCTGTACACCAGATGGATAGTTAAAGTATGGTTATTGGATAAGGGAAGTTTGGCTGTAAGTATCTCACATGATTGGCATGGTGGAGGGGTGGCAATTCTAATGGCAAGATTGATTTTAGATATAATACCTAGGCCGCCACCTCTAGCATTGGGTCTGTCAGCTCTAAGTATCTGGTAGCTATCTGGTATGGCTAATATAAGGGCAGGTCATGCTGCCTCATGAAGCCAGGACTCAGTTATTGCAATCAGGTCCAAGTCCCCATTAGTTAGAATGTCTGCAATTTCAGTGGCATTTGCCACAACAGATCTAGCATTAATAAGCGATCCAGATAGGGTTGTGGTGCTGTTGGGTTTGGGGGTGGGGGAATGTTTAATTATGGGTGTGTGGATCCTCGTGGGAGTTTTCAGAGTATGGGCAAATGCAGAGTATGGATTGTTGTGCCTGTTCCTCTGCCCCGGCCTGGCCGATAGTTCACAGGCTAGGGTGGCATTACGTTTAGGAAGGCTGTATTGGTTGGGCTTGCTGTTAGTTTTAGGCTCATAGAGACGGGGGCACCCTTGATTTGAGTCTCATGTTTCTGTTCTGAGATGGGCAAGTTGATATAGTAATGGTGGCCATTATTGTGTAAAGGCCAAGTAAGAGCAAGAGTGACTGGTTCCTCTGGGTTTTGCTCATATTCATGGAGTAGGCTAATTACTATTAACACAGAATAGGCTAGTTTCAGTTGTCGCAGAATAGGCTAATTACTAGTATCATAGAATAAGCTTGTTTCAGTTGTCACAGAATAGGCTAGTTTCAGTTGTCCCAGAATAGGCCAATTGCAATCATCACAGAATAGGCTAGTTTCAGTTGTCCCAGAATAGGCTAATTGCAATCATCACAGAATAGGCTACTTTCAGTTGTCACAGAATAGGCTAATTATTAGTATCACAGAATAGGCTAGTTTCAGTTGTCCCAGAATAGGCTAGTTTCAGTTGTCCCAGAATAGGCTAATTGCAATCATCACAGAATAGGCTAGTTTCAGTTGTCCCAGAATAGGCTAATTGCAATCATCACAGAATTGGCTAGTTTCAGTTGCCACAAAATAGGCTAATTACTAGTATCACAGAATAGGCTAGTTTCAGTTGTCACAGAATAGGCTAGTTTCAGTTGTCCCAGAATAGGCTAATTTAAATCATCACAGAATAGGCTAGTTTCAGTTGTCACAGGATAGGCTAATTACTAGTATTACAGAATAGGCTAGTTTCAGTTGTCACAGAATAGGCTAGTTTCAGTTGTCACAGCGTAGGCTAATTACTATATCATGCAGTGGTAGGATCATATTTATTTGATCTGCACAGGGCTAGGTCGGGTTGAACGATGTCTAGATCAAATGGCAGTGGCTAGTACAGTGCAGGTGACACTGGGTTACACTAGACTATATAATGTGATGTTCTAATTAATTCAGCACAATGTTAGGTCACTCCATGCGAAGGTTGATTCCGGTTTAGTACTCACGCTTATAAGACAAGTATATAGACATAGCTATAATTGACTGGGATGTGTCCCACTGGTGGTATGGGATAGCCCCTAGTATGTGTAATAATGTTGATCTAGCAGACATATGGCAATGCAGTGTGTGGATGTGGTTTCTGCAAATCGTATATGAGTGTGCTGAGTTTGGAGGCGGCTGCGGGATAGTAGTACTTACAATTGTTCAGTTCTGGGTGCGCCTTGCAGCTGTATGGTATCAGTTCTCATGTCAGGGTTTAGATAGATTCCTCGCCGCACGGCACCCAACGGCGAACAGGGGCAAACAGGGCTTTTGAATGGCCTTTGCAGATGGCCGGCTCTTCCGCCTGCCGGCCAATGTCGGGGTCTTTGTGTGTACGGTTGCTTAGCAACCTAGAAGCCAAGACTTGCAATGGTGCTCCATTGCGCCCGACATTTTGTTTTCTTGAAATGTCGGCGCGGATGCAGGAGCGCAACCCGGGCTGCTTCTGGGTGAAATTCAAGGATTACTGAAGGAAAATGGGGGTCAATGAGCATGGCAGTCAGGTACCAAGGCAAAGCAGGGTACCTCGCAGGAATTGGTGGTGAAGTGCGGCAAATGTGGAAGTTTCCCGTCGCACGTTGCTGCCGAGCAGGTCCTCTGTGTGCGGCTCCTCAGGTGCTGAAGATGGATGGGGGCTCTTGCCCACGCCACCCAGTTGTGGAGACTGATGAGAGTGAGAGGCAAACAGGGCCTTAGAATGGCCTTTGCAGATGGCCGGCTCTTCCTCCTGCCGATGTCGGGGTCTTTGTGTATACGGTTCCTTAGTAACCTAGAAGCCAAGCCTCGCTATGGCGCTGCATCGCGCCTGACATTTTGTAGTGGTGCATTGCTTTTTTCAATATTCACAGAAGTCATTACCTTACAGGTCCAAACATGTCCAGCACATACCTTTCATGTTTCCACTTTTTCCCAAAGTATGTGAATTTTACCTACATAGTTGTTGCCTGACCTGCGCAAATGACACCTTCGTAAACTTGGAATTTTTTTTATTTTTCAGAAATGTGTGCCTTTCTGTCTTGCCATTCAGCTTCCCTACCCTCCTCTTCCATTCCGTCCATGTGTGTCCTATTGGAAACAAAGCGAAAAATCGCCTACCTCTCACAAAACTGATGGTAACCTTATAAAAAAAATGTTTTTGTTTCCACTCAATCTGTTCTTGAAAGCCTGGAAAATGGTGAATTCAGACCTGTAAACTATTTGTCTCTAGCTCTTACAAGGACAAAAACATTGGCTTCTTTGTACATCATTTTATTGGCATGTTCTAAAAAAACACAAAATGTGCTCTTTTTGTTATTTTCTCCAACACAGCAAACTAGGAATCCTAGGTGGCATTTTGACTGCGTACATGTGGTAAGGAAAGGGGCCACATTTGGCAGAGATATATCTCTTAACATAAAAGTTACAAGGGATTGAATGCGACATACCAAAATCTCCAAAAAAGGGCTCAGTACTGGGAGGGAAAACCCTCAGCAGTTAAGGGGTTAAGGACAGTGAGTGGGACAGGATCAGATGGAGCTGATGATTTAAGCTGACAGACGGCTAAGAAAACAGCCTCGTCAGAGAAAACATGAAAATTGGACCAACTGGCAATTGACCGTTGACAGAGCAGATCAGCTGACAAAAAACAACCAGACTGCGCCAAGCGGGTTCCATCTCGAATACCCTCAATCTTAGTTTAGAAAAACCTAGCCCTGGCGTCACAGCATGACTGTGAAGGAGCTACTGTCGGTCAAAACCGAGCAGTGGAAGAGAAATATTCCACAAGAGCGAAAAGCTCCTTGAAACAGTTAAGAGGAGTTGTGACCCTCTGAGCAAAGAAATTCTTTAGCCAGAAGAATGGCTGAGTGGTAACTCTTAGAAAGGGCGACAAATGTCATCCTTTCGGTAGAGTCATAGGCCACACCTCATTTGCGTTGCCGCTTGATGAAGCCCTAGACTGGCCAACCTAAATTCATCATAAAACCATGGCTTATGCACACAAGTGCGTTTAATTGGAGCAAGCTGGTTAGCCGCAACCAAAAGTGCTTGGGATAGAGTATTGAAATCCATTGACGCGTCAGTAGGACAATTGGACATAACCAAGGACACCATAAGGGCCAGATTCACAGACCGCCAATTCCTTTCTGGTATAGCCGTGGGGTGTGAAATGTCTAGACAGGTGGCCCCAGTAACAAGGAAGGGGATGATATAGCGGTCAGACCAGAGAACCTGCTTAGCAGGTAAAACTGAAAGACTTGAATCTGATGATAAAATCAGCTCTAGGATACGCCCTAGCTGATGGGTGTGTTCATGAACAAACTGGGAAAGGCCAAACTCGAGTAAAGCCTAAAATAAACTGCTGGAGTGTTGGGGGGTGCAGAATATTAAATCTAATGCTCAAGTGCCCTGCAAATATAAGATACTATACTGAAGTAAAGCAACAAGTTCTAAAAAGGCCTGCAAGAAATTAGTATGGAGTCCTGGAGGACAGTAAACAATAAGATAGTCAGCAGAGTAGGAAGCAGAAACCGTGCAAGGATAGCCTCAATAGCTAAATCATGGACTAATGGCAATTGGGAAAAATCCAATACTGATTTAAAAATAACAGCAATACCTCCCCTGGATTAGAAGTTTTGCTATCTTGATGGATAATTCTATAATCCCCAGGAAGGAACTCTGTAAATAACAGGGAAGACGTTTCGCTAAGCCAAGTTACCGTAAGGGAAGCAAAGTCTGGATATTCATTGCTCAGAAGCTCATACACATGTCAACATGGCCTACTACAGAGCGATCGTTAAGTAATAATGCTCTTAGAGTGGAGCTTTTACATGCGACGGAGAGGTTACTCACTGGATAACTAGTAGTAAAACAGGGTGGACACAGTGTGGAATCTGGAGCAAGAGTAAGCAGCCTAGAGCGTGAGAAACAAAATAATTCTACCACACTGTCCATCTGTAGCCCGGATGGGCCCAGATGCACTTAACTTAGGCGCAACTTCAGCGCGACTGACTCTTTCCCGCTGCGCCCGACTGCTGCGCTGAAGAGGGATGGGGAAGCCTACCCCGTCCTCCTCCTCCTACAAAATTCATGATGCAGAAGAAGGCCAGGAAACACTGCAATCACCCATTCTATTTCAGACCGATACCCAGTGGTCCAATGATTGACAAGTATGTCGAGAGATACCCGCTCAGCCAGCCATATGCCCTCAACCAGCCCTAAAGACCAGGTGCGGTACGAATTTACACCAGAATGGATGAGAAGCCCCAGGTCATAAACAAAGACACTTCAATTGACAGTCTTCAATAAAGCACCAAGAAGCCATGTTGCTGACATCGTTAGAGACACTGCGACATAGCAGTTAGACATGAAGCACATGTGCCATCCGCACGTTTGGACACAAACACACACTTGAATACATGAAGAACATGACCGTATAATTCTATTGTTAAAGGACAGACATATACACATACTGGCATTGCTTTTATTATTTGGTCATTAGCCTAACGCAGCTAGGCAGAAACCGCAAGTGACAAGAAATCCTGAGCACAGCTTGCAGGTGCTTACACGCAATTAACCCTATGGACCTGCAGGAGCACCTACGGGACCTGACAGAGTCATGTGTGACTAACCTATGGAAATGTAGTATATTATGGACACTGTAGAAACCGCATTATAAAGTTTAGGAAAATTACAGCAGGCCTCGAGCCTCAGAACAAGAGACGAGCTGAGCTGATTCAGCCTGGACAAAGAGCAAGACGTGTGATACAGGACCCACAGCCAAGGCCAAAAGATACAGATAACATTCCTATCCACAGACGACAAAGGGACCAGCTCCAGAAATTAATATTAAATTCTCATAGAGCTGCACACCACAAATTCATGGTGGCTGTTAGGGAGAATTCTCAGAAATGGTTGATTTCCCTTACCTACTGAGTCCCTCAGCAGCTTTGCTGGATTTCTAAGATTTATTATTTTCACCTGGTAAGAGAGTGAGCCTTTTTTCCCACTCTTGCATGTGTTTTGCTATGTGTGTTTCTACTTTTTGTGTGATCTTGGGAACTGGAGCTTCACCTACACCAGGGCACCATATTTTGCATGTGTGTTACACAGCATCTTCAGTGCAGTGACACAGGGTTGTCTTTTAGACTTCCCAATGACTCCATTTTCTGGGGCTGACTACAGTCCCCCAGAAAAGGGTAAAGTTGCCATTAACTTTACCTTAGTCACTTTAAACCACAAACCCAGTACATCCCATCTTCCATGGAGTATTGGAAAGGATTAATTCTTATCCCCTTTTGTCTGTGCCTCTTGGGGCATTGTTTTGCTCCCTTTACATTAAGACTTGGTTGGTGGCAGTGGTAAATAACCTGACATTCCTACCGCGATTATCTTATATAAACGTGGTAATGTTTTAGGCTATTATATTAGCCTCAAACATAAACCCGCTTGACCAAACACATTTTATTTTGGCTCTGGCCGGGTTTATTCGCCATTTATTTTTGTCAAAGTCTTTTTTGTGTTTTACTCTGCGCGCCAAACCAGGTTGCGTCCCTTTGTTTATCGCCCTCCTTTAGGCACCTGTGATTCTGGGTAGGCAGGATGTGAGGAAGGGGTTTTAGGAACCCTGCCATGGGTTCCCTTGGTAACCCAAGTCGCACTCTTGTCTGATTGGCAAAGAGGACTGGCCTCACCAGACCAGCCACCTTGCTGTGTGATTGACAGCCAGGCTGTATGAATGGGGGAAAACTGCATAAAAAACAGGTCTCAGACTGGAAGAGCAGAGTCGTCTCTGAAACGAAAGAACCAACGAGGAACTGGAAGAAGAGGACCCCTACCACGACTGAACCAGCCGGTGAAGCCCTGCTGCGGGTCCGAACGCCAGAATCCAACGACAGAGAAGAACCTCCAGGAAACTTCTTCCCTTGAGCTGGTAGGACCAACCAGTTCACCCAAACTGCAAGCCAGGACCCCTCCTCTGGTCGAATTCACTGTACAGAGCTACAGTGGGCCGGATAGCGAGGAAGGTCGGACCCTGCTTGGGTTTTAAGGCGCGCACCGTCTTCCTACTTCGTGTCAGTCCGACAGTCGCTTCAGGAACTGTGAGCCTGCAGGAACCACCAGGAACGTCCGCCTCAGCTACAGCTCCCTCTCCATCTTAAGGTACTGTGCAAATCCGGTTGTCCGTTTCGGTCAGCTGCGGTGAAAGTGTTTAAAATCTTTCTCCAATCTGAGGGCTTGTCCTTCTCTTTTCTTTGAACTAACTTTTCTACCAACCAACCTCGTCTGGAATCTGTGCCACGAACTTTACAGCGAACTACCCTGAACTTTGTGATCTTGAGCAAAAGACTTTTGACCCATTGGCTTTGGCCTTATGCCTTTTCTAGCTGATCTCCTCACTGTAGTCTCTCTTGTTCAATTGCCCTGAGTACTTACCTGTTGGTTTTGCCTAATTTCTAATAACATTGTCTTTCCCTCCCCTTTAAATTGCTGGAGTACCATTTTGCTCTCAATTCATTTTGTGAGCTTAACTTGTCTGGAATTTAAGGAAAGTGGTTTGGTGTATTTATGATTGTGATTTTTGACTTGCTTAGAATAGTAAAATGTTATACAACTGTTGAGTAAATAAATATATATTCTTTTACTTAGAAACCTTGAGTCAGTGTTTGCCTGAATCATAGTAATTGCTGTCCTTTGTGTAACTATCTGTACTGCTCACTTACTCTTGAGATAAGTCTGGCTGCTCCACCTCTGCTACCACTATAACTGTGTAGTACAGGCTTGTACCAAAGGTGAAATTGTACTGTCACTTGTAGTCTTAATTGTGTGTACTGTGTTCCCAAAGTGTACTGCATATAATTCTGCCTAACAGCGGCTGAACACGTGACCCGGCCGAAGCAGACAATGGACAGCAAAAAAGACAGAAGACCACAATAAATATGCCGCAATGTGAGACAAGTGTTGCACCGAGCAGGAGAGCACTCTCATAGACTAAGGTGGTACACACAAGTTACAATGCAGACACATAGTCATTCTTATTACCTTGAAAATGTACACAGAGAGCTGAGAATCTTTGGAGATTTCAGGCCTGGCAAACGTCCGTTCTAGCCAATCACAGTTTAGTACCCTACGGGTTGGTAGCAACAGGCAAGAACCAATGGTAATCCCACCACACTGCAACATTGTTACAGATATTAATTTAGGGATGGATCAGGCAAGCCACCTGACATACGAGAGCCAGTAGAATAACATCTATATAGTCCACTGTAGGTGGTATGATACTCAATACCCAATTGTGTGGCGCGATAGGTTTTCTGGCGAAGGGCCCAGATTGTGACATCATGCTGATGAAATATCGCATTAAAAACGGCCTTCCAGCCATGGAAGAGCGAGACGTGCATGGATTTCCCCTGTTCCTGTGCTGACCCCTGTTGGTTTTGTCTGTAATGAACTGCAGTTTGAACTTGCCATTGGGTGAGTCTTTTGTTTATCCTGCGTAGGAGTCTGCAGACTTCCAATGTCCCTCTGGTATACCTGAGAGTTCTTCCCAGCAACGCTGTCAGGGAAACTGCCTCATAAATACAGACATTCTATTACCAATGCCAATCCCCTTGTGCTGCCAATCAGTAGGGAAGAAAGACTTCCTACCGGCAGTGCATGGAGGTCGAAAATTAAAATAGGACTGCGATTCCAAGCTCCAGCCTCAGAGTCCTAAGTGTCCAGGCACCATCTTTGAACAGTGAGAACACCAATTTACAAGGAAAGGAAATTCACTTAAAACATTAAGAAATGAAAACATTAAAATCGCTAAAAGTTAGCATGAGTGCAACGTGTGTAGTGTTGTGGGTGTATCCACACACATTTGTTGTCTTTCCATAAGGGTGCTGAGTAAGTTTGTTGTGTTTTTATTCTCTCTTTTGAATCAGATGTTGAAATCTCCAAGGACGATAAAGTTATCATGATAGTTGGAAAGGTTGGCGATGCAGTCAGTGAGCTTTGTTGCAAAGTTTGGGTTGTAGGAGGGTGGTCTGTAGATCAGAAGAAACACTACTTTGGCTTGGTCGTTGAGCTTGATGAGGAGAGATTTACAGTCTTCTATGTCAATTGAGGGGAGTGGTGTGGCGCATATGTGGTCTTTGTGCGCCATTGCGATTCCGCCTCTTCTTCGTTTTTCTCTGTTGGTGTTTATTAGTTTGAAATTGTCTGGTGTGGCTTTGTGGGTCACAAAAGGCAAATATGAGTAATAGCTGTGGTAAGAATAGACATTTGCAGAGGATGTTTCATGGCATTGCTCCATTAAACATAGGCACAATGTCCACCGCTCCTCAGTGACAAGTAAAGTTGAACTTGACTACTGCAGCCGCAGTTCTCCCACCGGAGCACATCACTGATGCTGCCAAATGTCCTCAGTCTTGAAGAGTTCATTTCACACCAATTAAGCTGGATCTGTCTCAGGACAGTTGTGGTGGGCTGCTAGAGAGTTTAATTTGGTTAAATTGAAGCGTTTGTACCATCAGTTGCAGTGCGGCTTGACATGCTTTTGCTTGTTTGATGGGTCCACTCCTCTAATTGGCATTTGTGTTGCTCCATGCTGTTCCGTCCTTGATGACGGCGGCTGAAAGTTCCTGCTCCGACGGTTGACAGCTGTAATCGCAGCGCTTTGCTGCCAAACAGGCGTGCAGTCTCCCATTTCCTGACATCAAGCTCTTACTGTGGCTAGTATTGCAGCCTGTTCTTGGGGGGGGGGGGGCTAAGGCTCTGTCTGGAAAAAAACAACTTGCAGGTACGTCTTGCCTGGTTTAGTGGAGCGCTATACTCCGCTACTCTTTTTTTGTGTGCGTTCTCAACCTGCAAAAATGTCTGCACCCAGCACTCCCACGCTACAAAAGCCGTTAAACTCTTTCATTAATGCTTCTCACATTCCAACTCTGCCAAAATATGATACCATGACCTCCAATCTCGTGGCTGTGTTGCCATCCACAAATGGGGATCGTCTTTCCGAAATCCTGGCCTTAAGTTCACGTAGGAGGAAGAGAATCCGCGCCAAGAGAATGGAGATGCCCCTTGATATCAATGGAACCCTGGATAAGGCCACTGATATGCCTAGAATATGTACAGATCTGGCTCAACAAGTAAAAATACCAATAGCCCTGGGGACCACTAAACTTGCAAACCATTCAGAAAGCAGTTGTGAATCTTTAAGTCCGACCTTTATTGTAACATCTCTTCAGGAGGAATGGGGTACCAAGTCTAACCAAGCTCCTTCCTTATAGTCTCTGTCAGTCTCTGAGAGAAACATCACTCCTGAGTCTTGGAGGCATTCCAAGGCTACAATCATCAAAGAGTTAAATAGATGTGACTCTCTCTATGACTTTGATGCATGGCTGGCTTCTCTAGATTCATTTGTTAAGAGACATCACTCTCACGTTACTGACAAATGCAATCAAATATTCTCTCATGATCCACCTGTGGTACATCCGATCACTGATGAAGCAAATTGTCCCTCTGAAACAGATTTGCCACCTGAGAAAATAGACAATTATTCACAAACTACATGGGATTCACCAACTGGTCCAAGCCTTGAGTTAAGGTCATCATTGATAGCAGTACCACTGGTTCCAACCTCCGCAAGAATCGAGCGATCACTGAACCATCATTTTGCATCTCCCGCTTCTGTTGATGCTCCTGTTACATCACATCTGGATGGCACCCATGGATCTATGAATCCTAGACCAAAACCGGCCAACCTACGGAGAATATGATTAAGAAAATCTCATATGACAATACCCAAAGACAGATCTATTAGAGATCTGGTATTGGACCACAGACATTTTATTATCACTAATGTTATGAAACCATCTGAGAGAGAACCAAGAGAAGCACTCCGAAATAAAGTACTTGCATGGATTCGCGCAAGGTCTAGGCCAGGGGTAGTTCGATTCTCCGACCTAAAGTTCTTGCGTAGAATCGAACTCGACGATTGGTGTGCCCAGAGGAACAGGGCCTGCTGCTGGTGGGGTGTGGAACCAGCAACTTGCCCCACTTTTTAAGCTTTTTAAGCTTGTGTAAATACCTGCCCATGGGTTCCTGGAATCTAGGATTAGTAGTCTGACATTCAGTTGCTGTCTGAAAACTTGAAATGATCAACTTAATGGCTTCCCCCCAGACTGTCTTGTTCCGATGTCTGTCCTATCTTATGTGCCCCATGCACCCATCACCCCTGGAAACCTACATTGCCTAGAGGTCCTACTGGGTTACCTTCCTGCAACAAGAACTCTGGGTAACCCACGCCCTGCCTATGCCTCTGACCCTGTGATGATGGAGCTTTGGCATGGGAGTAGCTTATCTTGCGAGAATGCTTCACCGGGTTCTAGCAGACCCTAGAATCCCGTGCAGCAACAGTGTGCATTTCCACCCACCACGCAGGTAGGACAGGTCTCGCAAAGAAGCAGCTCCAGACTCATTGGCTAAAAAGGACTCACATGCACCTAGGTATTGGATGAGTAACTTCAGGGGGATGATACCTCTTCACCAAATACTTATGTTGATGCATCCCCTAGGAGACAACAGAGTGTGATAATATGTGATATAACTGTGTGTATTTCTTTGCAGCAACCCTGAGGTGTGAATCAAACTCAACATGAGAGGAAACAGCACAACTAAGCCATAAGTGGTACATGAGAGCAGTGACGCGCTGCTGGCTCAGTAACAGTGCATGGCAATAATAAAACGTGTGAGACCTGTCTGTGGTGTAGAAATGTGAGTGTGTCTCTTGCCGTCATTTCACTAATTCCACTATCCCAATGAGTGCATTTTCAACTAGTGTTACCCAACAAGTACTCCTACCTATCTACAACCACTTCCTAATCAGCTTTCACGTTACCCTGAACTCAAAGACTCAGTCAGTGATTGTGCTATCAATGCTAATGTTCTTGAAAGACCCCTGTGAATGACCCAGGATCGATATAATGCACCCCTTCTCCTCCTCCCACTTCCTGGCGCTTCCATTTAAAGCCTATAGCTCACAGTGCAAACTGCATGAAACTCAAAAATAAAATAAAAATAAAAAAGCTATGCTTCAAATTGATGTGTTCATTGTACCCACAATGCAAAAGCAACTACACACCCAAACACAGAGACACACAAATTGCGCACACACCTCCCCCTCAAGCTCGGATTCATACAATAGCACCAGGATATCCTCAGGATTGTAGTGTTGTGAGCAGAACAGTTCTGCAGGACTGAGTGTACTTTGAGTAGGAAATGAGCCGATATTCCCAGCAGGAGAGCAACACCTTCAATGCATAGTTGCCACCCGGCTTGCAACACTCACATTTGAAAAGTACCAGAACTTCTACATAGGACTGCAATACTTGAAAAGAAAAAGTAGCAGTACTTCTTTGCAAGAATGCAGGGATGTGATTGGGTTGGTGAATAATAAACCTCTGTATGACGGCAGTCTATGAATAGAGACATGCCTGACCCCTGTGTGCAAGACTGCACTACTCTGATGTCCACATTATTAAATATATAATGCCTGCTGTGATGTTGAGGGTCCTGAACTGCACCTTGGCCAGAGGTTTCTGAATTTTTGCCATACGGCTTGTAAACTCAATTTTCTGTAAACAGGTATGTATTTATTTATGTATTTATTTATTTATTGCACATTTGTAAGGTGCTTATACTTCAAGAATTTGTGTTTCAAAGCGCCCACAGGGCAAAGGGAAGGGAACAAGGGAACAAAACATAACAATAGACAAAACAACAATGGTGAACAAAGGCAGAGGCGGACCTACTAGGCGTTGTGAACATTCAGAATGTGCAAGTGCAGAGCGGGAAATGGGATAGGGGAGAATGGGGTAAGTGCTCGTTAGGCAGAATTATATGCAGTACCCTTTGGGAACACCACGCACAATTAAGACTACAAGTGACAGTACAAATTCACCTTTGGTACAAGCGTGTACTGAGCAGCCAGACTTATCTCAAGAGTAAGTGAGCAGTATCAGAAGTTACACAAAGGACAGCAATTACTATGATTCAAACAAACACTGACTCAAGGTTTCTGAGTAAAATAATATACATTTATTTACACATCATTTGTATAACATTTCACTTAAGTAAAGCAAAAAAGGCTTAGGGCCAAAGTCAATAGGACAAAAGTCTTTTGCTCAAGATCACACGGGATAAGTCTGCTCAGCCATCCGCTACCACTTTACTGTGTAGTACGGGCTTGTACCAAAGGTGAATTTGTATTGTCACTTGTAGTCTTAATTAAGTTACTCCCACTTTCAAGGAATTCACAGCAGAATCAAATTCGCAGTAGACCACCCAACAAAATGTTGCTCTACAATGTCTGTGATTTAAATTATCCTTAGCAAAAGGATGTCACTTCACCCTATTCTCCTACATATGCTGCCTACATGAATGCAACATGCTGTATGTGGGTTTCCTCTAGTGTCAGTGCCTCACCTGCACTTACCACTTCTGTATTCGATATTGGAAACTATTTTGGAGGAGGCATTGAAGACAACATGACTGTATGACACTAAGAGAGGGGGGAAGAGCAGTGACTGACAACAACCTGCTCCAAACCCCAGGATGGTGCAAAGGTGCAGGAGCTGCAGGATGTTTTCTAGGCCAAGGAAATCGAGTCTGAAAGCATTTGCAATGCTGGATAGGGGCATTACAGTAACCACATAACACCCACACCTGCAGGGCTGTCATACCCACTGAGAACCATTACCTCAGATGACTAGCAGGTCATTGTTAGCAACATCAAGAACTCTGCAGGCGAGATGGGTGCCATTCTGTTCAAACAGTTATGTGAGGTTTGAACAGTATCAGCAATGGTTTACAAAATGTCATTTCAGTGGGTCTGACAATAGTGCATCCCCGCCTCTGGATCTGAGGACCATGACATGTGCTTTGCCCGCAGCAAAACATTCTTTAGAAGGAAAAGGTAGAATAGATCCCCCTCACAAGCATTCGACTGCACCAGCAACCCTTTAGTTTGGCAGGTCTCTGCCTTACCCACCTCGGTACTTGACAGACGTCACCAACTTTGAGTGCATCCCACTGGCAAAACACTATCCCCCTCTACTGAACATAGCACCGATTAAAACTATAGTAAAGTGGTTCCAAAATGTTGGTAATGTATGTGTGTGTTTACCTTGAAATTCATTCTGAGGCAATACATGTAAGACCTGTGAGTTGACATCAGATGTGTCATTCAAATGTACTAAACATCTAAAAATACAGCGTTGTGCAGTAGGCCAGAGTCCCCAATCATCCTCAATGCATGGAGTAAACTGTGTCCTAAGTCAAACAGTAGTAGGTCACAATTCCTGCATTTTAAGTGATTTCTGAGGCACACAGTACATCATTTTACATGAAAATTCCAAACGTACCATGAATAGAAAACAAACACAAAATGTCACGTTGTGGGCTAGTCTCTTATTGCAGAGGGCACATTAATAGCTGTTAGTCACCCACTCATTGTTCTTCTCCAACCTGTGATTTGATATGTCAGTGCCCTGTTTTCAGAGTATGGCCATACCAAGTCCCATTAATACAACATTTGTAACAACCCTCATTCCCCATACCTACCCCTCATACATCGGGTTGGTTAGTTTTATTCACACCCTCAACAAAAAAGTAGGAGCTGCATGCAGACAGCCCTCACGTCTTGGTTGTCACAGGGTGGCTGGGTTGACATACAGGTCACCACAACACCGCCAAGGCGGCAAAGGGGTTAGGTAGAGGTTGTTGGTAAGATAGGGGAGTTTAGGGTAACGTGAAAGCTGATTAGGAAGTGGTTGTAGATAGGTAGGAGTACTTGTTGGGTAACACTAGTTGAAAATGCACTCATTGGGATAGTGGAATTAGTGAAATGACGGCAAGAGACACACTCACATTTCTACACCACAGACAGGTCTCACACGTTTTATTATTGCCATGCACTGTTACTGAGCCAGCAGCGCGTCACTGCTCTCATGTACCACTTATGGCTTAGTTGTGCTGTTTCCTCTCATGTTGAGTTTGATTCACACCTCAGGGTTGCTGCAAAGAAATACACACAGTGGACACGACTGGTGGATTTACCCTTCACCCAAACTAGTCCACCCCTCTTGAACGTCTGGTGACTGGCGTGCTGTCTCAAGCATAGGGGGACAGGGGGTTAGCGCCATGGCGAGTTGATGGTATGTCTATTGCCTCCGGCGCTGGATTTATTAAATCTATAAGTGCTGATGGGATATTTGCTGATAGATACCAGGGCTCTTCCAGGTAAGTAGGTTTACATGGGTCATGCTGCTTCTCCTGGCCTTTGTCAGGTGCATCCTTGTGGGCAAGGCATAGGGTTTTATAAGAGACTCTCACATTGATTCGGCAATTCGAATGTGTCTTAAATTCTCTGCAACTGCTATTTATGTGGTTGTCTTTAGTTTTCATATAGCACCTTGGAACTGGTTTGTCCGGTAATACCATCACTGCTGCTGCGGGGGTCCCTGCTGGCCCCTGTCGAGCCGAGCGGTCACATGTAATCACATGACCGCTATTTCAGGAAGCACTCCGAGGGCATCTGTAGCCCTGGGCATCCATTCCAAGGGACGACCCTTCTAAGGGCATTGTTTGCCCCAGTTGGTGCTGACCAGGCGCCACTCTCTGATGCATTACCTTCAATAGTTCTTTTTCCATGCCTAGCCCTATTCGACCTAGGGTTACCCGGCATTCTTTTCCTTGCCTGCCATCGACTCGTACTCATGTCTCCGTTCCATTTTGCTTGATGCTGTACCTGCTTTTTATTTTGATCTTCTTAATGCTCACTCCGTTGGCAATAAATCTCATCCCTTCTTTCATTTGAACTTACATGAGACTTGGATCACTTCGGACAACTATTCTGTAACTGCTATTTTTCAAGCTTCTTCTGCTCACTTTTCTCATACACCTAGTCCGTCCGTCCAGGCGTGGTGCCCGTGCCGGCGTACTCTTAAACTCTTCCTGGACTCTTTTACCCCCTCCTTTTGGACTTCCGATGTTTGCTTCATTTGAGTATCTTTTTTCTTCTTTTTCTAAACCTTTTCCTGTGGCACTTTTAACTATTTACTCCCCTACTGGGCACACTGTTAACTTTATTGATCATCTTTTTCACTCATTTTTCATCCGTTTTTCTTCATCCTTTTTTCGTTCTGAGAGACTTTGTAGAGGAGCAGTTGGGAACGTGGTTCTGGAAATATGATAGGCGTGTACCCATTCTCCCCTTTTATTCCCAGAGAAGAGAATACATTGCAAGGCCAAGTTCAAAGACAATCGTCATGGCAGAAGGCATGGGTGAGGAGAGATGTTGGGCTAATTAGGTGGGGAGGTAAAGTTGAGTTCACACCCTGGTAACTGGGGTATGAGCTTACGTGCTGCTGGTGAACCGAATGTTCCAGACATGGCACGATCATGCCAACCAATTGTATTGGTTGTATAACAAAGGGCCTTATAGTTTGAGAGCCAATGATGTTCCTTGTTTCTAATTACTGTTGAGGATGACTTGCAGTAGGGGTGGGCATGTTTGCCTAACTGTAGAGACCCAATTGCAACCCGATCCATTATAGAAAGTATGCTTAGATGTTCCCCTTAGTCCTATCACAATTCCCCCTAAGTTTTAGTTATTTGCCACATAGTATGACATCACGTATGACACATTTTTGTTATATAAATGTAAGTTTTTGTATGATGATTCGAGAGCACATTCACACGTCTGCTGATGTCCGTTGTACCTCCCTGTTTTAGACAATTGATAATAAAACAGCCATAAAGGACTTTGCCATCATCCTGAGTGGTTTGAATATTGGTGTAAAGAGTTATTCTGTTTCTCATCCAACTGCATGACACGCTACCCACCTGGGCCCCAAGTTCAACTTCTTCACTATTATTTCTTGATGATTCATATCATTTGCATTCTCGTTTTTTCTCCTCTCCTCATCAATCTGGTTCTTGTCTTGGTCTTATTTGTTCATCCTTACCTTCTCCTAGTCCTACGACTGTTCAACCGCTTTATCTCTCGGTTCATTATTTACTTTCTTTCTCTCTCTCTCTTCCTCTGCCTCTTCCTTCCCCTGCTTTATACCTATTTTTACTCATCAGAATCTCTGTTCTGTTAATTCATCTTCTTTTCTTTCCTTACTTCTATCATCTCTTCCTTCTTCTTTTTCCTTCTCTTCTCTTCAGCCTGATGCTGCCACTCATAAACCACCTTAACCTTGGCTCACTCCCGCTCTTGCCTACCAATGTTATCCATTCTAACAAAAGAGGGATAAAGATTGCATGAAGTGCCATTCCTGTCGGCATTCCCCTCCTCTAGCAATTAGCCAGGCTTGGGAGTTTCTAATGAAAGACAATGGTAAACACTGAAAGCGCTATCCTCTGCAATAGTACTTCACACTCTTGCAACAGAACCTGGGCCTTTTGAGAAAAAGTCCCTCATTGAGATTTCACACTGAACAGGGGTGGACTGGGAACCAAAAGAGGCCCTGGAAATAATTTTCAAAGTGGGTCCATATCACACATTTTCAACAAGCCCAACCCTTTTCCTATGAGAAAATGTGGAAATAAAATAGATTCTCACACAAAAGAGGCCCAGAGTGCAGAGGCCTACCGGGAAATCTCCAGAGTTCTCTATAGTCCAGTCCACCCCAGCGTGCACCAATCAGTGACAATTCATTGTAATTCCTTCTAAAAAGGGCTCTTTAGAGTGGCTTGCAAAGGAAGGCTACGCCAGCTCGTCTTTGTCCTTGCACTCTGCACAGAGTAAACACGAGTGGTGCAATGATAACGCGTTACACCTAAAATCACCCATATATTTCTCTTCTGGGATGTGATAAAGCGCATTCCGCGTTGGTGTATCTTGCTGAATTGCAGACAGGTCTTGCGTCAGCTGAAGTGACATCAGTCATTGTGTAAGAGATGCATGATTTAGGATCAATTCTCCACATAGGATAGACCAGCGCCTGGCAATCATCCTGGTGTTTTGTTTTACTATGTCTTGATCATTCCAAAAGGTTTTGATCTGCAATTGAGGGCTTGGTGAGAGGGGCAGCTGATCGTGTGTTTGTATGAAAACTTGCTTTTATTTTCAGCACCTGCTCAGAATGAGATGTGAATTCATATGCTCATTAATTGTGAACAATATGCTGGGAAATGAATTTAATTGGAAGTAGGTATGATTTTGACTTGTGTAGTAAACTTAAGAAGTGGTTTATTTTTCCTAATAAAACATATTAAATTACATTTTTAATAGCACATTTATTGTGTCCAAACTCATTAGTTGCTGAGATGATACATTGAAATGACATTTATTTGGTTAAATGTTGTTTCCTTTAGCTCATGAAATGCACTGCTCAGTAAATGAGGCACCACATTGAAAGTCTTTTCATAGAACTGACAGTGGGTCTCATTCTAAGTTTGCCTGTCCGGCAACAGCAGTGCCGGTAAGTGTATCGGCACCGTTGTTTCCGGACTGTCAAACTACTGGTTTGCCTGCCAGAGCCGCTGTGCCAGGCAGGTCTGATCCTGCCAAGCACAGCGTTCACTGCAGGCAAAGCTGTCACAGAAGCACCGGCACCTTTAACAACGTGCCGGTGCTTCCGTGTGCCCGCTCCCATCGAGTCGTATTGGACTCTATGGCAATGGAGAGTAACGAAATTGCTGGCGCCTGATTTCCTGACCGCCGGACTTGGAATAGACGGGTGGCACCGGGATGTCAGGCGGCTGTCATTTTTTATGGGTCCAGTGGCAACCTGGCGGTAGCACCGGCACGGTTACCGCCAGACCCGTAATGATGCCCCGTGCTCATACAGGGTTGGATGTTCTTAAGGTGGGATTGAGGGATACAAGGGTCCTTCTTACTATGAGTCATATGAGATAACATGCTGACTGGACTCACAAACTCTTGTAAAATAAATTAGTTGAGAGCATAGAAAGGGTTGTGGTTGCGAGACCACCAGGCACGCCATGACGGTCTGGAGATCCTGCAATATGGGAATCCCACTATTAAGTTGTGACATGATGACACGGACCAGAGTCGTCTGTTTATCTGTTACTACATCTCAGCGGATGACTGGTAGAACGACGCAATCGGTCGCAACACGAGTTGGCTCTATGTCCCTTTTTGATCATTATTTTATGGAAAATCATTAGACTAACAGGCATTTCTACAATCTTGAGACTGTTATGTCAGAATTATTATCATTTTGTACTCCAATGTTCAGTAAAATTACATTGGTATCAAATCAAAAAGATAACTTCTTGATCTGTCCATTCTTTCATAATATAGATGTCATTAAAAGTGTTTGAAGTATACAATATTACGCATGCACATGGACTAGGGTGTAACAAGCATTCTAATAGATATTGGAAATAGGTTTGGGCATAGCCTATGCACACCAGTCCAAGCAGCGATCAAGCATCACCATTACTATTCCGTATATGGGGTTAGGCCAGGTTTGGCCACACTCGTTTTTCACTGAGATGTAGATGTCATCCCACTTCCTTCATCTTAGTCCCTCAAATGCTGAGGTCCTTTTTTTCCTGCTACTACGATTCTGCCTCCTCGTTCTCCTTTTTTCCTCTTGTTCCCTCCTTTTTGTCTCCCCTTTTGTGCCTCTGCATGTAACTTGGGTGTAATTGTTGAGCCTTCTCTTTCTTTCTCTCTTCATATTTCTGCTATTTCCTGATCCTGTTGTTTTACTCTTTTCAACATTCATTGCGCTCAACTTTATCTTTCCTCTGTGCTACTAAGCCTCTTATTTCTTGTTTGATTTGTTCTTGCCTTGACTATTGCTCATCCCTCTGTGCTGGTCTCCCACCATCTCATCTTCTCCCTCTTCCCTCTATCTATAATTCTTTTATCTGTCTCCTTTTTTCTCTTTCTCCTCGCTCACATTTTCTTTACTTTCTATATCACTGCTACCCTTTGAGTCTGGTTTTCTTTTTCACTGCCTCTTAATTGTCTTTAAGTAACTTTAAGTGTGTTCATGGTCTCTCCCCTATCTATATTTGTTTGCTCATTTCTCTTTATTCTCCTCCTGTAATCTTTGTTTTCAGATTCAGTTCCTTCTTGCTGTTCCTGAACCTCCATGTGCTTTGTCCTCTTTGCTTCTAAGCACTGGAAATCTCAACCTCATGGGTTCTTTTTCTTCTCTTTGCACTTTCCAGACTAATCTTAAACCTTTGTTTTATTGTCTTTCTAATAACTAAATGTCTGTGTCATTCTTAGTAGTCTTCTCTGATTTTGATTTTGATTTGCATTACTAATATTTATTGTATTGTTTTGTTATAATTCGAATCTGTGCCTTTTGCGAAAGGCACTTTATGAATCCAATAAATGGAAATGAAATTTGCAATAATAAGCATATTTCTCATGCTATCCTTTGCTTTCCTTTCTACTTCTCTCTGCACTCTTCTCTCAATTCTCTTCCTATCCCTATAATCTCTTCTTCTCGGCTCTGAACCTCTACCTGCTCCACGACTCTCTCCTTTCACAAAACCAACTCCAACCCCAACGTCCATTACCCTTCCTATTCTCACCTACACATCCAGCACCGCTCTATTTCTCAGACTCAAACGTCTTTGTGCTTCTACATCTCACTCTATTTCTTTTGTTCTTTAGAATATGCAGCCTGGCTGTAATAAACCTCCTATACCTCTGACCTCTTCCATCCTCTTTCCCCTTCAGTTTACTTCATTACCCTCACCAAAGCCTGGATCTTGCTCATTCTTCCTCTTTCAAATACACAATCTGCACCATCACTTCTCCATCCAGTCCGGTAGGTCAATTCTCCAACCACCTCTCCTAATTAATTGACCCTCCCTCACAGTCACCACCTCATTGTCATTGGTGACTTTAACCTCCCCTGTCTGTCTGCTTCTCTAGCCATATATTTGAGATCTCTCCTCCTTAACCACTCACTCTCTTCTGTCCCCTCTCTGCCCACCATGTCAAATGGAAACTCCCTCCACCTTCTTCTCCTCTGCCCTCAACTATCTTCCTCCAATATCTCCACCACTCCTTCTCTCTCCGATCACGATACTGGGTTTGCCTCAAAGTCCACTCCTGTTTTGCCCTGACTCTCTCATCTAATACTACTGTTACTAAGTTAAAGTTTCCCTCTTCCAAACTCCCTGACTACCTCTCTGACCAACACCACTCTCTCTCCTCCTATCCTGGACTCACCTTTCCATAAAAAGCCTTCACTAACTTCTGTTCTCTATCCTCCTTCTCCTCTCTCTACCCTCCTTCCACATCGACTCACAAAATCTCCCTTCCACGGCCCTGGATTACCCCTCTCCTCTGCAAAGTAAAGAAAAAAAGACAATGCAGAAAAACCTTCTTACTTGGCAATGGTCAAGATGTTTTTGATGAATATTTTTAATACGAATACACATTTACAACAAGAAAGATCAAGACACTCCTCAGATCTCAAACTCTCCTCCCTCACTGTTCTTCAAAACTACACCTCAGCTCTTGACTCTGCCAAACATGACTTATATCTCTCTTTCCTTTCGTCTCAATCCTCCCAACCCAGGTGCCTCCGAAAATCCCTTAACTCAATTCTCTCACCTCTTAAACCCCTGTCCATCTCATCCACTCTGTCTGCAAATGATCTTGCTCTCTACTGTGTTTCTAGAATTTTTAACATTTCCAATACCCTTGCTACTTACCTTCTATCCCCTCTTCCTGCACACTTTTCTCCACTACCCGCACCCTCCTCTCCTCCTTTGCACCCATGAACTCTGATTAGATTATTGCCCTACTCTTCATGGCTAACCCTTCCTGTGCCCTCATTGACCCATTGTACCTGCACATTGGGAAGCATATAGCTCTCAGTGTTGCTCCACATCTTGCTTCCCTCTTTAACTTCTTTCTTGTTAAAGCTACTTTTTCCTCATCCTGTAAGTCATTTACTGTCATCCCTCCCATTAAGAAACCTGGCCCGAATCCTAAATGTCCTGCCAACTTGTATTCAGTCTCTCTTCTCCCACACTATTCCAAAGTCACACAGCGAGCAGTATTACATTGACTCACTCAGGTCCTTGATATTCATAACCTCCAGGACCCTCTTCAAACAGGCTTCTGTTGGGATACACTTACTGTGTCTCAGCCAGGCAAAATTGTTTAGGCTGAGATAAACCTTTTAGCACGTACCACACTGAGATTTGCATGGCAGAAGGCACACGTATCACTTGTAATTTGTTTGTTTGGACACCTATTAAATACCCACATATAGCAACACAGAGGAGCAACACATATATGAAGGTTGCAGTTGCAGAGGTTATAGATAGGGCAGTGTCATAGGCCCAGTGTTTAGTAATTGTATACCAAGTTACGTTCTTGAGTGGGGGGCAAGGAAAGAGCTGAAGTAGGTGGAAGATGGAGTTAGAAAGGTACTGTGGTAGGAGCATGGTCAGCATGTTATTACAGCATATGTGCCGCCATATGTGTAACTGTGGCTCGGATAAACGTTAATTGTATCCAGCTGCAAGGGCCGAACATGGTGGGAATGGAATGTTAGCTCTCGGGAGGGGAGGGAGGAATGTGCCATTTGAACGGTAAAGAATAGGGCATGAGGTTATGTGATGCCAATAGGCCAAACAAAATTTAGAACACTACTGCCCTCATCCAGGAGCTGTCATCCCATTTGAATGCATAACCAAAGCAAATAAATCACTGGAATTCAGACTCAAGAGTGGTTCCCAGGTCACGTAATCACTGGGCACATGGGCTTAGAAGGACATAAGGGGGATCCATGCCTGAAATGTTCTGTGATTTGGGATAGGAGGAGCAGAGGTGATGCCAATACATTTAGTACAAGGTTGGGGTGCAGCCTTTGTGTGATGTGACGCCTGGTATAAAGAGAAGGCCCATTGTCTTATCAAAGCAGAGTTGGCCTCACAAGTTTATTTTGAACATGTCTGGATGTGTGTCAATATACTTGTGAGCCAATCCCGTACCTGGATTCAATAGTGGCGATGTAGTGGGCCATGTGATGGGGGAACGGGTTTAGATAAGGTGTGGCCAATCAGTCCAGGGAATATAGGGGATTTTAGCATGTTCTATGGGTGGTAGCCAATGAGGGTAATGGCATAATATTATAACCTATGTATGCAGATTTGCAATTTTCCGCTATATAACCTGGAATTTCTCTGAACATGCTGAGATCTGTGGCAGTTTGGTTCCACAGGATCATTTTAGACCGTATTACATGTAATAAAACTTGTTTTCCCTTGCAAAATGGAGCAGTGATCATTTGATTTCTTGCATTAATTTTTATCACACAGTTTTTGGATTACTATTCTCTTTATATTCCGACCTATGCATTCTACTGAGACAGCTCTCCCTATTGTCAGCAACTTCATCTCTTCCGCATGTCATGAGAACCGTTCATCTATTCTTATTCTTCTCGATCTCTCTGCTGCCTCTGATACTGTCATCCATTCTGACCTTCTCTCAACATTATCTCTCCTTGGCTATCAGTGATAAGGCCCTTGCTTGGTTTGCTTCACACCTTTCCCCTAGACACTTTCAGTTATCCCGGAACAGCTTTACCTCCGCAAACACCACCCTAACTGTTGGAGTTTCCCAAAAATCTGTCTTTGGTCCACTTCTCATCACTCTCTATACTTCAGCTCTTTGTGCCCTGATCTCCTCTTGTAGCTTCTCCTTTTAGCTCTTCACCGATGACACTCAGATCTTCTTCCCCTTTCCCTCCTTATCCATCGAGTTGTCAAACATTTTAAACTGTCTCTCTGCCATCAAATAATGGATGGTGTCTCACTCGCTCATGCTCAACTCCACTAAGACAGAAGTTCTCTACTTCCAAGCAAAACAGACTATCTCCACCTCTCCCCCTCTTCTTTTCTTCTCTCCTGACTGCATTCCCTACTCTGCTTCCTATCATAGCCTTGATGTCATTGTGTGGGGGCGCACCCTAAAACACTAGCAGGCCCACCACCTGATGAAAGAGTGCACATTTTGTAAGTACAGCAACTTTATTGTAGAATCGTCAGTTAGATGGTGTCTTGGAACCAAACTAGCCCAAGTCTCAAAGAACCACATAAGTTGACATGTTATATCTATTTTCGTAACAGTTAAAACACTCCCAGATACTTTATTACAATCCCCCCCACATGTGATTGGACAAAAGCTTTTAAAAGAAATCCCGTCATTCTCCAATTCCTTCATTCCCATTGCTAGCCGTTATCTTGAATACCATCTTCAGCTTATATGTAGAACACACCTCCTTTTAGGACTTGTCCATGGTAGGTCATGACATTATCAACCAGTTAAACATTTGTATCCAAACATAACGTATTACTTGTAATAACTGGCCTATTCCCACGTTGGACAGCACATAGTCAGGCGGCCCCTGTAAAGAGGATGACACACTCAGGTTTTCAAAACAAAAGCAGTTCAAAATGTGGATCGAGGCATGTTTGGCCTTCCATGTTAAATTCGCATATTCCAGCTTTCAAAAGTTCTTTCACAGTTGAAAAAAGTTCACGCAGGTCCCTCGGCCGGGCTCGTACCTCTCAAAGCAAAAAGTTCCCATAGGTCTCCCTTGGTCGGGCTTGGACCTTTCAACCAAAGAGTATCAGATTCAAGGCAGATCTCCCTCATGCGGGCTTTGACCTCGCAATCACAGCACATTCAGGGGTTCCCTTCCCCGAGCTTTATTCACATTTGTTAAGGGTTCCCTTCCCCTAACTTATCACAGTTTTGCTCTCCCTCAGTCAGGCTCAGACCTTTCACTGATGTTGAAGACTGTCGAATGTGCAAGGCTTTTACTATAGACCTCCACAGGACCACTTTTACTTTCTCTTCAGCTCACACTATTATGTTATTTGCCCCATTGTCTCTTGGTCTTGGTAGTTTAGTACCATAAGCACAAATGTTCATGGAAATCTTTCTCTTAAAGTAGTTCATTCACTTTGCTGCTTTATAACAAGATATCACATATTTTGTGGAGACTTTTGAGTGGACTATTTCCTGATGCTGGACCACTTGGCTACTCTGTATCACTGGTTTCACAGTTATCAGTAATTTAAAGTTCGCCACAGGTCTGCCTTCCATCACGTCTCATCAGCACTTGCGCAGCCTTCAGTCATGAGATATACTGTTGCAATGTCAATGGGGGTCATTCCGAGGTTGGAGGTAAGGGATTACCGGTGCCAGTAAGGGCACTGATGTCGGTAATCCCTTATCTCTGTATTCCGAGTTCCCTTTGCGGGTCCCTCTTTACCTCCTGCTTTTAGCAGGAGTAAATTACGGGACCCGCAAAGGTACCTCGGAGGTAATTACGGTACCGTAATTTACGGTGCCGTAATTACCTCCTTCACAATTCCCATTGAGCCCTATGGGGCAGAAATGGGAATGGGGAAGGGAAAAGGTGAATGGGGAATTACCGGTCACTCCAACCTTGGAATGGGACCGGTAATTACTCCATAAACCATGCCGGATTTCCGGCGAGTTGGGAGGTAACCATGGAGCTATTTACTCCATGGTTACCTCTTAACTCGGAATGAGGCCCATTCTCTCCTTTACACACACTGGCCTTTCATGTCGTTCACACGTTCGCTGACATCCTTGAAACACAATGCAGTCTTCTTCTCTGACATTTGGCCTTCCCAGGGTATCTTTCAAAGCTCTTCAGAGGCAACAACCTCCTGCGGGGATCTACTGGTCTTCCCTACCATTTTCTCTCGTCCCTCGATTGGTTGTTCTGTCCCAGTGGGTTTGCCTTCGCCCCACAAGATTTGCTCCTTCTTGTGTTCCATCTTGCTCAGAGTGTGTCTCTATATTCCACCTTTTATCCCTGCTAATGAGTATCAGATGATTAAAGTCAAGTGGTTTGCATTGCCTGACCTGATTAGCAGGACATGTCCAATGAAAAATCTAAGGGTTAGCCTCTTAAATCTCACATACTCATCCCCTATGCGATGTAGCCACATCCGATCTACTAGGAAAACGAAAAAGGAAATCCTTGTTCCCCTGTTCTTTACCTTTTTGGTGTTCCATGACTTGAGGGTTAGAGTCCTTTCTTTGACCTATCCATACCAAAGGTGAGTGGTCAGTAATGAGTGTGAAAACTCTCCCCAGAAGGTAATATCTAAGATGGACAATTGCCCATTTGATGGCAGGGGCTTCCTTTTCAAAAACAGAATAGTTCTTCTGTCGGGGAAGAGTTTACGACTAGTGAATAGGATGTGGTGTTCAAATCCATATGTATTTGCAATAATACTGCTCCTAACCTTGTAAGGGAGGCATTGATCTGTAATACAAATTCCTTTGAGAGTCTACTACTTTTCATATTGGATTTTGGCATAAAATTTGTTTCAGTTTATTGTACCAAGCATCGTCCTCATCAGTCTAATGAAATTTCTGTGGTTCCACATTTCTTAGTTTGTCTGTCAGTCTGGCTGTTCTATCTGGAAAATGTGGGATACACCTATGATAATATTCAATCAAACCTAGGAATGTCCTGAGAACTCTCTTGGTCTTGGGTGTGGGAGGATATAGGACGATATTCACTTTTTTTTGCTAGAGCTGTACACTACCATTCCCTACAAAGAAACCCAGGTATTTCACTGCTGACTGAGTCAGTGAAAGACGCCAGGTGACACGGTAAGTGGGCAAAGAATTTGTTTATTTAAGCAAGCCCAAACCGGAGGCAGCACACTTCTCACTGCCCATGCATCCTCAGCAACCGTCTCTGCTGTCAGGCGACTCTGATGCTAGAATAATAACAAGGAGTCACATGACAGCATGAGACACAAACTAGAATGCTGATCTCTACACATCTCCCTCTCCAAGGAGCAAAATGAGAAAACCAAAACCATACAACCACAAGTACTATGTAAATGGTAAACTGTAAAAAAATAGACCTAACAGAATACTCATCTATGAGAACAACTCAAAAGAGAGAAATATTATTTATTTATTTATTCTTTAATGTGATATAGGTTGAAAATAAATTCAAACTTTACACATGTAAAAATAAGAACCAATACATATATATATATATATATATATATATATATATATATATATATATATATATATATATATATATACATTAGTACATTAAAAACTAAGTCAAGCAAAACCAGAAACAAACCCTAAAAGAATATCACACATAAGGAAATAAAAAACAATCAAATATTTAAATATGCTGTTGATAAAAAATTTCAAATGACATCAGACGAGTGTGTATCTTACCAGTTTTACCCCAATTCTGTACGCACTTAGAGACCTGCAATAATAGATATAAAAGTTGAAATATTATAAAACAGTAAATACTGTACTTGTAGAATTCAAACCCAAACTTAAATTTGTAGAATCAGCCAAACCCCGAAAATTGCATTATGTGTAAGTTCTCTCCATGTACATGTTGTAAATTACATTTCATAATATACATAGGGCCTCATTACAACCCAGGCGGTAACTTCCCCACTTTACCACCATGGTGTAAACTCTGTTTCCCTTCCCCATTCCCATTTTTGCCCCATAGGGTATAATGGGAGTGGGGAAGGCGCTAATTACGGCACCGTAAATTACGGTGCCGTAATTAGCACCAAGGCGGGTTAGCGCCTTGCATTTTAACGGCTGCTAAAAGCAGGCGTTAAAATGGTAATCAGGCGTTAAGGGTTAACGGCGCCGACGGCGCCGTTAAACCCTTAACGCCTGGGTTGTAATGAGGCCCATAGTCACTCAACCAAGCAGGCTTTGATCTTGTCCTTTGAGTGCCTTCAGCAGAACTATTGTGCCTATTAACAGCATTCCCACTCTTACTGTCCGGTCATAAGCCTTCTTGCACACCATCCTCTTTCATATCCCAAGCCCTAGCAAGTCTTCCTTTTGACCATATTGCTCCTCCTTCCAAAATAAACACACTCTTCCTCACCGCACAAATCTTTTTCGGACCCAGAAATTTAATTTCCACACATTTATTTACCGATCTGGGATTTTTGACATAGACCATATTCCCAATCGACCCCTCTCGATCCTTCACTCTTTCTCTAGTGTCAAACAATTCCTTATTTTTCTCCTGACTCATGTCAATATGCCTCATAATCCAGTCCCTATCTACCTGAACAACCTTTGCCATTCTCAGCCACCCTGGGCAAAGTCTCGTCTGAGGTTCCCTACCCTTAATAGACACAAAGGGAGAGACACCCGTTACTGAGTGCGGCGTTGTTACATAGTTCCACGTCAACATGTTCAACACATCTCTCCATGGCTGTTTTAACCTCATTGGCATCTGTATCCCCCTTTCAAATACCTGTTCACTCTCTCTATATGACCGTTAGCCCTTGGATGGTACAATGCCGTTCTAATGTGTTTTATACCGTAACTACTCAAAAATGTCCTCATTGCCTCCGATCCAAATTGCACCCCATTATCTGACACCAATTCAGTGGGTACACCTTCCTTAAGAAAAACTTTCTCCAGAAACATGATTAAATCCTTGGCAGTGAATTCCTTGACCGCGTCCCACTCTATCCATTTCAAATGAAAATCTACCACTACAAATAAAAACTTCAAACCTTCACCTAACCCCGAAATCGGGCCCATGATATCTACTGCTAACTTGGTCCATGACTGATCAGGAACGGTGTCTCTCTCGTGACCTTGCCCTTGTCACTTGTCTGACACGCCATACAATTCTTAACATACTTTTCCACCATTTTGTCAATACCTGGCCACCAATAACTTTGCCTTGGGTGCCCCTGGTGTGCAAGTTCCACTAACATGGTCCAAATTGTCCCAGGAGGAACCACACAACGTCCCCTCCTTAACCTGTCCTCAAGAATATTCAAATCATCTTTGATCTCCCACCAGACATCAAATTTCCTGTGCAGCGCTTTCCTATCTGGCCAACCTTTTATTGTCCACTCTTTGATCAATTTAGGGTCATTGTCTAAACCTTCTTCATGTAACCACTTTTCCTGACCTACAGCACCATCCACCTCCGCTAATACCGACTCTTCCTCTTCCACACACTTGACCTCTACATCCCCTCCTACTGGTAACCTGGACAGGCAATCCGCCATCACATTTTTCTTCCCAGGCAAATAACTGACCTCAAAATTATAATTTTGAAGCCCTAAACCCCACCGGCTAATTCTGGGGGACCATAAAGCCCATCTTCCATTTTCAAACAATTGTACCATAGGTTTATGATCCGACCTGACAACAAACTTTCTGCCCCACAAAAAATGCTTAAAGTGATCAACTGCCCAAGACATTGGTAACGTTATTTGCTCAATCACTGAGTACTTACATTCTGCATCCCTAAGTGCCTTTGATGCAAACGCTATTACTCTTTCATCGTTGTTCTTATCATATTGTACCAGAGGAGCACCCAAACCCAAACCACTTGCATCCACAACTAGAACATTCTTGTCTTTGGGATCAAATCTTCCAATCGAGGGTGCTTTGCTCACCCCTTCTTTAATGTTCTCAAACGCTTCACCACACTCCGGAGACCACATAAATCTTGAACCCTTTTTAAGTAACATCCCTAGGGGCGCAGACACCAATGCAAAATCTTTAACAAATTTATGATAGTATTCAGCCAATCCTAAAAAAGACCTCACCTCGTCTTTATCAGTCGGCACTGGCGTACACCTCACAGCCTCCACCAAACACCTTTTAGGCCGCACCTCCTCCTTATCAATCTCATGCCCAAGATACTCCACCCTATCAACCACAATTTTGCATTTTCTCCCTTTTACAGTCAACCCAGACTCTGCCAAACTGCATAAAACCTGACTCAACACCATATCATGTTCACTCTTGGAGTCAGCATAAACTAACACATCGGGCCTCATTCCGAGTACGGCGCTAACCAATGGCGCTATTAACGCCTTGGTTGACGCCGTACCCGGACCGGCAGCGCCTTGGTGGATGGCGGAATTACCGCCCCATTCCAAGGTTGGCGGGGCGGTAATTCCCCAATCCCCATTTACCCTTCCCCATTCCCATTTTTGCCCCATAGGGCATGATGGGAGTGGGGAAGGCGTTAATTACGCCACCGTAAATTACGGTGGCGTAATTAACATCAAGGTCCCTTAGCGCCATGGTTTTTAACACCTGCTAAAAGCAGGTGTTAAAACCTCCATGGCGCAAAGGGAACTCGCAGTATGGCGGTAAGGGATTACCGCCACCGCTCTCGTTAGCGGTGGCCGCTATCCCTTACCGCCATATTCGGAATGAGGCCCATCATCCTGAAAAACTACAATATTTTGTACTCCGTCCATAATAGTCTCCAAATTCTCTGGAACACCGCCGCTGCCGAGGCCAGGCCAAATGGAATCCTACAATATTTGAAAGTTCCAAATGTTATAAACGCGGTCAGATGTTGGCAATCTTCCTTCAACGGGACTTGATGATATGCTTGAGAGAGATCTATTACTGAAAATATCTTGGCATTGTTCAATGTCGATAATTTTTCTCCAATTAAGGGCAGAGGATGTCTGTCTATGAGGATATTCCTGTTGAGGTCTCTTAAGTTTCCGCATAGTCGTATCTCTCCACTCGATTTCACTGAAAACACCACTGGGGACAACCACTCTGAACTCTCAGTTCGTTCTATGATCCCCTTCTGTAACAATGTATCGATTTCTTTTCTTAGTCTATCGCTAAAGTCATGAGGCACTGGCCTCACCTTATGCACCTTTGGGATAGCCCCAGCCGTTAACCGAATCTCATGTTCGAATCCTTTTAGCATTCCCAACTCTTCTTGGAATACCATTGGAGACTCCTAGTCCCATTTGTCCCTGACCTCAGCAATCTTCACTGGTTCTTCTGCATTCGCTTGGATTCTGATTCCTAATTTGAATTGTTTACCCCATCCTAAGAGAGAAGAACCTTCTTGCGTGACAAAGACATCTGAATCACAGCTCCTGGCCTTGTATTTTATGGATGCTTGAAATTTTCCTAGAACGTGAATTCTCACATTTCCATAGGCACAAGATTCAATTCCATGCTCCAACAACTGACTTACATCACCTTGTAGACACCCTTCAAAAGTTTGCCTCGACATCAGAGTCCACGGTGAACAGCTGTCTACCTTCATAGTGACCACCCTTCCGTTGATCAGAAACACACCTGTTGGCGCATTACCTTTATGCGAGTACTCTGATACCTCCAACACATGTTTAGCTTGACTACCTTGCAAGGTTACAGGACTTTCTTCTTGCTCAGGAACTCTTCCACTGCACTCAATATGTTGTACGTGACCTGATTCCCGGCAGACTCTTGCTAAATGTCCCCTTTGTTTGCACTTCAGGCACGAGACATTCCTCGCGGGACAAAACACACTTGTGGATATGTGACGTTGCTTCCACATTTGTAGCATTTGACTTCCTTGTTAGCGTTTGTTCTTCTCATTCCTCTCACTGCAGCAACTTCCCCTTCTTGTTTATCACTCCTCATGGTTGACATATACTTACGTGTCTGCTCCATGCTCCTAGCTGTTTCTACAGCCACTTCCAATGATACATCTTTAGACAACAGCCTTTCTTGTATTTTCATGTTATTAGTGCAGCGAACTAGCTGGTCATCTATAAGTGAGTCCATGAGTGCACCAAACGCACACGTATGACTGAGAGATCTCAACGCTGCAATGACATTTTCCGCAGGTTCCTGCGACCTTTGAAAAAATGTATGCCTTTCAAAAGTGATATTTTTCTTCACTTCAAAATGAATCTCTAATTTTCTCTCCACCACCGAACATTGGTCCATGTCTCCATGAACTTCTTGTGGAGGTTCTGACAACCCATCATAAACACTACGACCTTCGGTGTCCAGATTGTGCAGTAAAATTGCTTCCTTCCTTGCAGGTGCAAAATTTTCTCCACCTATTGCAACCAAATAGGTATCAAACAGCCTCTTCCACCTGTCCCATGTTATGGCTGGTGTGCCAGGTTCCGATAAAAAAGGCGGAGGCGGGGACATGCTTGCTGCAGCCATGTCTGTAGCGCTGTCAGGTCCATACCCCCAAACATCAGGTACAGACCACCCTGCCCAAGGCGTTGGGTCCCATGGGGACCTTGAAGGCCCCAAGGAATCTTGCAGGGGCTTCCTGGACTCGTTCCTGGTGCCGTTGGCGCCAGGCTCATACTGCCATCACCAACATGGCACGTTTCAGACTCAGAGAGGCACGTGCGAACCAATATGAGGCAGGGTGAAGGGATTATTTGCCGTGGAACTATTTGCTTGGGTGTGGTTGCTGGAACTACTTTACATGAGAACTACTTTCAGAAGACTATATAAGCCACACCCTTCAAACAGAACATGCTTTGCGTTATTCTGAACTCCTGCAGCGTAAGGCTCACCGTGTCTGCAGCTCCAGGCCAGCCATCAACCACGCCCGTCCAGTTGTCTCGAGTTACCTGCAAAGAAGAGTGAGAAAGAAGAGCAGAACAAGATACTTACCAGTCTCTGTATCGCGGCCGCTCACGCTTCTTCAGAACTGAAAAGGAAAGAACATCAGACTAGCCTTGCAGACCACACGCTCTTCATCGCACTTCAGCGCCGCACTAATACTTACGTCATCATTCGATCTCCGCTTCATCTTCCGATCGTTGCTCCGGGACTGCCGCATCTGTAAAACAAAAAGAAGACATCAGGTTAGCAGAGCAGTGGGAAGGCCTCATTCTGACTTATAATCCTGCATGAGACAGCTCTCACCTGAAGGCAGCAATCCTCACCGGCTCACAATTCTTCATCACGCAGTCTTGTTCAGGAGATTCCGCACCTGCAGAATGTAAAAGCAGCAGGTTAGTTGTGTAGAAAAACAGCATCGGGTGGAAAGACTTTTGCATAGCACGGGCGCAAATCTTACCTTGGGAAACCAGCTACCAAGAACCTCGCTCCATCGTATGCACGAAGAGGGAATCTGTAAAGAAAGGTACAGAGTGAACTTTTGCAACTTGAACTCTTAGCTATCCATATCTTTGGAATAAGACTTACCATAGAGTCACAGTTGTCTGGAACTTTCAATAGGATCAGTGAAGTAATTAGATCCTAGAACTATGACGCACCCCTGCGAACAGTGGCAGGACGGAGAGCCTGCTATTCGTAACTCAAAGGTGAGTTATAGTGGGGGGGTGCAAGAGGACACCATGGGAGGCGGGAGTCACCCTCATCCACTTGGTTTGGTTACCTGTGATTTACCTTTCTAGGCAAGCCTGCTTTCGTATCGGAGGGGAGTACAAGACACCACCCACCACCAGATCATCCAGCTCCGTTCGGCGCCCCTGTGTAGATCAGGTGAGCGTAACATGCACTTTGTCCTTGGTGCCACTGGGTTGTCACCGGAGAACAGAGAAGGCTCCAACCACAGATATAATTAGTGGCACTGCCCTAATGTCGGGGTGTCTGAATGATTTTATTCTAATTATTTCTAAATTGTGCTTCAACTAGTAAGCCAAGTTTCTTTTTTAAATACACAATCAGGTCACCAAGTGTGAGAAATAAGGCACAAATCCCTCATTCATATAATAGAAATTATTTAGTACAATTTATTGATATGTTCATGTTATTCTTTTTTAACCAAAAGTCATACACAATGATTGACTTTTTTTAAAGGAAAATAGGAGATCAACACAGTATAATAAAACATTATTTCACAATGAATACTCTAGTTGTTCAATGATCACATAATTAGTGAGTTAGTATCATTAAAGTGTGTAAGATACATTGTGCAACAAGTAAAAAAGAGAAGAATATTTACATTTATACCAGGTAGAAAAAATGTAGTGGCCAATTGTCTGGTCCCCAAGTTTCAGCAAGCGCTGGTTCATAACCCTGCTTTACTCTGGGTGCCTAGAAGGTTGAGTTTAGCGGGCTACATTGAGTTTAGTCAGGGCAGGACCGAATTTGGTCATTCAAAAAAATGCGTATTGTCAATCAGCACTAAAGAACAGAATGATAATGAGGGAGGAGCCCCGATTTGTCGGTCCACAGGTAAAGCAAGGTACATCAATTGCCTAGCTTTACTTAGAGGGCCGGGAGGATCAAACCGGGGATTAAATTAAATTTCACAAACAGAGGACCAAAAACCATCTCTGACATTACACCCAATATGCCACTCTAATGAGTATTGGGTGAGAGTCCACGTTTGTTTGTGACCTTTATAGCTTATACACCAGTTCTATAGAGCATTCACACTAGTAGTTTGCACTGACAGTGTTACGCCATCTCTTTAACTCCTCTGCACCTTTGCAGGGACTTCTTCTGAACCACTTGGTTTTTCTTTTGTTGCACAGTTCCAGGCCGATTGGCCTTGTATTCCCAAGTTGAAGCTTGGTCCACTGAGGATCTGCATACCACAGTCTAGCAGCCAATGAAAAAACTCTAGGGAGGTTTCACTGACTTCTCCCTCGACCGTGTGTTCCCCTTTAATTGGCTCCTGTCCTGGCTGCCCACTCCCTCCTCCTCCTCACCTCTGTGACTGAATCATCAATTCGATCCTTGGAGGGGCGGGGCACTCTGTTCACCCGAAACTGTTGGGGGCCGAACACAGAGCTGGGGACGTCTCCCCACAGGACTGCTGAGCGTGTCTCAGAGCGCTCCCAGAGCAGCCTTGGCCCATACGAGGTGTGCATTGGTAACACCGGCTGCTGCTCAGAGAGGGGGGCCCTTGCCGCTCAGTAGCGGACAGTTCCTGCGGTCCCTCCTATGGAGCTTCTCACACTGGACGCTCACGCTCTGTTGCGGTCCTTTCCATGCGGCGGGCTCCTTCTCAGATACACTCATCCTCGTGGCCACTGAAAGACGCCAGGTGACACAGTCAGTGGGCAAAGAATTTGTTTATTTAAGCGAGCCCAACCCGGAGGCAGCACACTGCTTACTGTCCATGCATCCTCAGCAACCGTCTCTGCTGTCACGCGACTCTGAAGCTAGAATAATAACAAGGAGTTGCATGACAGCACGAGACACAAAATAGAATGCTGATCTCTACAGTCAGCTTACATTTTGTTGGGTTGGCAGTTAAGCTGGCTTCTCAGAGGGTTCTCATAATAGTAGAAAAATTGATAATATGGTATTCCCAGGTTTTACTATAAATGCCTATGTTGTCAATATAGGCCCCACAGGAATCGGAATAAGGCTGTAATATACTGTCCATTAGTCATTGAAACATTGCTGGGGCACCATGCAAATCAAAATGGAGGAATCTGAATTGGAATAGCCCTATTGGTGTTGAAAAAGCAGTTTTTTCCTTATCAGGTCCATGCACAGGGACCTGCCAATATCATTTGGGTAAATCTAGGGTTGACAAGAATACAGCATTTCCAAATGTATCTATTAAATCATTAATACATGGCATAGAATAGGCATTGAAGGCAGAGATGGCGTTGAACAGCCTAAAGTCTATGCAAAACCTCCAAGAGTGATCAGGGTTTGTCACCAACACCATAGGGGAGGACCATGTAATCGAAGAGGGCTCAATGATATTTGCCTTTAACTTTCCTTAACCTCGTCTGCTTCTGTGAGTCTGTATGGTTTCAAAAGGACCACTTTCCCCTTTGGGGTTCTGATATAGTGGTAAGTACCATGTACCCTGGTTTCACACAAAATAAATCGAGGTAAGCAGTAATAAGGTTGTTCAAATCCTTTTGCTTATCTTTAGAAAGTTCTTGGGGAATAAGTTTGGATTTTTCTATTTCATCGGGGTACCAAACAAGACAATATCGAGGAGGTAGTAGCCGAAGGATTTTCTTTCGGTTGTATACTAATTGACCTTTTCACAATTGACCTCAGGAGAATTGACCTTGGGAGAATTTATCTAATTTAGAAGGTCAATTAGGACATATATGCGGGGGGAAACCCCCTGCAATCCCCCCACACAATTCAAAACCCCCTGCAACCAGCACCCAAACCCCTTATATCATGTATAATCCAAAACCAACCCAATACATAATAAGGTCAATTGTGTAGAAGGTCAATTAGGACCACTATAATTAGGTCAATTGTGCAAAAGGTCAATTGTAAAAGGTCAATTTGGGTAATACCATTCTTTCCACTCTTTCAGGGAATTTACTTTGTAGAGGTGGGTCATTTGCCTTCTATCAGGTTGGGCTATTTGCCACTTTGAAACAAGTTTATTTTCAGATGTAGGCAGAAGGACTAACGTGTTTTGTCCTATTGAAAATGACCACAGATTTACCTTTTGTCATAAGTACATTTTTGTTGGGCTTGAGCCTTCTCCAAATGAGTGTGGCCTAGATTCCAGATGAGTTCCATGTGCTCTTGTAATCATGTAGCTGTCTGTGAGAGGGGTCTCTTCTCTTACTTCCCATGTCTACTGGAGCAGATCTAAGACATCTCTTGGTTCTCTACCATAGAGTAGCTCAAAAGGGGAGAAACAGGTGGCTGCCTGAGGGGTCTTTCTCACTGCAAACAGGGCCGACAGTATCAAACGATCCCAGTCCTTCCCGTTCCCATCTACTAACTTTCTCAGAATTATTTTTAGGGTCTTATTAAACCTCTCTACCAATCCATCCATTTGGAGATGGTAAACTGAGGTTCTAAAGTTGGTAATTCCTTAACTTCACCCATGATCTTATTCATGAAATTCGATCCCTGATCTGTTAGGATTTCCTTGGGGACACCAACACTAGAATAAAATGGCAACAAGTGCTTTAACATTTTTTAGGTTGTGTTTTTCTGTGCAGGGAAGGCTTCTGGGTACCGGGTAGCATAATCAACAATACAAGATCATATTTATTGCCCAGTTTAGCAGTTTCCAGTGGTCCAATAATATCATCCAGCTTCTAGAGAAAGGCACTTCTATTATCAGTAATGGGTTTAGAGGGGCAGGTAGGGGAATATGTGAGCTTTTTTTTTGGCATATCCCACATGTATGAATGAAGTTCTTTATGTCAGCATAGATATCCAGCCAATAGAATTTCCCACTGATGTGAGCTCAGGTTTTAGATTGTCCCAAATGTCCCCCTGTCAAGTGAGAGTGTGCAATTTCTAACACAATCTTTCAATGAGTTTTGGGTATTACTAATTGAGTCTTACTAAGGCCTTCCCTGGAGGTTTCCCTTCTATATAGTAATCCCTGTTTCAGGAGGAAAAAGAGGCTTCACTTTTCTTGTCCTTCTCTCTCGGGAATCACTTGCAAGAAAGCATCTGCGAGCACGTGATCATTTTGATGGGCGAAGGCTACATCGGGAAGGATGGTAGGTTCTTCTGCCCTTTTTGCTTCGGTGGTATGTATCTCATCGGCCTCTACAAAGCATATGTTACCGCTCTCAGTTTCCTCTGGTGCAAATTCTTCCTCAATACAGGGAAACAGAGCTTTCTCAAGAATTCCCTGTGCACTTTTGTTGCCAGGACATATTTCCAACGGGGTCTCGCCATGGTTCTGTAAGAGAACTTTTATGTCCCCAAAAGTCTGGATCTATAACACCTACTGGGACGTCTAGACCAAATTTCCATAGGCCATATTTTGGGGCCCATCTTAAATGATATGATATGATATGATATGATATGGCATTTGTAACGCGCCTATACACAAGTGTTTCAAGGTGCAACGAGGTAAGGGAGGGGGAACGAAGGCAGGACAGACAATGCTCTAGGCCAAGTGTCATTCAGATTGCGCAAGTGCATGGGATGGAGAGGGGGAAGGGAGAGTGCAATACATGGGAATAGAATAATAACAATAAGTAAAGTAACAGCAAGCAAGTGGCAAGTGCAAAGGTAAGTTCAGAAGTCAGTTGTCAAGTGCTGGTAGTGCGACTGTTGGGATACAGAAACAGTCCCCAAGTGTGGGGGTTGCCATGCTGGCAGTGCAGGTATTTGAGACTGGCGGGGGAGGGACCAGGGCCCAAGATCAGAGGGTGACCAGGTAACCGGTGCAGTTTCAGTTCAGCCAGGAGGTCAGCAGGGGAGAGGAGGATAAAAAGCAGAAGCAAAGAGAAGGGATTTGAGCTGTTCCGGAACCAGACATGGTTCTCCTCAAGTTTCAGGGAGGCAGGGAGGCTGGTCCAGAGGGAGGCACAAGCCAAGGAAAGAGATCTACCACCAATTTGTTGCTTGGAGAAGCAATTGACCCTGAGGGAGTTGGAGGTGGATGAGCGAAGAGCTCGAGAAGGAAGATATTTAGGAAGAGATTGTTGAAGGTATTGATGTCCCAGGCCCCAGAAGGCCTTGTGGACAATGCAGAGAGTTTTGCACTAAATCCCCACAGCCACTGGAAGCCAGTGCAGAGATTTCAGTCCTGAAGAGATACGATCCCTGGGCTTAAGGCCAAGGACAAGTCTTGCAGTCCTGAACTGGATGAGTTGCAGAGGGCGGAGAGTAGAGGCAGGCAGATTTAAAAAGAGACTGTTGCAATAGTCCAGCCTAGAGGGAACCAGAGCTCTGTAGACAGTGAGCTTCTGGGGGAAGGAGAGGAAAGGAAGAATATTCCTGAGGAGGTGCAGCTGGTAGGGTGACTTCTTAGAGATGTCAGAGATGTGAGGGGAGAAGGAGAGTGATGAGTCAAAGATGACTCTGAGGTTTTCAGCCTCGCAGGTGGGAGCAGGAAGAGGGCCAAGAGAGGCCGGCCAGAGAGTGACAGGAAAGGAGGGAGTGGGTGTGCCGATGAGGAGAATCTCAGTCTTACTGGCATTAAGGCAGAGGTCATTGGCGGCACGCTACTCCTGGATAGCAGAAAGACAGTCAGTGATGAGAGACGGAGAAGACGTGGCCGAAGGTAGCCTGAAAAGGAGCTGAGTGTCATCCGCATAGCACTGAAAGTTGGGACAGAGGGTGGCAATGCGGTGAGCAACAAGTGCCAGGTATTGGTTGAACAGCCAGGGAGAGAGGTTAGACCCCTAGGGGACACCACATGTAGAGAAAAAGATAGCAGAGAGGAACAACCCGCAGGGGGCAATAAAACTAAGGCAGTGGGAATCATCCCTCTTTTTCCTGGGAGGGATAATGGCTTCTCTGCTGCTACAAATGTCAAAGCCTATGGATTGTTTTTGGCAGTAGAGGGGCCTGAGGCTCTCTGACTACGTTTCTGGAATTTTGGGACTGGGACAAGGAGTTGATTTTGGGGGTTGGAGGCAGGGAGTGGGAGGGAAAATGTGAGAAGTGTGCAGCAGTAGAAGGTTTTGATTGTTTGTTTGTTTGTTTGTTTATTCATTTGTTATGTGCACCCGATCCGTAGGTAAAAGGGTGCAGCAGTACGAAGATGCAAAGCTTACATAGTTACAAATATACACCAGGTACACAACTTACATAAATACAGAATATACAGAATGTGCAAATGTATACAGAAGTAAGATGGCCTTTATAGTTACAAGAATAAACCATGAACAGTGTGCAGAAATACGAATCGCATAGTAATACCCTCCGTCTGTCCCTAAGGCTCGCAGGTAAGCTGGAATAACGGACATAACCTAAAAGGTCTGAGGCTAAGGGTCTGTAGCGATAATGTGTTTTCTAAAAAGAATTCTGAAGAGTAGGTAGGGTTTTGCAAATAAATAATGGTCATCAATGATTAAAGAAGGCATGATATGCATTTGTGGCTAGACTGGAATGTTGGTACAGCCAGTCTAGTCTTTTCTTACTGTGGCATGACATTTTTACTGGGCATCTATAATAAAGTAAGCATGATTAGTGTTATTACCTGTCTGGACTGGCATTTAAGTGCAGCCAGTATTGCCTTTTCTTACTGGGTCATGGCATATGTTTGGGGCATTCATAATGAAATAAGCATTATAAGTGTCTTTATGTGGCTAGACTGCATTTTGGTGCGGTTAGTCTAGAAATGTATTATTGTGGCTTGACATTGTGTACTGGGCATCTCTACTAAGGCAATCGTGATAAGTGTAATCACCTGACTAGACTGGCATTTGGGTGCAGCCAGTCTAGTATATCCTTACTGTGGCATGGTATATTGTTCTGGGCATCTATTATAAAGTAATCATGATAAGTGTCGTTAGGTGGTTTGATTTGGCATTTTGGTGCAACCCACTAACGTATGTCTTACTGTGGCATTGAATGTTTTACTGTGCCTCATCAAGGCTACAGCAAACATGATGAGAGTTACTATGTGTCTAACCTACACTGTGCAGCCGGTTCTGACATGATTACTTAGAGTTGCATTGCATTTTTAATAGTAAAGCAGTGAGATATCTCAGCAGGTTGAGCACTCGCTGCTGCGATCTATGTGTGATCTGCAGGTTGATCCTGGCAAGGCCATCTCAGCATTTCATTCTTCCACAGTTCATAAAGGCATACCAACTTTGGTTTGAATGTTAATTGCATATTATGATGTGCTATGTATAGTCTTTGGCGAAAGCGCTATATAAATAACAAATCATTATCATGAATCAATGCACTAATGCTTGTGTGCATTGTTGGTGACTTGTAACTATCGAATTTTTTGGATACTGTAATATCGCAACATTTGGCAATGTAATATAATTACAATACTTTACATGCAGCTACAACTGGCATAATATGGAAGTAACTGGCCATGCAATGCTGAAGTAGTGTATCTATGGCAGAGCCGCATCCTTTGGTGATTATATTGTACCTAACCCTATCATATCATGACCCCATCCATGGCATATGATAAAATGTCGATGGTATCTAAAATATTCTTGTCTGCTTTAGTACCTATTTGGTATTTTATAAAGTGTACATGTATGGACTATTTTTATGCCGACAAGCCACTTCTGATGATGTCATCAGGGTGAAAGAGGAACGGATGCCTTCTAGGTCAAATGTCATGTGACATCACTTCCTGTGATGCCAACAGGTATGTGATATCACTTCCGCTATCACTGGCATTTTGGTGAATCGACGTCCCTGGCACAGAGTCATCTGCTTTCATGGGAAAAAGGATAGAAGCCTGTCCCAGCATAACTCACCATTGTCAATGTTGTAAACGCATTTCTGTTACAACACCTGCATGGCCTAGGTGGGCTTGGCATCATTCTTGTGCATAATTGAATTTACAGAATATTGGGTTTGCAGAACATGCATTGCGATTACCCAGTATATGATTACATTCATTACAAATTGTTCATTAATTTTAATGAGGGCTCTTTACTCATTCCAACATTTAACACATCTCCTTCTTTGCACAGCTTCTTTGAATTCTTTGTGTTTTAGAGTGTAAATTATGGGGTTACACATTGTGATCACCCCGCTGTAGACTAAGTAGAATATTTTGCTCTGATTCACTGAATACATTGAGGCTGGTTGTAAGTAAACAAAGATGACAACTCCAAAGAAAAGAATGACGACTGTAAGGTGTGAGGCACAGGTGGAGAAGGCCTTGCTCCTCTGTGTATTGGTCTGGATTTTCAGGATGGCTGAGATGATTTTGACATACGATGACAAGATGAATAGGCATGAAGAAAATATGACTAATACAAACATAACAAAGGTCATTCTTTCAATGGTGATTGTGCCGGTACATGAAATCTTCAGCAGGGCTGTGAAATCACAGAAGAAGTGGTTAATTTCAAGAGTCTTACAAAAAGAGAATTTAGATAATTGCACAGAGTGTAATATTGGCTGCATGAGGCCAACAATCCAAGCCCCAATGGACATTCGTAAACACACAGATTTATTCATGGTCATTGTGTAGTGTAAGGGATTGCAGATAGCTATATAACGATCAAAGGACATAATGGTCAAGATAATGAATTCTATCGTAATCATGGCTGCAAAAAAGTACAGCTGCAACAGGCATTCCAGAAGAGTGATCCCCTGCTTCATTATAACAAAGCTGCCCATCATTTTTGGGACCATAACAGAGGTGTAAAAAATGTCCACCAAAGACAGGTTGGTGAGGAAGAAGTACATGGGCGTGTGCAGATGGGAGTCACAGTAAATAACTGACATGACAAGAAGATTTCCTGCAATAGTCAGCAGATAAATCAGCAGACATCCAACAAGAAATGGAATCCGCAAATTAGGAATATCTGCAAACCCCACAAGAATAAATTCAGTCCAAGATGTCAGATGTCCTTCATCCATCTGTCCAAGGCTGCATCTATTTTGGTTGTATGTGATCAGTTGCAAGAAAAGAAAAGGTACGTCTTAATAATGTGCAGAATTGTGTGTACGTTTATGCATTTATAATATCAACATTTCAACCTACAAATTGACATTTTTAAATAAATGTTAGTGTGGGAACCTAGACATGTTTTAAGGTATTGATTTAACATATTCCACTGTGCAGTTGTGGTTTGTGTTGGTATCATAATTTGCAATAATATTAATGTGCAACTCAGGATCTCAGAAATTTAGAAGAATGGGCAGAGGCTTCCGGGCCATCATAAAAGACTGCAATTGTCGTATAGTAACAGGCAAAGCAGGAGAGGTGAAAACAGCAAAAACTCAATTATCTGGCAACAATGTGAGTACAATGGTGCCAGATAATCAAATATGCCAGATCACTGAATGTCAGTCCTATGGGAGACAGAGAGCAAAAACGTGGATTGCAAAGTCTCCTGGCTTTGGCTCTGCCTACTAGCACTTTGTGATACAGAACCATCTGTGAGTCGGCCTCCAACATGTGGGGTCCGGAATTGCCTTAACTGGAACCTCTCTATTACCAGAAATGGGAGAGGGTGGGTTGTAGAGGATTATGTTCAAGGCAGTGTCGGTTAAAAAATCCTCAACTGTGGGACGTTTCTTGCGGAATTGTTTAAAAGGTTGGCACTGCTGGAGATATAGATATGGACAAATCTCGCATGGGGGTCCCTAAATTGCCACTGTAAACCCACTACTCTCTCTAGCTTGTGTTGCTGTATTCTGGTAAAGCAGGGGAAATGTGTGCTGGTTTTCTGGACTTGTGAAAATGGGCTGTTAGTGGAGGATGTAATTAATAGGCCAATAGCTCATAGATTCAGGCAAACCCTCTATCGCTTAACTACTAATATATGGTTTGCCTTCATTCTGGATTTTAAAGGGTGGGAGTGAACATGGATTCCATGTAGCTGCTCGTATCTGAAAATGTTTTGAAGGGTAATTTCAATGGATCTCTGCCTGGATCCATCAGATCACATATTTCCATTATGTGGCAAGCAACGCAAGAGCAATGCCCAATAACCTATGACCGACTCCTGCTATAAGAGCCGACTGCTCAGCAGTTTGTATGGTTCACTTTCTGTTTCTAAAGGACCATATAGTAGAGGTTTTGTGGAGATCAACTGGGGAACCCCTTTACCGAGAATGAACATGACTCAGGTAACCTGCTGTATAGGATGTTTCTCAATCATGAAGGATGACGATCATGTTTTAGCTAACTGTACTTTCACAGAAGAGTAATATCAATTTGCATATCAGCCTCTTCCCAACCACAAGCACAGTCCAGCACAAACATACAAGATAATTCTCTTCTGAACAAGAGTACCATCAGCAAACCCAGACATGTGTTTCAGCTTTTTTGGGCAATATCAGTGAGGTGAAGCAGAGCCTTCCTAAGCACAGTGAGCAAGAGGTCCACTTCTGGATTACCTTTACTAACTAAGGGTTAAACGTCAAGTGTTACAACACGTTATAAAATGTTGGAACTCCTCTATTGAGAACAAACATGACTCAAATAATCTGTGTTAGGCATTCTTCCAACTCAGGAAGTTCTGCAACAATGTTTTAGCTCTATGTGCCTTACACAGATTAGAAATAGCAATTTGCATATCAGTCTGTTCCCACCACGCTGAGAAGGAAGCAATGCATAGAGAAGGGGATTTACCAATTTTCATTCTTAATTTTGGGGCATCATCATAGGACATGTAGTCATTAAGTGGCACATTTCAGTCGACATTTTGGACACATAGTACCATCAAATGCACTTGGGATACAACTATGTATTGTTTAAAGAATAACTCCATGTATATATGTGGTTACATTTTGAAAAATGTAAGGATTTCAGAGAGTATGTTCCATGTAAGTCATCATAGTATGTAGGGAAGTTAACATGCCTCCTGCATGGCGTATATCAGTCTCCATATCATGAAACATGATATGTGAAGTTGGACACAGTATGGCAGAAATCTTTAATGGAAAATAGCGGACTTGCATCACACTTAGTGGAAATCACAATACATGAATAGACGGACAAAAAATCTACAAATAAATTATGAAAAGCAGATCAACTGCATGACATCATTTTATTATACACAATATTTCTTAAGTTCCCACTTTAGAGGTTGTATAAGAGTGTTTGTGATCATTTGAAGATAGTGATTCTGTAGGCAAATCATTGATCTTATAATGTACAGAATTGGCTCTTCAACATATCTATTTCCAGTTTAGGAGGTCCACATATCGAAACATTGAAGGCACAGCTACGGGAGCCACAATTGCTCCCAACTCGGCAAACATCTATAAAGAATATTTTGAGGAATCACTCATTTACGTAAATACTAGCCCCAATAAAATAACATGAACACATGGAAATGATACATAGATGACATCACCTGTTTCTGGGGTGGTTCAAAAAAACAATGTGGCTGCTTTTCTTCAGATGGAACAACAACCACATTTCCTTCAATTTAAGGACAAGACTGATGCAAATACTAAGATAAATACCATACAATTTCGAGATATTATCATACATCAAAAATATGGCAGGTTAAGAATTAGGCCATCCCATAAAGAAAGTGAATAAAATGCCTTATTACATTTTCAAAATCATTGTGCAAGAGGTGAGAGAGAAAACCTACTATTTGGGCAAATTCGTATAACTGTTTAGAAATAGCAGTACCAGGGAAGCCTACAAAATTGAAGCCAAGATTTTAAGTAATAGATTATAACGAAGGGGATAGACCAAGGAAATTGTCAAGAAGGCAGCAAGAGGAGCATTTAATAACAATACAGAAGTGTTCATACAACCAAGAGAGAAACAACTCACAATGATAGGATTTCCACTAAATGCGATGCTCGGCTGCTATTTTTCAAGTAAACGTTTCTTGAGTCCACCTTATGCCATGATATATCCCTGCTTGGTAATTAGTGCATCTTCCAATATGGAAGCTGATTTGTGCCGGGTAGGAGGAATGTTACATTCTCTACATACTAAGATGACTTACATCATATGTCATTTTTTAGACCTTACTTTTTAAAAATGGAACTGCTTATAAACATTTCACAATTATTTTGAGTAGCACTTTGTTTTCTCGAGTAGGTGTGATGCTACTATGCATTTTTAAAGTGCTCCTCTTCCAATATTGCAACTGAAATGCACCAGATAATGATAGCATGCACTGCAAAGATGTCCACTTAACTGAATGCATAGATATTATATATGATGCCTACACACATGGACAATATTACCGCCATTGGCTTCTTTGCTTTACTGATTAATTCATGTAGACAAAGGTACCAGTCTTAGGTATCTTGAATTGTTTTTCTTATTAATGCACATGTTTAGGTGTGATTTATTTTTAGCAGCTTGACAACAAGCACTGGGGTTGGAGCTACAAATAAAACCTCTACAGGAAAGTTGTTTTTTCACTCTTTACTTCTGTTGATTGGTGTTACTAACAAAAATGATATTAATGTGTAACCAATAGAGATTCCTTTCTATAATAACTCACTGTACATAGGGTAAGATACCATTTTCTGATGATCCATGTATGTTTTTTAAAATACAAAAGAAATAAAACCCTAAAATAGTGACTTTGTGCCACAGAATGTAGCCAGAAACAGGGATTAAAAAGTGTTTGTAATCTATTATTTCTTAGAGACATCCCTTTTGCTAATGACTAACTCAGGCTTAATAATTTATGATGGAGGACTTGGTTAGGATTTTTACATAATATAAAATAATCTAAGAGTTTAAAGAACATTATGATGATAAGGCCAGTTGACAAAGGCAAACACTTTGTAAGCTAAAAGAACCAATGTGGGTATATATTTTTTATATTACCTGGTGCATTCCATTTCTGACCTAATGATAAAAACCCTTATGTGATCATTATTTTTTCACAGACAGGCTTTATCTCTTAACACACATTTTTCAAAAGGGAAATTGCCCTCATGAAACTGGTTTTACTATTTAAAAAAGGTTTGTGGTATAATAACTATAAAGCATTACCCTAATTTTCTCTGGCATTATGTGATATGCAGATGTTGCTGGCTTTAATCTATGCCAATAGAGTGGATTTCCTATTAACGAAGAACATTGAAAATATCTCCTGATGAAAGTTCAAAAGCAAATTCATACAGACACATGTTGAGCATTTGTAAAAATAATGTATATATAAATATATGTTACAGTATTCAATTTATTGTATAGTACACAGCACCTTTTAACTGCAGTATTTTAGGTATTGCTGTGTCCATTGATGGATTTAATGGTGCTAATGTAGTGATTTTCCCACATGAGGATTTACGGTAAAATGACTCCATAGAGGAAGCGTTGTTGAATATTACATCTAATATGAAGTATTCTAAATAATATTGTAACTTTACATTTGTTTAAAAAAAACTATTGCATTTGCCATTCAGAAAGATGGTTATCAATGCCTAAGTGTACGAATGGGTATGGGATTGGGTTGAACATTGCATTCAGTCTGTGTTGCACAGACCAGACAGGTGTGTTTAAATTTTGTAAATAAAACTCATACCTTGGATTAACTTAAACCGAGAGTATTAGGGAACAGCCAGCACCTTGTCTCTTCCCACCATTAGCAAATAATATTATTAGGCCACACAGATGGGCTTCGAGAAGCATTCTCCAAATTCAGACAACTTAACCAACTACTCCACAGTTGGTACTGATCCCTGCTGAAGATGAACAAGACAGATATGCATAAAGATGACACTTGAAAGCTGAAACCTAAACGTGGATATCATGCATTTCATTAGGCCATGCCCGCCCCTGTTCTCCCAAGCATTAGATTACTTGAACATACAATGCCTAAGAGTCATGTTTGTACATATGATTCGTTTTAACAGCTGGAAATGCTCATCTTAGTAAAAATTGCAGGAATAAAAAGTGCTTATTAAGATGGCTACCCCAGTAGCTCTTCACACTGCCATTTATATGTCAAGATGCAGAGGATTCTTGAGAAATCCCCACTGCTCCCTCCATCTTCTCTTCTCCTTGTTTCATCATGGAGAATTCCCTGCCACATTGCAGCATCGCTAATACCGAAGGTCTGGAGCCACGTCACAACTGGGTGGGTTTGTGACTGTTAGTGGCGGTGGAGGTGGGAGTTTGACAGCGGATTGTGTGAGAAGAGTTTGGGACTTGAGGGAGACTGTAAGGTAGACCTCTGGCCTAAATGACATGGGGTTCTAGCCCCTACCCTAGCCAATGCCAGATGTACGCCTGAGAAAGGCTTTTATTGCCCTGCCCAAGACGGGTCTCGCCCAAGACGGTCTCTGCTAAAGACGGGCCCTGCCCTGACATGCAGAATTACCATCTGACCACTGAACACGGCACCTGAGCATGGTCGAGTGAGCTTTTAGCGATCCCGTAGCCTGCCAATCAGCAGACTAAGCTAAGCAAAATGGGTGACTGCGGACCCAAAATTCAAGTAGTCCTTTCTCTGAACCAAATGTTCTTGCCCCAATAACCCTTAGCTGTTTCTTATGGTAACATACTGGAGTTTACAAACTGACCAACCATTCCCCCTCATCTGCCATCTCACAGATGCTTGTTTTTCTGCACATGGGATACAATGTATCAATGAGAGAGTGAAAGAGAGAGAGAGAGATAGAGATAGAGAGAGAGTGAGCAAGGGCAGAGTGAGCTAGTGTAGTGGGACATGCATGCAATAGACCTGTGGTGGGAATGCAGGGTTGCAGGTGGTTTGACTTGACTACATGTTATTCAGTGTGCACCTGTTCTGCATGTAAAGTATAGCAGACCACTCAACTGTAGGCAGTTGCCCCAGCATGGATAGACTATTTATGATATCCAATCCCTCTCTTGCACCACATCCATAGAATACATATGTGTCCGACAAAAAATGAATGTGGTCCAGCTGTCACAGTCACTGACATAGCAGTCATTTCTGCACCTGAACACAATGTCCTGCATGATTTTTATAATATTTTAAACTAGTCATCTCTGCTAGTAACTGAAAAGTCACCTAATTATAATTACTAGGTGTGTGCAATGTAATGGCCTTTTATTTGCATGTTTGCACAGACTACGGTCTTCCGAAGGACCTTCAACCCAACAGAGCTTCGAAGCCATAACAATGGCAGGAGGCGCTATACAAATATCAAATAACATAACATTTTTCAGCAATATATCTTAATTTAGAACATCTGTAACTCATGATATAAATACTGTTTTTTGTAGTAAAGATTTCACATGTTTTTATTCAGATGCAGCACTCCACAAGTAGCAGTTCCTCCTGTCTCTATTAACATGTTTTACAACTTTCCTTCTCGGAGGTATTGCATAAGCTGACTAGGGGAAAGTCTCCTATAAGCAGAAATAAGCTATGTGGATCGTGTCATCTTTTTTAAAATTAGTTTGAAATATTTTAATTAGAGATGTTATGTTATGTTACTTTGCATTTATATAGCGCCGTGTGTATCATTGGCATGATCTCAAGGTGCTGGTAGGTTGAACACCCTCAGGAACCGCAGTTCAAGTCAGTAGAGAGCGAGAGAGAGAGAGAGAGTCATAAGGTGCATGGGTACACCAGATATGTGTGCAGCCAGTGTGGGAGTTGCATGATAGCTGCTTCATAGCGGTAGGTGAGGGTTTGGGGCAGTCAGTTGTATGTGTTCAAGTCTGGAGGGTGGACACTGTAGGATTATCTAGCGTGTTTTTGGAGTGCAGCACCACTGCATGAGATCAATGTATTGCTATAATGCGGTACAGCAAGCCATGTGTTGCCGGTGTAACATATGGATATGTAAATGAAGACAGGCTACTCAGTCAATCATTTTTCACTGTTAGAAACGCACCATTTTTTCTTTCTCACCTGAAATGCCTCTGTTGCAGGAGACACATTAGAGGATTAATGAACTAATATAATTAACAGTACTAACATGATTCTAACTTATTAATATCATAATGTGTTCTCCAAGTGCAAAATGAGGCAGGCTGAAACTCATGTTAAACGGACATTCAGAATGTGTTTTTCCTTTCGCTTTCTCTGTGCTTTTCACGGTCCTTGCTAAGGGAACAAAACTCGAATAAGCAGGAAATTAGTGGATACAGTTTCTTACTGAAAGGTGAGCTATTGTTTGAAGAAGGAGGGTATGACATGATAGATTTTTATTGGATGCACGTCACATTAGGGGCTGTAACAGAGGTCTCTTGGTGCATCTCAGGGAGGAAGAAAGGCAGTGGACATTTTGCACAGCTTCGGTGAGGACTTGCCGGAAGTTGCTGTGGGGCTGCCTGATTGAGGGGCGTCGTTCCAGTGTACTGCTGACCTTCACATGCTGGAGATTCCAGTCAATTGGCACCGGCTTGAGGACCAAAGAGTGCAGATTGGAACTGCATGTCCTCGCCGGGTGCTCTAAAAGGAAGCCCCGAGCCATTTAAAGAAAGCGACCTGTCCAGAGAGTTCGCGTGCTAAACTGCTACAATTTTGCTGTTAATTATCTTGCACAAAGCGAGAATGCGGTGTGTGAATTAAATCTATTTCAGTCAGGCAGCGTAGCGATCGCTGCATTCTAATGTTGCCATTCATAAATGCAAGTCAACTGATGCACTGTTCTTTTTATTGTTACGAAGAATCTAATGAAATGCCATGTATTTTGCAATTGCTTCTCTTATGTTTATTCTAGAAAAGACTGCCTCGCAAAACTGGTAATGTATGATTTTTTAAATGAAACTGATGTAAATCACAATCTGTGTAAAGGCTTCTATTTGCTTCTGTTTTTTCTCTGGTGCAGTTAGCCCATATCACCTGATAAAAGGGGAGAATAGTAGGTAATATATGCCAAGCATCCCATGTGGAAAAAGTTATGTTATGAGTAGTTATAAATAGCTGTGTGCGTGGTTCCACTCAGTGTATATGTGTGTGTGACTTCTGAGTGGAACACAATCTGATAGTCTGCTGGACGTACATGAGTCAGCAGAGCGAGAGGCATCTGGAAATAGTTTCACTAATGTAAATAAAATAGTGATTATACCACATGTTATTGTGAATACTTTATGGAAGCATAGCTCACTGGTGTAGACAAATCAGTGATAACAGCCATAAGTGGCGCTCCATATGAAAATGTGGTGTTCTTGAATAATGTAGAAGTCTGAGGCCTCTAGAGATCACAAGAACAGTCTAAACAACAGAAAGGGGCTTCGTATGTTGGGGTCACAAATAAAGCAAAGAAATTATGCTCATCACTATACCACAACAAAATGCATACCAACTAAATGTATCTGTGTACTGAAATAATGCATAGCCACGATACCACTATAATACCAAACCCAATCTGAATGCAGGGAGTGATTATTGCTAGAATACTTTTATTCTTGGTGGTAAGAAAATACCGCTAGGCCCCAAATCTACACAAAATACCCTACAACACCTGAATTCTGGCTGCGTTAGGCCTGAGGAGATGCATAAACTAGCGGTGTGTGCTATCTGTGTTTAATTAGGATGATGTGGAGTATGCGGCCGGTGTTAGTATGAGAACAGCTATACCGAATGTGTCATAGTATCTCTGTGTTCTAATTGAGTGGTGGTGTATAGGAGAGAGTAAGCGTGGTAGTGTGATATGGTGGTTTTCAGTAAGGCGCTTGAGATCGAGTGTTCATCTGTACCATCTATTTTATCCATTTTATTCACTTTGTCCGTTCACTCGGTTTCGTATGTTCATACATTTTGTCTGGTTCATCATTTAGTTTACTTGTTTTTCCATCCATTCGATCAATCAATCGTTCATCTACATATACTACTCCATCCAGTCTGTTAAACCATTTCATCCTTCCCATCTGTTTAGTGTGTTCCATCTATTCTATCCTTTTTATTTGTTCGAACGATTTCATGTGTTTTACTCGCTTCATCAGTTACATCGACTCGATCCGTTCCATCCACTCCATCTGTTCCATCCACTCCATCTGTTCCATCCAGTCCATCCGCTCCATCCCCTCCATCCACTCCATCCACTCCATTCATTCCATCCACTCGATCCATTCCATCTGTTCCATCCACTCCATGCTCTCCATCTACTCCATGCACTCCATCCACTCCATGCACTCCATCCACTCCATGCATGCACTCCATGCACTCCATCCGTTCCATGCACTCCATTTGTTCCATGCACTCCACCCGTTCCACGCACTCCATGCATGCACTCCATCCATTCCATGCATGCACTCCACCCGCTCCATGCATGCACTCCATACATTCCATCCACTCCATACGTTCCATCCACTCCATAGGTTCCATTGAATTCTTCCGTTCCATCCACTTGTTCTGTTTCATCCACTTGTTCCGTTCCATCCACTTGTTCTGCTTCTACCATTTCACCCGCTTCTACTGTTCCATTTGCTTCTTCCGTTCTATTTGTTTCTTCCGTTCCATACACTTCACCCGTTCCATCCACTTCATCCGTTCCATCCGCTTAATCCGTTCAATCCACTTCATCCATTCCATGTGAGAGAAGGAGAGAGTGGAGCCGAAGATTACCAAGGTGTCTTGCTTTGCAGGTGGGTGCGGACGCAGGGCCAAGGGAGGCCAGCCAGAGCAAAAGTGGGAAAGTGTGAGCAGGTGTCCCAGTGCAAATGATCTCAGTCTTAATGGCGTTGAGGCAGAGGTTGTTTCCAGCACACCAAGACTGAATATCAGACAGGCAGTCAGATATGAGCGAGGAGGGGGCGGCGGCTGAAGGTAGCATGAAAGATAGTAATGACTAGAGACCCAAGGGTGCTTTAAAGTAAGTTACATCGCACTCTTGTTACATGTTGCACAAAAGCTGCAACATGAGGAAAGGACTAAGGGAAACAAAGTCTCCCAGTACTGACTGTCTTAAGGGCATGTAAGTTTCCCCATAAGAATTGAGCGAAATCCCAGAGGAGTGCAGCTGAGGGCAAAGGTTAGATCAGGGTGTAAAACAGCAGCAAAAAGTTTGGGAGTTGGCACATGGAGGGAAAATTACATTCAAATATGAAATCTTTCCTAACAAATACCATCTCTCTAATCTTAATCCTGACTAAATACTAGTTAATATTCTTTAGTATTCCCTCTCTGGCTCCGATCCTGAACTATGTTTGTCTTGTTTTAGTCTTTTGTGTTTTTGTGTGGCTTGAGGCCTATGGGCATGTGGCGCCCTACAAGAATCAAATAATAAAATTATTAATAATAATAATAATAATAATAATAACAATGAAGGCTAGTAAGGAGGACAAATTAAATGCTCTACAAGTTGGGAGATATTCAGTGGATGTCTCGGTGTTTTTTGAGTGGAATTGTCACTTTAAAGAACTAAACGTCCTTATCTACGTAAGATACAATGCACATGTCTGACGACATATCATGAATCAGAAGAAGGTTGAGAATTTAGACTAATGTGCATTCCACTACTGCATTACAGAAAAATAAACTTCCATGGATTTTATATTATTTTGTCGTTAGTACGTAGATAGTAAAAAGCACTAGCCCATTCCCTTTTTGAGAGGTCGTAATTTTAGGCAATATCACCCCCTACCACTATTCTTGGTGTCAGACAGAGCTGTTTGCTGGGCTTTACAGTTCTATCTAGCAGCCACATTTTCAATTAGACATAAATATATGATGTTAATATAATGTAGCATGTACTTTATTTTAAATAAGTAATGAATTTCAAACTTTGAAAGTTAAGAGTAAGAAACGTATAGTCTGTGAACATGAGATGCAGTATTTTTGCTCCACTCTAACTGTAACATGGCTGTAATCAATACTGGACATGCCTTAAAGAATATATTTAAATAGAAAAGGATAGGACAATCTACTCTGCAGAACTTACAACACTCTGGGCCTCATTACGACCTTGGCGCTAAGTGAAAAACGATGGCAGTAAATGGTTACCGCCATCGTTTTCCGCCAGGCACGATTATGACCCGTGACCGTTAACTACGATGCCATTAGCGCCATCGTAGTTAACGCTGCCGCTAACTGCACCAAGGGAGCGCGCACGCGACCTCCCACACCGTACTTAGCGCCATGGCGGTAAGGTACGCGAATGCCGACACGAGCGGACATGCACCTAACGCCATCACCCAGGCCGTTAAGTACCTTACCGCCATGGTGCTAATTACGCCATCGCGAACCAACCGTAAAGGGACATGTAAAGTGAATGCAGCTGCCACAGGTGCACAGAAACAGCACAGGTGAAGGCAATACAGACTCAGGAAGTACAAAAAGTGCACACCCCACCCCTTCCCATACCCAGTCACACTCCACAATGATACCAATACGACTAGCAATGTTGGGGCTGGAGGACCTGATAGCAATGCGAGTGCTACAACTGCAGCAACAACAACAACAACAACGACAACAACAGGCTGCACGGAGGAGACGCAGGAGGAGAAGGAGGGCAAGGCAGGGCCAGCTAGCCCCACCAGCACAGCCAGTGGCACCACGCAGGCAGCCCCCAATCCCACGCATCAGAGCCAGTCCATTCAACCTCACTGCAGAGCAGATCCATACCCTGTACCGTTTGGACCGGGACACCATTAACGCCATCGTAGACATGACACACAACGACATCGTCAGCATGATAGAAAGTCCAACCGCCATCCCACCCCTACTGAAGGTAGTGTCTGTACTCCACTTCCTGGCCACAGGCACCTATCAGCACACAGTGGGGCACTTGCATGGAATCTCACAACCATTATTCTCACGTACGCTCATCCAAGTGCACGATGCCCTCCTCAAGCACACAGATGACCAAATCTCATTACCACGGACTGCCCAGGAGATTGCAAACACCAAAGTGGGATTCCATGCACTAGCAGGCATACCTGGTTGCATTGGTGCCATCGACTGCACCCATGTGGAATTGGGTGTTCCACGTGCCATGGAGGTACCGTACCGTAACCGGAAACAGTACCACTCAATTAACGTGCAAATGGTCTGTGACTCCAACAAGATCATCACACATTATTGTGCCCGATTCCCCGGATCAACCCATGACGCAATGGTCCTGAGGAACTCCACAATACCACGCTACATGGAGCGACATGCAGGCCCAAGATCCTGGCTACTCGGTGAGTCCAATGTCATGACCATGGAAATGTGAAGTGGGTAGGTGAATGACGTACCGATGCATACCCCACCTGGCTGAAAGGGGGGGAATGATGCATACTCCACCTGGCTGAAAGGGGGGGGAATGATGCATACTCCACCTGGCTGTGAGTAGCAGAGAGAACTGAGATAGATGATACCCTAGAGCAACCCAGACTCCACCCAACGCCAGTAAAGCCAATACCCAATGTATGCAGCCCTCCCCTGTGAATGAGGTCGTGCCCCAACCATGACACAACCATCTGCATGTGCATTTTACCAAATCAGACCCCATTGCCAACAATGAAGAACACCTAAATGCACCAAACACCATCAACCGACAGGCCTGTACCCCACAACTGACCACGAAGGAGGCACATGACGGACAGAAACATCAACGCACCATTACACAGACAGCAGGGCCCCCAAAATGGCCCTGTCCACATCACCATCGCTCACTGGGGCCATGATGAGGCGCACAGAAATGTTGCAATGATGTGCGCATTGCCATTACAGGACATGTGCCAGGCCAACTAACCAAACGGCATGAACGGACACAGTGGATGGGCACTCACAATGCACTCCACCCCACTGCATACATTGGGTGATGGCATGCAAGACAGGCCATGGGAGACATGAGCATATACTTGTTGCATTGTGTGAATTGATCAGTGCATGTAGGAGTGATGTGACAGTTGGATACAAGCCATGGTGGCACATCATGTTTTTTGTCATACGTCATGACTGACACATACAATCTCGCCCAAATACAGGTGATGCAGGCTATCCCCTGAAGAGGTGGCTCCTTACACCAGTCCGGAACCCGCAGAACCAGCACGAGGAGGACTTCAACCGTGCACATACACGTACCCGTGTGGTCATAGAGCAAACATTTGGCCTATTGAAGGCACGGTTCCGATGCCTCAGCAGGTCTGGTGGTGCACTCCTGTACCGCCATGAGAAGGTGGCAAAGATCGTCATGTCATGTGTCATGCTACACAATATGTGCGTCAGACGGAATGTGCCCCTGCCCCCTGACGCAGAACTGCAACCACCTGACGATGAGGATGAGGAGGGTGCAGATGGGGCGGCACCCTATGGAGGAGGCGATGCCCAGGAGGGGCGTGCAATGCACCAAACTATCATCGACCACTGCTTCTAACACACACGGCTGGTGTGTACCACATGGAGACTGCACTTGGGCCACTGTGTGTTCCTGGGACATGCACACTGTGGACTGTACACCAATAAAGCACACATATGCAATGAAAATGTCGACACAATTCATTTTGGAGAAGCAAAAAGTGTATTTCGGAGATAACATGTCGTGGCACACCCCCTCCCCCCTCCCCCCTGAATACCCCAACACACCCACTCCCCCCTCCCCCCTCCCCCCTGAATACCCCAAACACACCCACTCCCCCCTCCCCCCTGAATACCCCAACACACCCACTCCCCCCTCCCCCCTCCCCCCTGAATACCCCAACACACCCACTCCCCCCTCCCCCCTCCCCCCTGAATACCCCAACACCCCCTGTGATCAAGTGGCTGATATATTATTGCACCGGGCAGGCACTATTGGCAGCCCCCTCTCCCAGACCCCGGGGCACCCCTGCCTGTGCTCCGCAGGGTCCTGCCTGATCGGCGGACGGGGCTGCTCGGGACGGAACTGGCAGCGGAGGATGTGCTTGGCTGCTCAGTTGGATGCATGTCCCGAATTGAGCGTGCAAGCTCAGACAGCACGCGCCGCATGTCAGCAAGTTCGGCACAAATGTCCTTTGTGCAGGACTGCATGTCAGCCCTCAGGGTCTCGGAGGTTTGCACCATCGCTGCCCTCAGGGTCTCGGTGCTTTGCACCATCGCTGCCCTCAGGGTCTCGGTGCAGTGTTCCATTGATGCCCTTGCACCCCCACATTCCGTGACATGCTCATTAAGGAGCGAGGAGAGTTGCTGCTGGCGAGTTATGATCTCCTCCAGGCTCTGTTGTTCCCTCTGTGCCATGCCTATTGCCTGTGGTGTGTCCATGGGGCTGCTCCCCTCCTGCAGACTTACAACAGGGCTTGGGGGGATGGCCAATCGTCATCATCGATTTGCACCTGTGTGGCATCCTCATGTGGGCTGCTTTGGGACAGGGTGGGGGATTGGAGGTGGGCAGTGGGGGGTCCCACATCAGTATCCTCTGCATCCCCTGCATCACTGTCTGAGCAAGCTGGTATGGCAGCAGTTTCCCCCATAGTGCTGCTTCCTGCTGAACCTGTCCCCTCTGTGGGAACCATTTGGGGGATGTTTACTGCTTCTGCTGCAGCTACCTTGCTACCTGCTGGGGTGCCGGTCAGTGGCCTGTCCTGTTGTCTGGCACCGGCTTTTGGCTGCTGTGGTGTTTTTTTTGCTGCAGCAGAGGTGGAGGGTTGTAGTGTTGGCCCTGTGGTCCTGGCCCTCTTGACAGGTGTGGTGTCAGGTGTGTCCTCATCATCGGGTTCTGAGTTTGAGCCTGTGGTGGAGCAAAGGAGGAAGAGTGTTATTGATGGGTCTGCGTACATTGCGTGTGCATCGTGATGGATGACATCATTTGGGTTACTAGATGCGGCACATTTGAGGCAGGGGCATACAGTTTGTCTCACTTTTGCGTGGAAGTAGCATGGAGGTATGTGGGTGCCTGCAGTTAGGGTGTGCATACTGCATGCGTACTGGGTGGAGGTCAGATGTGGCTCTAGGCAGTGCCCTGCTGATGTGTTGCATTTACACTATAGGGTAACATTGGGCTTCACATGAATGGACTTCAGTGACTCTAGCATGGCTTCATTTGAGGCACCTACCTGCATCGCCTGATGCCGGTGCTCCTCGCTCCATCCCTCCTACCCCTTCAATGGACTCCACCCCGATTGTTGAGGCGCATATTTCTTCCCAGGGCTGTAGTTTGATTGGGGACTCAGATCCTCCCCCGGTCGCCATGCCCATGTTGCGGTTCGCCGAGAGGATGCTCCTGACGCGGAGCCGGAGATCGTCCCAGCGCTTCCGGCACTGTCTTGCGTTGCGGGGGACGGTCCCTACCGCACTAACCTGCTGGGCAACTAAGGCCCATATGGCCTTCTTCTTCACAATAGCCGGCCGGGTCATCTGTGTGGAAAAGACCACAGCGGAATTCTCCTGTAGGGTCTCAGCAAGTATATTGAGCTCCTCCCTTGTGAACCGGTCTTGCCGCTGCCGGTCACAGGCTTTTCGGACAGATTTGGGCATTTTCGAGCAGGGAAATGGGTAGGTATTGGTTTTTGCAGGGTCTCAGGGTCAGATGTCCAGTGGTTGCGGAGGATGCCGATGGATTGTGTTTTTCAAGATGGCCGCCGTGCTCTTTCCCGTTCCGGCGCGATGGCGCTACTTCCGGTTCCGCTTATTTACGGTGACCGTAAAGTACGCTGACCGCTAATTACGGTCACCGCTAAGTACGGTGACCGCTAAGATGGATGGCGGAAGTGTACCTAGCGCGGCAGACGACGCCGGTGAGTGCCGTTTTGGGGTCATTTCCGCCATCGCGTACTTTACATTACCGCCATGGCGTAAAGCTTGTTCCCGATGGGTCGGAATGAGCCGCACTTTACGCCATCGGGCCAAGCCGTAAACGCTATTTACGCCATGGCGGTAATGTCCGATACTTACCGCCTGGGTCGTAATGAGGCCATCTATGTCGACAAAATCTCACATATATCTATGTATTGTCTTTTAGAATGATTGCCTAGATAAACTTTCAAAGACAGGTATTATGAAATAGATATGTTGGCATGTTGGTATTATATACAAATGGTGGTAATTTACCGGGAGATGATATATAAATCATTTTTGTGAAGTCGTTTATGAACTTCCTGTGTTCTGCTTATTGATTTTTGTTATTTTAATAAACATATTTTTGGATAGTTCCAAAAAGCAGTCTGGTTTGCACAGCATCATGCTTTTCAGTTTGCTTCTAATCGGCAGCCTTCGAAGTTTCAGTGACACCGCTCTGTTGAACATGTTCATAGCATGAAGTCTCTGGTAATGGCAATTTTCTTTATTCGGATTGTATCCAGGATGCAGCCACAGATGTGGCAGTCAGTGGTTTCTTCAACTTATGTAGCTCCATATCCCTGGTCATCTAACCGCACCCCTCAACCTGTCCTTTGAATAACCATCGTGAGGTCAGCCCTTTATAGCCCTCTGTTACTTGATTTAGAGTTGGTCAAGTCGTTGGATGAGGATGCAGGAGAAGGATTGGGGTTGTTGCTTCTAAGGTCGTGTTCTTTCAGGTTCTCAGTGAGGACACCAGTTTCCTATCTAGCTTAAAATCAGGAGAGATGTATTACACTAACAAGGAAATCCAGACCAAGTCCAACCATTACTGGGCTGGCAGAGTTCTTCCATTACCTTTCAGGAGCACCAAATATTTTCAAAATATCACAAAACACAAATAAATGAAATGGTCTAATAAAGTTATAGTCAGCAAATTCAGCGACTTAATGTGTGTGTGTTGTGGTAGGTCAGACAGAGGAGACAGACACAGAGGCATAGTTTAACACTGCTGTATTAAGTAATGTAAAGAAAAAGCTGTTGTAGTCCCTACCCCAGAGATGAGTTCCCTCACCTATAAAATAACAAAAAGATGGTTGTCAGGATGTCTCACAACTAAAGTCAGTCCTCTGTCCCAAAACTAAGCTAACCTAACACTATTCTTCTCTATGGAAAAGAAGATAGGAAGGATCCTAGGATGTGGCTTAGCTAAGGGTTACTCCACCCCAGGAAGTAGTGTTGGCTGGTTTCTGACCTTCAACCACTGAATTTGGAGATTATCTTGCGTCTCAAAATCAAAGTGTGTTTCAAAGTCGCTGTTGTGTTAAACAGTGTACTCATCCAACATTTGGATTGGATCTCTTCTCCAAAGATATGCAGATTTACACCAGGAATCTCAATATCCCAAGTCCAAGAATGTTCGTTCCTGGGCCCTCTTGGCCTCTCACACCTGCGGTTATTGGATAGACACTGGGCTTCCTCAATCCGGTTCTCTGTTTCAGTATCTTTCAGTGTTTTGGTACTTTTCTTTTTTGCTGTGGTTGGGCTCTGGAAGGTTATGGCCTAGTTTGCTGTTCACTTTCGGTCACCCCATCCTGAGTTATGTTCTCAGTTGGCCCCTTGCGGACTACAGGTTTCTCTGACCCTTCTGCTCTTTCGGTTTTGTTCAACCCGTCCTTGGGTAGGCTTAGGGTTAATCCATTGAGGGATCCAGGCTTCTCTAACCCCTTTGATTGTGCTGTTTGTTTCCTCCCTTCCGGGGTTATGCTCTCAATTGACCGCTCAAGGGTTATGGGCTCCTCTAATCCCTTCACTTGTTTGGCTTTCTTCACCCCCTTCTGTGGTATGCTCTTGGGTGGCCCCTCAAGGGCTTTGGTCACCTCTGGCCCCTTCAATTATTTTGCTTTGGTCACCCTGCCATGCATTGTGTGTTATCTATTAACCCCTTACTGGTTATGGGCATCTCTGCCACGTTTGCAGGTTCGGTTTTTGGTCACCCCATCCTGGGATATGCTCTCAGTTGGCCCCTTCAGTGCCAGTACTCTGAGCAGTCTGAACCTGCTGGGAGTGCTGGAGGCAGTGCCCCAGGGCTGTGGTATCTCTCACCTTCAGTGGTGGTGGTGCTTCCTGCCTCAGCGGCCCCTCAGTGGGTAAAGGTTGTTCGTCAAAGCTACAGCGTTTTCTTTTGCTTCGTACTCGGCTCCTCTTCTGGGAGCTTGTGTTCCACACTCTGCAGTGATTGCTCTCGCTCTCTCTCCCTTTCTCTCCCTCTGCTTGTTTGTCTGTGTTTAAGTTTCTTCCTGGCATCGAAGATGAAACATTCATGGGTAATGGCTTCCACACGAAAGTGATGATGAATACAGGTCAGAAACCAAACCTTCCACATTATAGGGGCCCCTGCACATAATGGCCATGTTCACTTCCCATGTAACCGATACACATATAAGACGTATGGGAAAGAGAAGGTGAGGAGTTATCCATCTTGTAGCATTCCTTGTCCCCAGATGGGTGGTACCGTCCAGTGGGATTCCGCTTTCCCTGTCCGCTAGGGTGGGTGTTGCATAGCAGTTTCACCTCCCTCGTCACAAAGAAGATGGCTCCCCCTTGTGGAGAAGGGCCACATTCTTTGGATTCATCACAGCAGGAGTGTGTGTTTCCAGGGCACAGAAACTTCATTATTTAAGCATTTAAGCATAACTTCATATGTTCCTGGCCAATTCTGACAATTCCCTAATGTGATGCAACCTTCAAATTGTGAAGAGTAGGAAAAGGTTTTAAAGAAAGTTCCCAACATCAATACGTGCTGCACGGCCTGCCGTAGCTGAGCCTTAGCCCCGAGCAGTGAGAGCTGAGAGTGTAGGCAGTGTGAGTGACTCTGCACTAGGTCTTCTGGTGGATGTGATCTACATACTTACATTCTGCCCCCTCATCAGCACGCGTGGCAGCAGTGGAAAAGAGGTTCCGGGCAGTTCAGGGATAAGCAGGGCTGGATGGCTCCCCTTCTGTTCTTCTTTTTCCAAATCACTAGAAAAAGCTTAATCCATTTAACAACTCTGCAGTGTCCTCTTGAAAGCGAAGGCATTGCGGCAACTTGCTCTGATAAGACGCTGACATTTCATTGGCGAATTGCAGCATATTCAGATTGAAATACTCGTCCCAAGGAAAAAAAAGATCTGCAAAATTGATGTGTTGAAGTCCTGTATGCTGGCTGCACCGCCTGGTAATTTCTATGCATGAAAGAAGTACTCAGCAGCGTTTTAGAAAATAAAATATAGCTGAAAACCTATTCCTTTCTAATTAATAGGCTGCTTATTAAACGTCTTAGTGGCATTTCGTTTGGAGAACTTATCAACTTTTCTTTTCTGGCAGTATATCATCATAGAATCTTTTTAGCAGTCTGCATTTTCAAATGTAAGGAAAAGAGTTATCAAATTATAACACTATGCCAAATAGCTCTTCCTCCCTTTTCCGATCACTCAAGGAATGTGTGATGTCACACTCGGCCGAGCAGCGCGGCAAGAGTAGTGGTTAGGCAGAAAAGGTGCAAAGGTGTGCGGAGGACTGGATTACGATCCTACTAAACTTACATCTATATCTCAATTCACTATGCAGTCTCTTGTCTAGCTGAAACTAAACTAAGACACCTACGCAGAAGAGAACTTTGTCTGAGAGGGTTTTATTGAGAGCGACAGGATTCATCACCTGGTGCAACTACTGATTCGAAGACTGTGTATCAACTCGGCCACGTGAACTTATCACCCAATAGATCTCCACCAAAGGTAGGAACAAGCAAGGTGCACAGCTGCCGCCAATGTTTTGAGTTGTCCAGCGACACTGTCTAAACAATGGGACAGGTGGATCAAACTCTTAAACATATATTACAGATACTGTGGTAGCGGCCCTGTAGTTATGGTAAAGTTGCTCAACTCATGAAACTTTGCAAATACTGTATATGGCCCCCTCGGAATGATTATGTGAAGTTTGGTGGGTTTTTGTCAAGGGGGTCAACATTAAAGGGGGGTCCCAAAATGTGTGGAAACCCTCATAGATGCAATGGAAAACAATTTTGCTCACAGCTACAGCCCAAACCTCTGGATGGATTTTCACCAAATGTGTGCCAGGATCCACAGACAGCGACCAATAATCCCTGATGGTGCAGTAGAAACATATTTAAAAAACACTTGTCCAACTAATTAAACAATCTCTGGGGAAGTGAGGCGTGATGAGGATGGGATGCGATATGGCCATAAAGAGCAAAAATAACTGTTGTTTTCACCTCTGAAGTCTGGGAACATCAAAGATGTTCAGGGACATCCATTCCTATTTCTGAATTACAGGGTTGGTGAAAAGTGTTTTTCTGATGGTTTATAACTTTGGCGCCACTCAATGAAACTACATAAAACATTGCAGTTTCATTCCAGATCTGACCATGAATGGTTCTACAAAGTCTTCTGATGTTATGGCAAGAAGAGCAAAATTAGAGGGGGAGGTCCCTAAATATTTGAAAGGCTTATAAATTTGGTGCCATTTGATGAATCCTCACAAATGTTTGCAAACAGATTTTAGACCTAGGTGTCTATGGTTTTGAAATGTTTGGTGGGATTTTGTCAAGAGGCGGCAAAATTAGAGGAGGGTCTCAACATTTGTAGATGGTTTATAGCATTGTTGCCGTTTGAAAAATCTGCACACAGGTTTTCAGTAGGATTATAGACTCCACCTTGAATGATTGTGCAAAGTCTGAAAGGATTTTGTAAAGTTGAGTTTAAGTTATATGACTATATTATGTATGTACATTTAAATTTGCAGCAAACATGTATAAGGAGCATTGTCAAGGCCCTGAAACCGTGGTTTTGCAAATGTGTCCGTGTTTTATTTTTTGAAAAGCGTCATAATGTAGTGATTTACCTTTGACTGAGGTATAGCCTGTGGGCATGTAAGTGGACAGATTGTCCGGATCATGACCTTTGACAATCTGGCTACTGTCCATGACCACGAGGAACCAGCAATGGGGTTAAAGTGGACATGGCCACCAGGGGCCGGCTAAGTGATAACTTTTTTTTCAAAATCGGGATAGGTTTGAATGGGAAAAGAAATTCTGCTCGTGGCTACAGCCCAAAGTGCTGGACAGGATTGCAGCAAACATTTGAGAGGAGCATCGGCAAGGACCTCAAGGTATGGTTGTTTATTTCTTCTAAAGTTTCAAAATGTAAGTATAAAAATAGTGCTATAACTTTGATGCCTGGGCAGTGGGCCTGGCCCTCTACAAGGAAAAATGTATACTCTGATTTGCCTATTGGGGAATGCGTCATGGCCGAAGCCCATGCCCAATGGATTGTGGAAACTGCCATGAGCACTGGGCATTGGTAGCATTATGAGTGTATAGTGGACACTGAATAAGGATGCAGGATAGGTGAAGTGGATAACAGGGGTGGTTCGCTGGGGCTGTGTTTATGGTCAAGCTTCATGCCGTAGACAATTCAATGATGATTTGCATCCCCAGCATGTGCTGCTGACATTTGTGATGTCATTGTTGATGTCCTGGGTGTTAGTGTTAGCAGTGCACCCTGGTGGCACGAGTTATAGTTGCTTAGCTTACAATAACTGTTGAATTTCTGAGGGGTTTCGGCTTTACTTGCAACAATAAAGTCACTATAACACAGTTTTTCAATTTATTTCACTGGTTTGTGTTAGTGCAATTTAAATATATATATATATATATATATATTACATGGCCACGGTAGTGGTCATGTAGTTATGGTTAAGTAGCTGTTTCCATAGGAAGAGCACTTTTTGGGCGGCTTATAACTTCGCTCTACCTGGACGGATCCTCACCAAACTTTGCAAAGTTTGGTGAGAATTCGTCCAGGGGGGGCAAAGTTATAGGGGGGGTCCCAAAACTTTTTTTTCCCATACACTGAATGGGAAAAAACTTTGCGCACAGCCACAGGCCAAACCGCTCGACGGATTTACACCAAATTTGCGGCAGGAGCGGGGGCTTGGTCCCGAAAGCGTGCTTTTGCAAATTTGGTGTAAATCCGTCCAGTAGTTTTTTATAAAATGACCAAAACGTAAGGCAAAAAAATTAGTGATATCTGTGTTTGCTTCGCGGACGGACTTCCCTGTTCGCTCCGCGGACAGCACCCCGATTGGCCCATGGCCTTGCGTCATGTCCGCGGACATGCGACTTGTTCGCTGATTGGACGGCGAGGGGCGTGGAGCGCGTCAGATTTTCTGTGGCGCCAGCCATCTTGTATTCACCGTCGACCCGGTACAGCGCGGTGAAACGTGGATAAAAAATTGTATTTAGTGCCGTGTGTTGGTGTATAAGAGTGTTTGGGGAGGGTGGGGGAGTATGAGAAAGGTTCAATGTTTTTTTTTTTATGTGCTAGACGTTTTTGTTGCGTTCGATTTGTCCGCGGAGAACACGGCTGTTCTGACATTTTGTAAATAAACTAAATGGCGGGGTGTTTAGAGGACGGAGTATGTGTCATTTTTGTTCGCAAGGAAGGTAAAAATGAGCTATGAACACTCGCGGTGTACTTAATTGTTCGTAAATATACAAACTGGGGGTGTCCTCAGGACGCTGTCCGTATTGTAATCTCTCTAGTTGAATGTGTTCTAAGTACACTCGCGGTGTCCCAAAATGGTTGCAATTACACAAAATGGGGGTGTTCTGAGAACGTTGTTTGTATTGTTTGTTGTCAGGGTGAAAGTGTTTTAAGACCACTCCTTTTGTCCGCTAATAGTACAATTTCCTATGGGCATCAACCGACTTTTTGTCCACTAAAGAAACGATAAATCCGGCTGGTGTGCGCCGACATTATGTGATAATCCTATGACTGGCGCTAGTGACCTGGCTGACTTGCTTTTGCGACACTAAATCATATCTCCCGCCCCTAAGCCTGATATTATCAAAGCATTCATATTCCCCGCCTCCCTCCGTGACGTTACAGGGTGCGTCATCAAACGCGCACAGTCCTCTGCAGTCCTATGTGACTTTACACAGAACCCGGAAGACAACACATATTATGTCACAACACATCGCGCCACAATTCAGAATATGAAACAGTGATTTAAAAGCAAACAGCAAGATTGTAAATTTTGTAAAGTACATTTATTTGACATCAAATGTTTAGAGAATATTCAGCAATTTGCATTTGTCTTTGTTGTCGATCCGCACAAGTTCATGTTGAGGCACGCGATGTTCCTTTGCAGTACAGAGGGTGTTAGATCAGTTTACAACTCAGTGCACCACAATTCGGAATATGAAACTGTGGTTTAAAAGTAAACAGCAGGATTGTACATTTGGTAAAGTACATTTATTTCACATGAAATGTTTAGTGAATATTCAGCGATTTGCTATTGTCTCTGCTGTCGATCAGCAAAAGTTTATTTAGAGCCACGCGTTGTTCCTTTACGGTAGATAGGCTGTTGGTTTATGATAAAAGCAGTAAATGGTTGCTCTGATAATCAGAAGGTTGCTCCAACAACGAGCCATTAGACCACCCTATTGGTTGGTATGTTGTTTGTAGCCGCTAGTACTGCGTAAGGGCATATTGGTCCTTGGCGATTGTCCCATAAAATGGTGAGGGTCATGAGTTGCATATTTGGACCTGCACCTGGCAGTTGAAGACCCCATCCGCTGGAGTCTGTAAATCGTGACATAGGCAAAATGGGGCCATGTACCTGTTTTAAAAAACATAAATTAGTCTCACCAGCCGATCTTCATTAAAAATCATCATTTTATTTATTAGGGCGGGAAACTATTTTCTATCGAAGATAGTGCAACGGAGTATGTTAATAATAAAATAATAATATTTTCCCATTCATATAGCGCTAAGAACCGTGAGGTATCTAAGCGGTGCTTATTATTAACCACGGTGTGTGGTGCTCATTTATCGACCACGGAAGGATGAAAGGCTGAGTTTGGCCTTGTCGGGATTCGAACTTGCATTAGCAAGCTGTGCACGGATGTCTTTGCGAGTGTTGTACTCGCTGTGCCACTTGACAGGCTACAGTGAAGTGGCACAGCGAGTAGAGCGCTTGACCGCCTATAGGCCGGTTAATTTATTTCTATTAACCCACCCTGTGTCGCCTGCCGTTTTCAGAGCCCTCTAAACGACAGGGGATCAATTCGGCGGTGATAGTGCACGGTAGAAAACATTATGCCACTTTCAACGAACAAGTTCAACTTGAGCGGTCTTTAATGCTACGCTATTGTAATTATATTTGGTATAAAATAACTAAAGGGTTACTTACAGTACAATTGCAATTTCCATTGTCTACGAGTAGTGCAGTCCCAAAATACGACTCCGCCTGTGCGAACGATCTTTCGCATAGTGATATAATATATAAAAGTGGTTTCGTTTCAGAAATGTATCCTTATCTTCTCTTACGTTTTAGTAACACTCCTTCAAGAGAAGTCTTTCATCACAATCTCTGTCTGTCAAGGTCAAAACACAATACAACCTTATAGTCCGCTTCGTGAGCCTCTCCGGGGCCTGAGAAAAAAATGGGCGTTATGGTTCTAAGTACAGCCGAAAGACCCCTGAAAATCGCAAGTTATGGTAAGCTATGAAAAATAACTCGCGCCACCACCGTGTACTGCTAAGACTAACACCCAGGACATCAAAGATGACATCGCAAATGTCATTGATGACATCACATGTGTATGTACTTTTCATGGAATTTGTGTACTAGGGATTTTTATTATAATGTTGCGAAAAAAGTGTCAAGGATATTGCAATAAATATCATACCGTTATTTGTGCTTTGAACGATGCATTGATATAAATAGCATTGTATTATGGGATTCTATCTAGTATACTGAGCTACTAATGGAGAAACATAGCATTGTGTGCAGAGTACAAGATGAAAGTATAATATTTGTAATGTTAATATGTTGAATAATGAAATGATAATTGTCATGAAATGTTCGAAAATTCACAAAATGGGTGTGTTCTGAGGACGTTATTCGTATTGTGTGATTGCTTAGCTGTATGCAATGAGGGAATGGCACAGAGAGTAAAGTGGACGCCGTCCGCAGACACCGAGGCTGTTCGTGGACAGGGCGTGATACATCCAGGTTTTTCCAGGAAATCCAACATGGAAAAAAGACTGTACGGATCAGCCAATCAGATGTCGAGGTTGTGGATTTGTGTTGAAAGAGACTGTGTGTGGTGAAGATGGCAGAAGTGGAGAAAGTCAGGGTGTTGGTGCTCAGAGATATGTTTGTACATGGTTTACAACAGTACGCTGAATGCAGGCATGTTGCAAAGAACTTTGATGTGAAAGGAGTGGAGGTGGTGTGGAGCACTGTGCCTGATTGCAATGTACAGGGAATTGTACAAGTTTGTGAGGATATGGCCACGATGAACAGTCCGCATGTGGTAGTGTTGCACTATGGTGCTTTCCATTTGGGCAACGTCAGTGCCCCTACTTTGTTGGCTAATTTGGATTGCTTGGTTCAAGCCGTAATGAAGATCCTTCCAAATGCGAAAGTAATTTTTTCTGGATTACTACCTAGGGCAATATGGGACAATAGTTCAGTTTTTTGTCCTCAGCAAAACATTGCTAGGTGTGTCATCAACCGAGGCATGTGTGCCTTCATGCTTAGAGCTGGTATGTTCTTCTGTAACAATGAGAATATTGATGCCAGTAATGCTGTTAATTTTAAAGAAGATGGCATTTCTTTATCTTTTACGGGAAATGCCTTTCTATTTTGGAATGTAAGGGTTGCTTTGGAGAAGGTTATGTGAAGATTTTAGGAGTAAAGTAAGAAAAAAAACAAGAAAAAAAAATACAAAATAACAGGTGTCTGTCAAGCATCTGTAAAAAAAACTAAAAAAAACGGCTCTTTTCAGAGCCAACTTCAAAGGGGAAATGGGGCACACTATTTAAATTTACATTCACCACGCTCAGATTTTCGATATGTCCGCGGACATGGTGGTAGTCCGCGGACATGAAAATCACTACGAGGGGGTTAGTATGTTCTATGTTACATTTATATGAAGTCAGGGATATTATGGTTAAGTTGTGCTACTAAAAACCTATGAAATTCAGTGAAAAAACTTTGTTAAAGGGACGTTATGGTTCAAAGTAAAACCAAAAAACCCCTGAAATTCGGCAGTTATGGTAACATAAGCAACCATAACTCGCGCCACCGTGCACTGCTAACACTAACACCCAGGACATCAAAGATGACATCACAAATGTCATTGATGACATCACTGATGACATCACATGGCTGGCTCTCCCTTTTTATCCTTTACTGACATATCGAAGCCACATAGTTTTCTTCAGTAACAGTCAGGAAGTAAACATTGAAAAGGTACTATATTTGTAGACTTTGTGTCAAGTCACATCATATGAAACATATACATAGCGGAAGACACAGGCTTGAAAGAGAGCAATCCTTTCTGTGCATGAAGATAATCTTTAGGGTTATCAGCACTTTCTCATAGTTTTATTTTTATTACTCTACCTTCCCTGTATATGCTCATATTTGTATACATTATACTCACTCTCCTTTCCTTTGGGTGCAGTCACATCATGTGATACACATACATATGGTCAGTAGCAGCTTTGAAACAGAGCAATAGTTCCTCTGCATAAAGACAATCAGTTAGGTTATGAACTCTTTCTGCTACTACTTCTGCTTTTTTGTTTACTTCACTGTCCCTGTATATACTCATATTTGTATGTGTTGTTGTCTATTTGTGTTTTGTCTGTAATAATTATGTATTAAGTGGGTTTTATTATCTACTTATTACATGTTTCACAGTACGCAAAACTCTAATAAGAAAGCAGTTATCATTTCAGTATTCAACATGGCAAGATTATGAATATGGCACCTTCATCATGTATTCTGCACACACTGCCTATGTTTCTGCATGAGTAGCTTAGTATACTGGATAGAACTTCATAATAGAATGCTATTTATATCAACGCATTACTTAATGCACTAATTAGCTCATGATATTTATCCCAATGATCCTTGACAGTTTTTGGTCAACATTATAAGAATCCCTCCTACAGAGTTTTCATGAAAAGTAAATGCACATGTGATGTCATCAGTGTTAGCAATGCAGTGTTAGCAATGCACGGTGGTGGTGTGTGTTATGGTTGCTAGCTTACCATAACTGGCGAATTTCAGGTTTTTTTTGGTTTTACTTGGAACCATAATGTCCCTTTAACAACGTTTTTTTACTTAATATATATGTATATATATATATATTCAGTGAAAAAACTTTGTTAAAGGGACGTTATGGTTAAGTTGCACCACTAAAAACCTATGAAATTCAGTGAAAAAACTTTGTTAAAGGGATGTTATGGTTCAAAGTAAAACCGAAAAACCCCTGAAATTCGGCAGTTATGGTAACATAAGCAACCATAACTCGCGCCACCGTGCTCTGCTAACACTAACACCCAGGACATCAAAGATGACATCACAAATGTCATTGATGACATCACTGATGACATCACATGTCTGGCTCCCCCTTTTTTCCTTTATTGCGATATCTTGGCCACATGGTTTCCTTCAGTAACAGTCAGGAATGAAAAATTGAAAAGGTACTCTATTTGTAGACTTATCATTCAAGTATGTTCTTACAGTAATTCCCTTAGGGTCCAGTCAAATCATATGATACATATGCACAGGGTAAGTGGCACCTTTGAAATAGAGCAAACATTTCTCTGCATAAACGTAATCAGTTAGAATATGAACACTTTCTGCTACTACTGCTGTTTTTTTTTCCTTACTTCAAAGTCCTTGTATATACTCATATTTGTATGTGTTGTTGTCTCTTTGTGTTTTGTCTATAATAATGCAATTATGTAGTAAGTGGGTTTTATTACCTACTTATCACCTGTTTCACAGTACGCAAAACTGTAATAAGAAAGAAGTTATCATTTCACTACTCAACATGGCAAGCTTATGAATATTGAACCTCCATCATGTATGCTGCACACAATGCCTATGTTTCTACATGAGTAGCTTAGTATGCTGGATAGAACTTGATAATAGAATGCTATTTATATGAATTCATTGCTTAATGTATGTACTAATTAGCACTTGATATTTATTCCAATATTTCTTGCCACTTTTTGGTCAACATTATAATGAGAATACCTTCTACAGAGTTTTCATGAAAAGTAAATGTACATGTGATGTTAACAACATGCCGGGGACGTATTATTTCTCCCAATGGCTATTTTTATATTTTTATATTCATTAGCATGCCGCCATGGGTGGCACATGGTACGGTGGTAGTGGCCAGGGGCTACAGTCTTAACATATGGGTAATTAATGCACTTGTTCTGGGGGTCGGTCGTCATGATGTAATGTGTATGGACATCTTGTACCTACTTAATGACGTATGTTCTATGGCCCCCTTGTATGAACAGAAAAGGAGGGGTCAATAAGGACAGTATTTGAGCCCGTGCACTGCATGGGGGAGTTGTTAAATTTGTAAGGGCACGTGTGGTGTTAGGGAACATGGAAATTGCCTACATGCTGTGAATACATTACTGTTTCCAATGGCTATTATTGTATTCATTAGTACGCTCCCATGGTTGGCATATGCTACGGTGGTTGTGGCCATGGCCTAGAGTCTTGGATGCATGGTCGTCGGCCAAAGGCCATGCACCCAAAAACAAAGTGGTAGTTGTGGGGAGATACTGCACTCTTGTGTGTAGGGCCAAAGGCCATGCACCCAATAATACAGTTATACCTACTTCATGACGTATGTTCTGTTGCCTCCTTGTACGGACAGAAAATGAGGGGTCCAATAAGGCCAGTATTATAACCCGTGCACGGGGGAGTTGTTAGATTTGTAAGGACACGTGTGGTGTTAGGGACCATTAAAATTGACAACATGGCCTGAATGCATTGTTTTTTGTAATGGTTATCATTATAATCATTAGTACGCCGCCATGGGTGGCACATGCTACGGTAGTTGCGGCCAGGGCCTGGAGTCTTGGATGCATGGCCGTCGGCCAAAAGCCGAAGGCCTTACTTACAAGACTGTAGGCCCTGGCCACAACCACCGCCACATGTGCCACCCATTCACACAGCCGTAGTGTTGTGTTTTGATTGGCAAGTTGTGGGGAGTGCGTGCAGTCTTGGGTGCATGGCCGAAGGCCATTCAACCAAGAACAAAGTGGTAAGTACTAGAGTTGGAAGACACTGCACACCCATCCCATGTAAGATCTACAGACACACACCTAGGAGGGAAGCCTCTTGGCAGAGGTACTTAACGATAACACACATATAGAACAACCCCCACAACCACACATCACCGAGGTAGTTGTGGGGAGACCCTGCAGACTTGGGTGCATGGCTAAAGCTCATGCACGCAAGACTGAAAGCATAAGCAGTGGAGTTACAAGTTAATATGGGTGTGGTGGATTGTGGTCGTTGTGTTCATGCCCTAGTTTCTTCACTTCATGGCTGCAGACGATGGTCCGCAAAGTACATTTATAAGCAGCTAATTTACAAGGACCATGTTTTACATAAGCAGAGATGGTTGTGGATAGGAACTGTACTACTTGAAACTTGGTTGTAAGGTGTAGGTGGTAGGTTACTTACCACAGATGAAATGCCAGCTTACAGGCACTGCAGCATATTACTACCATAGATTAGACAAGTTGATTCCCTTGTGTATAAAATGCCTGCCAATATACTTACTCCTTACTTTGTTCAGAATCACTTTTTCCATTTCTGTAATGAAAGAAAAAGGTGTGTTAATGTTTGCAGTTTTTCCACATTTGACACTTTGCATAATAGACAATTAACTTTTTTTTAGAGCCTCATATTTAGTTTACAAACCAGTGTACTGTGCATTGCACTCAGTTTCTGTGTTTGCTTTTCTAATCCTTGGGTCTGGGGAAAAAAATCCTTGTCGGATTAAAAAAAACCTTCATTTCTTATGCAACGGAGTACTTCATTTTTCTAATCAATGTTATGCTAGATACCGGTAGGCGTATTCTAACTGAGCATGTGTTCTTACAGATTTTTGATACTCATTAATTTGAGTCGTTGTTACATCCTGTTTCCTTCATCTTTCCCATTAATGTTTTCTTTGTTGCCTTTCTGCCGATTTTTAACAACAGTTAGATACGTTTAGGTGTATTCTGTCTGTGCATTTGTTTCCAACGATCTGTCATAATCATTTACTTGTGTCATTCTTCCATCCTGTTGGGTAGTTAGATAGCTGTGGGCGTATTCTAACTGTTTGTAGTCTTTCACATACTTTGTTGACAATTTTGAAGTACACCTTATTACGTAAATGTTGGCTTCAAGAACATTAAATACACATTTGTTAGGTTAGCTGGCAACATATGCTTTAGAGTAATGGTGCTATCATTACATTCAATCCATCCAGAACACTTTTTAATGTATGCAGTGTAGTGACCTGCATTGGTTGTAACTCCTGCATGGTAGATTATTCCAACTGTTGTAAAGGTTTTCTTTCCAAGTGACACTTGACCGTGTGTAAATCCAGTTAGTTTGCAGTTGTTTTTGGTGCCATCCGCATTATAACGTAGAAGAATAACTATTATGTAGGCACTATGAGATTGTATCAGTAAGGTAGAGCGATTGTCTGAATTGCAAATACTACATTAGCTGCCATGGTTTGCATGTTGTGCAAGTTGCTGAAATGGAATGCTCTCACAATTTGGTATGGTAATATACACAAATCACTAATTTGGAATTTCTTCCTGTATCACTTTGTTACAGAGAGTGCATGTATGTTTCCACATTTACAGGTATGCTTTTGTTTTCCAATACTAATAATATGTACATTAGAAATTCTTGTGGATCTTCTTGTGAGTTCATAGTGAATCTGACTATTCCAGCACAGTCGTCCAATTGTTGTCTTACTCCATAAACACTGTATGGGTGGTCAGGATTGCTTGTTGCGTTTCTATGCAGCACTAACATTTGCAAACACAATTGGTCTGTGCTGTGCAGGTAAATATTGTTAACAATTGGTGGCAATTGACATAGAATATTAATTGCTACATTTGCATAGCAACTTACCCCACTTTCATTTGTAAATTTGAATGGGCCAACAAGTTCTGTACCTGAGTGCATTTTTCTGTTGCTTCTTTGCTGATGTGCCTGGTTTACATTCCCTAATAGGTACTTCTATGTTTGCGCCAATTGATGAAACTTTAGCTTCTTTTCTTTTTTTTGCGGAATTTCCTGTTGCATTTTGTTGCATTTCTGTTTCATTTACTTTTCTTTTACAACATTTCACGATATCTGGAACAGGGTATTGTTTCAGATGAGGGGTGTACAGTGAACGCAATCTATTGTATTCTAGAATGCAAGGAATATCAGCTTTGACTTTACTTGAATCAAAGTTTATTAGCATTAGACTGTCAAGTGTACGTAAGTGTGATAATGCTACATAGCTCATGCCTTCCTTAAACACTGTCTTTCCTATATATGCATCATTGCTTTCTCTAGGGTAAGACCTTGGGATTTATGAATGGTAACTGGATATGCAAGAGTTAGAGAAAATGTCTCTCTACGTACATATATGTCTTTGAAGAGAAGGAATTGAGCCATTGAGCGCCCTATCCTTTTTACTTCTGAAACTTTATCAAAGCAAATAATGACAAACTGAATGCTGCCATCACATGGGTATGATTGAAAGCCAACAACTGTGCCCAGTGCTCCATTAACTAGCCCTTTTTCTACTTTAAGGTTACGTTTAAGCATTACTCTACATTTAATGATAATTTCAATACTTTTTCCAACCCAGCTGTGTTGGAGATTGAATTTTCTAAACTATTTAGACTTGTTATGGCTTGCTCACACACGGGTACTGTCAAACCATGTACGTCTAGTTTGTCTGTGGCACTAATTTCTATTATTGCTTGCATTTTCTTCTTTAACATTGTTTCATTGAATTTGAAACAGCTTGCAAGAGTTGGCATTAAGACCATACAATTGACATTTTTGTGTGCTCTTTGTTCAATAACATCAGTTGCACATGCATTATCACCATAAAGTGCATGTATATGCTGCTTTTTCAATACAGCTTGTGCTTCTTGCGATAATACACCAACTCTAATACTTTTCAAGATTTTGGCATAAGTGAGATCTGCAGATTGCCACATGTTCTCAGTGAATTCTCTGTATTGGAAATGTTGCCAAAGGTTAACATTACCTATGCTACCAACAGTTTTCCAGCAGAGTTTGTGGCCTGAGGTTTTAAAAATCGGTTCACCTTTTACTGGTGTCAATTGTAGAAGATCTCTGAAAACGATAATGTGTTTCCCTGCAAAGAGTTCTCCGTTATTACTTTTATGTACTTCTTGCAATCTGAGATGAATCAAAGCCAACATTAGGTTGGAGACCATGCTCACTTCATCTATTAGTAGCATTTGCATTTGTTTCAATACTCTACGTAATTCCATTGCAGCTTCTGCAGAAAGTTTGTAGTAGTATAATTTATTTTGATGCTCTACTGAAAGCAGTAGTAATCGGTGTAAAGTCACACTGCCTATGTTGTAGGCAGCTAACCCTGTGGGGGCTGTTACAACAGCTGACAGTTTATTGTTTGTCAATTGTTGAAGGAACTTGCTGATAACTTTGATTACGAAAGGTTTCCCTGATCCAGCTTCACCACTGACGTACAGCAGTATAGGTTTGTAATTTTGGCAGGTACATTCTATATTTTCGTGTTGTACGCCATGCACAATTTGTTTTGTTACCTCTTCAAAAATGGTGCACTGATCGTTGTTAAGTTTTCCTTGTTGTACAGTTAAGTCCTATGTATCTTCTTGATACTGATAAATGGTGTTTTCTTATTCTGCCATAGCAACTTCAGCCTCATTTGCTATTAGTGTTTGTCCTAATGGTTCTTGACGTCCTCTTACAGAAGGTTGACTACTGTCAGAAGAGTCTTTATCTAGTTGGGCCTGAATTTCTTCTTCCTATTGCTGCTCATTGTGTAACATTGTTTTGTACTGCGTAAAGTTAACATCAGTGATAGTGCTTTCATTTGCTTTGAAAGCATCTTCATAGCACTCATAATTATCTAGTATGTCTTCCTCTTTTCTCCATGGTTTGAAAAGTTGTAACAGAGACATGTAGTATAGTTCTTTCTATTGAAGAGTTTTAATGACAATTTCACATGATTAATTAAGCTTTGTTTGTCAACTTTCACTAAGCTCCCTTCACAATCGGTCACTCTATATTGATGTTTGCTTTCATCGGATTTTACATTGTTTTTGTATGCAAAGTTTTGAGCTATGTGGAATAGACACATGCTTTCCAGAGTGGTACTCATGTTCAGATAGTATGTGTCCAGTAAATAGTTTTTTAGAATGTCTTGGCTGTTCGGATCATTTCTGGCAATTGTTTCTATGTCCTCATATGATTTTAGCACTTTTTTCTAGATTTTGCAGGACCAAGACTGAGCCATACTATGTTGTCTGATTTTCCATACAAAGCAGTGCCGGTTAAACGATCTGCTGCTTCATAGGCCCCACATTCTCTATGAGAGAGCATTTTTATGCCTAGGCTGTACAATTTCTGTGATAATGTTTTGTCTGATCCTAGGCCATCCCAGAGGTCTTGAAGCTCTGTTTTTTCTGTATTTGTTAAGTAGGCTGTAACATATTGTGCAACAGCTGTTGAATTGTCTGCAATGTACTGCACATCTATGTTTGCATTCCATAATATGGAAATGATTGCATTGTATTCATTGATATATTTCGATTCTTCCCTTCTTTTATGTAATGCGTGTTTTTAGGTGATTTACCTTTAACACTATGTCGAACTGAAGACATGAAGTTGTTTACTTCACCTGTTTCTGTAACTGGTCTAGGGAAACCAAAGCGGCATCTGGTGTAGTATTTATCTTTGTTTTTGTATTTACGTCGACAATATTTGCCACATTTGTGTCTTTGAAATTGTAAAATCTGCCCATGCAGCTCACTATGTATCTGTTGTGAAGGGATTTCACATGTATTGTAGTAGTTTTGTGTCCTATCTCTTTGCTTACGTATATTGTGATACTCCCTAAAGGTAGAGATAGTGAATATTAGGGGTAAATCCTATTTGCCCTTTTTTGATTTACTGGGATTTCACATGTGACATATTTTTGGATAAACTGCAAAACAGTGCTATCACTGTCGTGCCCAAATTTCAGAGCACCTTTGATCCATAACAGCATGTGGTGCTCCTCTCGCTTGATATTCTTTTCTCCAAAAGAAGTGTTGCACTTCTCCAAGGGGAGAAACAGTGCTATTGCAAATAAAGTGTAGCATTGCAATGAAACGATTATGGAAATATCTTGAGGCATTAACTGGATCTAGAGAGCAAAGTTCTCTAGGTGTTAATATATCTATGTTGTTTTTGTTGCTGTTTGCTATGCATAGGAACTCATGCAAATCTTCCCATGCATATTCTGCACAATTTAGCGTAACAAACAAAGTTGGTGGTCCAAGGTTTCTGATCATGCAACGCATGTCTCAGTGTCGTCTGAACCAGTATTCCTTTGTACCACGCATGTTTGCCAACACATTTGTTATACTTGATTTTAAAACCTCATCTTTTTCTTGTACTTTTTGTATTAACTGCATAGCTGACATATTTTGAAAGTGCGTTGCAGATTTAAGAATGTGTGCAACTCCATAACATAGTGTTGCTAATTCACTTTCATAGAGTAGGTGGAATATGTATTCCACATTTTGCCTAAATCTGGGATCTTTCGAATACATTCGTAATGTGCGGTATTATGATGTCCCAATCTGAGTGGGTCTATCATCGTATCTCCCACCTTTTGCCCGTTGGAAATAGCAGTGGAAAAGCACGTGGTTCTATACTTTTTTCTTAAATACTCATTGGTAGTGCATCATCTATGCTTTTATTGGAATGCAATGGATGAATTGTGTAATGGTCCAAAAGAGTGGATACTGTAGCTGGATCCAGACGTTCGAATTGCCCAGTGTCTGATGGCTCTTGAATTATTTCAGTTGTTTGCCTTAAGCTTTCATCAATATTTATTTCCTTGTAGTATTCATTGTTATCTTTTAGATATTGAACTGCTTGTGTAACTCTGTGTAAGTCTACTAATTGCTGCCATTTTTTTTAATCCTTTGTTGGTACTCCATTTACCAAGACTATTAAAGAATGGTCTATTGAACGTTCCACTCCTAGAGTGTGCACATTTTCCGTTAGATCTAATGGCAAGTAAACTACTTTGCCACAAATTCCTTTCACCAATTCAGAGGAAGGTAAATTTGCTGTTTTTGGATGAAGGCGTATAATTTCTTGAAATGGGTGAACTGTTTCAATTATTATGCTCTCATACAAATTGAGCTGTTGCAGGATTTTTGATAATGGAAACAATTCCAAATTATTTGTAATTGCACGAGAAGGAGTGTGGTTGTTGTCTAATTTTGCAGTAGTGTAACTGCAACATATTAGGCGTTCAGTTATTTCATATTTGCTTTCAGCTAAAATATACAAAGCTAATTCAAACCATTTAGAGTCTTCATTGTTTTCTATTCTGTATACTATGTCCACATTTTTTGTGTTCCTTTTGTAAAACGTTCTATGGCAACATACACACACATGGTTTGGTACTTCAGCCGATGACCTTTTAAATTTTAGTATTTCTTTTCCATATGTGTGTAATAGAAGGTTGCTATGTGCAGAACTGTCGCTACTATGCTCTCAAACTGTTGCATTTTCTATATCTGTAACAGCTTGTCTTCAATATTGTATAAATCAAATAAAACTGAGACAACAAATTGTTTGTATGGAATTCAACGCGAATCCAAATAACTTTATTAACAATGTTTTCCTCTTTTCTTTCAGAGATCGTTTAAATGAAAAGGATACGTCTTCACTGTTGGATCTGGTCAGCGTTGTATCAATACAGATTTCTCCTCTGGTCCAAGGTAAGTGGTGTCTCTTTATTCTATTTTGATTCTTTTCTTTTGAAGATATTGTTACTTCTCTCCTTCCACCATATCTCTTTGAAACTTGTTTCTTTTCTCTCAGAGTAAACTTCTATGAGTGTTTTCCTCAATTAGCCGAACTTATCCTCTAACGCGTCTGAATATTTGTTTAGAGGTTAATAATAAAAGTACCTTTGAGCCTCCCTTCTTACTTAGATAGTATTCATAAATATTTTGGGTTCGACCCCTCACCCTCTTCAGCCTCTTATATTCATGTTCTCAAAGCTTCTTCAGTTCGCTGTTTATTTATGCAGCGTCGTATTGTAATCCTTCTCAGGCAATTATCCCCATGAAAGTATCCATTTAATAAGGCGCTTTCTTATTGGTGGTTTCCTGCAGTCTATAAAAATTTCCCTCTTCGGAAGTCAGTCACTAGCCTCAAACTCCCCATACGGGTCCTTTCCTGAACTTACTTTTCACCACCCGACTTCTTCCTTCATCAAGGATCTCTGCGATCAGTCATTCCCTTCTGTGCACGACTAGCAGTCGGCTCTGCACGGCTTCTCCAGGACCACAGCGTCCACTGTCTCCCGTCTCAGCCACCTCCACGTTCCGTGTCTGGGTCTCCGGATACGACACCTTCGTTAGTTCAGGGCGGGTGCCTCTCTCAACTACTTCAACGACTACGATCGTTGTATTTACTCGTGACGGCTTCTCCAGGATAACGGCGTTCACTGCCTCTCGCCTCAGCCACGTCCACGGTCAGCTCCTGCCCTCCAGACACGGCTTCTTTCGGTGAAGTCAGCGATCACACTCGCTGTGTTAAAACGAACATCAAACAAAAAAACTCGGCAACCTGCGCAACGGCGCAACTTCGTCTCTGTATTTATAAACTCAGGCCGAAGCCAACAGCTGCTTCTTAAAACGAGAACTCCTCTTCAATACGCCCATGCGTAACCGTCTTTTTCTCCCTCTTCTACTCGAGTTCCCGTCTCCTAGGTAACAACAAATGACAGGCTTTCCATTAGAGGAAAGTCCATACATGGATTAAATCAACCAGGAATTCCTGGTTACACATTCATTATGTATTACTGTATATGTGGGCTTATCACATTTAAGGACACCGTCACACCCCCTCTACTAAACCCTTACGTTCGGGAAGGGTTTCTGCTCTGGACAAATAATCAGCTTGTGACAGCATCTTTCCAGGTCTATGAACAGTATTAAAGGAGAAGGGCTGGAGGGAAAGAAACCATCTTAGAACCCTCTGGTTTGAGTCCTTATTACGGGCTAACCAGACCAAGGGAGCGTGATCTGTAATCAGCGTAAACTCTCGACCCAGCAGGTAGTACCTGAGTGCCTCGATGGCCCATTTGACGGCCAGACACTCCTTCTCTATGGTCGGATAACTTAACTCATGTGGTAACAATTTCCTACTGATGAACAGTATAGGCCTCTCTCCCTCGCCTTGATTCTGAAGAAGCACTGCTCCGAGTCCCGTTCCTGAAGCATCAGTCTGAAGAGTAAATGGAGATTTAAAATCTGGACATTGCAAGATCGCTCTTTCGGTGAGGGCCTCTTTCAGAATATCAAAGGCTTTTCTGGTTTCAGCTGTTTCCCAAATTTTCTTAGGTACCGTGGGTTTCTTCAACAGATCTGTTAGAGGAGCGGCTAAAGTAGAAAAATGCGGGATAAACCGCCTGTAATACCCCACAAATCCTAGGAATGCCCGTACTTGTTTTGGACTCTCGGGGAATTTCAATTGCTTTATAGCCTTTACTTTTTCTTCTTGGGGTCTAATCATTCCCTGACCCACATAGTACCCCAAATATTTAGTATGAAAGGTTGCTACATGTGTCTTCTTAGGGTTTATGTGTAACCCAGCTTGTCTCAAAGTCGAAAGTATACTCCTCAGATGCACTAGATGTTCTTGCCATGAATGACTATATATGATGATGTCATCCAGATATGCGCCAACATAACTTTCATGACCCTTTATGATGTGATTCATCAATCTCTGAAAAGTTGCAGGTGCTCCATGTAACCCAAAGGGCAACACCGTGAACTGGTATAGGCCGGTAGGTGTAGCAAAGGCTGTCTTTTCCTTATCTGTCGGCGATAAGGGTATCTGCCAATAGCCTTTGGTTAGATCAATGGTGGTTAAGAATCTGGCCTTCCCTAAATTATTCAATAAATCTTCTATGCGTGGCATGAGATAAGCATCAAATTTAGAAATTTCGTTCAGTTTTCGGAAGTCCATGCAGAACCTTACACTGCCATCTGGTTTTGGTACCAAGACCACCGGTGAACTCCAATCACTATGGGATGGCTCAATGATACCCAAATCTAACATCTCCTGTACTTCCTGGTTGATGGCGTTTATTTTTGATTCAGGTATTCGATAGGGTCTGAGTCTTATTAGAGATCCCGGTTTAGTATCAATACGATGGCAAGTCAATTTGGTTCTTCCTGGTAGTGATGAGAATATCTCGCTGAAGTCTTGTAAGAGGGAAGACAGATCAGATTTTTGTCGGACCGACAGTTCAGGGTTAATGTTCAAGCTTTCCACCCCGAATCTTTCCTTAATCTGGGGAAAGTTTTCTTCTGGTGGTGTTTCACTGGTAATCATTGCAATGGTTTGCACTCGAGGTATCCACTTTTTCAGTAGATTCACATGATAGGTCTGACAAGCCAGTCTCCTACCTGGCTGTTTCAGTTTATACGTTAAAGGTCCCAGTACTTCCTGAATTTCAAAAGGTCCTTTCCAGCTGGCCAACATCTTATTGTCTGAGGTGGGCATCAGTACTAGTACTTGCTCCCCTGTTTTGAACGTACGTAACTGGGCCTTTTGGTTATAATATTTCTCTTGTTTCACTTGAGCTTGAAGAAGGTTGTTTCTAGCTATATCTTGTAGCTTCTCAATTCGATCTTGTAACTGTGATGCGGATTCTGTTAAAGTCAACTCCTGATCTGGTTGTTCCTCCCAATTTTCTTTCAGGATGTCTAATAAAGTTCTTACTGATCTTCCGAACAATAACTCGAAAGGCGAGAAACCTGTTGATGACTGGGGCGTGTTTCTTAGAGTCATTAATATCCATGGTAACATTCTGTCCCAGTCTCCATTTCCTGGTGCAGTCGTCTTCTTTATCATCTGCTTAATAGTTTGGTTGTAGCGTTCAATTAACCCATCAGTTTGGGGATGGTATACAGCTGTTTTTAGATGATCAATTTTTAGTATCTCACAAACTTGTTTTAAGACATTAGACATAAAGTTCGACCCTCTGTCTGTTACGATTTCTCTTGGTATCCCCACTCGTCCAATAAAGGGAATTAATACATCACATATCTGTTGCGTATTGGTGGTCTTTAACGGAAAAGCTTCTGGATACCTAGTGGCATAGTCTACCACAACGAGGACATACTTATGGCCTCTTTTTGTGGGGTCTATCGGCCCGACAATATCAAGTCCAATCCGACTGAAAGGTTCTATAACCAGTGGCATTGGTTGCAATGGTGCTTTCTTTATATTAGCTCTATTTTTCTTCTGACATTCTTCGCAGGACTGACAAAACCTAACCACTTGTTGGTATATGCCTGGCCAGTAAAATCTATCCAAAATTTTTCTCGTTGTCTTTTCTGTTCTGAGATGTCCTTCACCAACTTGTAAGTGAGCTACCTCCAGGACTGTTTGATAATATTTTCTTGGGACTAGAAGTTGTTTCAGCTCATCTCCACCCCTGGACTTACTCACACGGTATAACAACCCCTTCTCTTTTATGAAACGTGGACCTTGTCCCGTAGGATCATCTGACACTCGTTCCCGAGCATACTGAAGTAATGGATCCAGCGCTTGAGCCGACCTAAAACTATCTCCGTCCTCTTCTAACTTCCAATCAACGGCTAACGGGAGCATATTCTTCTCCTTCCATTCCCTTTTTTGAATTCTCTTCACTTTCTTACTCTTTGGTTGCTTACATGAAGGGGTGTATATTTCTTCTTCCCTGAAAGGGGCCTCTTCCCACCAGCTCTTCTCAATTGCATGTATTAATTTAGGGAATTCAGGAATGTCTGACCCAACTAACAAGGGTTTTGGTAAAGAGGGTAGAACGGCTGCTGTTACTCCCAATTTCTCCCCTCCCAATTTGATCTGTATGTACTTTGATGGATAAGCCTTTACATCCCCATGTACACAGCGAACTGGGATCTCCCCTGAGGAATGATAACTTTCACCTACCAATTCTGACGTCACGGCAGTCTGAAGGCTTCCCGAGTCGATTAGGGCAGTTGTAGGTTTTCCATCCACTTCAGCCTCACACGTATATAAGTATTGTGACTGTCTTCCAGGCGCTTGTTCAACGTATTCACTTTCTTTAATGGAGTCAAAGACCCCCACATCCATTGGTTCTGTTCTTGGTTTCTTCGGGCAAAATCTAGCAAGGTGGCCCCAGTCTCCGCAGTCAAAACATTGAGGTCCTCGAACGGTTATGGTGGAGGGACGATAATTTGTGGGTCCCTCACTGTTGGGGCTGGACCGCACCACTTCTCCTTCTGGCTTCCTCAGCATGGAGTGGGGCCATCTTGGCTGCGACCCAGCTTTATTGGTGTTTGTATGTGCTTTATACGTTGTCGTATAGGATATCAACCGTCCCTGACCCGCTTTCTGATAAGCGGAGGCCACATCTACCGCTTCCTGTAGAGACAGTCGATGATGTTGTTTGACCCATCTCTGCACAGGACCGGGAAGGGCCTCAACGAACTGTTCCAAGATCACTTTTTCTGTGATTTCATTTGTAGTGGTCAGACTAGGTTGTAACCATTTCTCCGCCAGTTCCTTCACTCTATAAAATAACTGTCTGGGGGTTTCCTCTCCCGTCAATTTGACTTCTCTAAACTTTATTCGGTACATTTCCTCATCGTGTCCCATTCTTTCTAGCACCACTTTCTTCATATCTCCATATAGGGTATCTCCCATGGGGTTGGCGGCCTGATAGGCTGACTGCATTTCTCCGGTCATTAATGGTGCAATGTAATGGCACCATCTCTCGGCTGGCCATTGGGCGTTCCTAGCTACCCTCTCGAAGTTCACAAAAAAATGGGTCGGATCCTCCCCAGTCGCGTATTTTTGTAAGACAGATGTAGGTACTTGAGGGTTGTTCCTAGTATTAGTAACCTCTAATAATTGGGCTTGCTGCATTTGTAACGCTTGCTGGAAAGCTAGTCTGTCTGCTTGGGCCTGTTGATTCTGTATTTGCAAGGCCTGCTGTAACATTTGTTGTCCCTCACTTAGGGTCTTGATAAGTTCCTCCATCGCGTTCTCTTATCCCACTTCTGACACCAATCTGTAACAGCTTGTCTTCAATATTGTATAAATCAAATAAAACTGAGACAACAAATTGTTTGTATGGAATTCAACGCGAATCGAAATAACTTTATTAACAATGTTTTCCTCTTTTCTTTCAGAGATCGTTTAAATGAAAAGGATACGTCTTCACTGTTGGATCTGGTCAGCGTTGTATCAATACAGATTTCTCCTCTGGTCCAAGGTAAGTGGTGTCTCTTTATTCTATTTTGATTCTTTTCTTTTGAAGATATTGTTACTTCTCTCCTTCCACCATATCTCTTTGAAACTTGTTTCTTTTCTCTCAGAGTAAACTTCTATGAGTGTTTTCCTCAATTAGCCGAACTTATCCTCTAACGCGTCTGAATATTTGTTTAGAGGTTAATAATAAAAGTACCTTTGAGACTCCCTTCTTACTTAGATAGTATTCATAAATATTTTGGGTTCGACCCCTCACCCTCTTCAGCCTCTTATATTCATGTTCTCAAAGCTTCTTCAGTTCGCTGTTTATTTATGCAGCGTCGTATTGTAATCCTTCTCAGGCAATTAGCCCCATGAAAGTATCCATTTAATAAAGGCGCTTTCTTATTGGTGGTTTCCTGCAGTCTATAAAAATTTCCCTCTTCGGAAGTCAGTCACTAGCCTCAAACTCCCCATACGGGTCCTTTCCTGAACTTACTTTTCACCACCCGACTTCTTCCTTCATCAAGGATCTCTGCGATCAGTCATTCCCTTCTGTGCACGACTAGCAGTCGGCTCTGCACGGCTTCTCCAGGACCACAGCGTCCACTGTCTCCCGTCTCAGCCACCTCCACGTTCCGTGTCTGGGTCTCCGGATACGACACCTTCGTTAGTTCAGGGCGGGTGCCTCTCTCAACTACTTCAACGACTACGATCGTTGTATTTACTCGTGACAGCTTCTCCAGGATAACGGCGTTCACTGCCTCTCGCCTCAGCCACGTCCACGGTCAGCTCCTGCCCTCCAGACACGGCTTCTTTCGGTGAAGTCAGCGATCACACTCGCTGTGTTAAAACGAACATCAAACAAAAACTCGGCAACCTGCGCAACGGCGCAACTTCGTCTCTGTATTTATAAACTCAGGCCGAAGCCAACAGCTGCTTCTTAAAACGAGAACTCCTCTTCAATACGCCCATGCGTAACTGTCTTTTTCTCCCTCTTCTACTCGAGTTCCCGTCTCCTAGGTAACAACAAATGACAGGCTTTCCATTAGAGGAAAGTCCATACATGGATTAAATCAACCAGGACTTCCTGGTTACATATTCATTATGTATTACTGTATATGTGGGCTTATCACATTTAAGGACACCGTCACAATACTATGTCCACATTTTTTGTGTTCCTTTTGTAAAACGTTCTATGGCAACATACACACACATGGTTTGGTACTTCAGCCGATGACCTTTTAAATTTTAGTATTTCTTTTCCATATGTGTGTAATAGAAGGTTGCTATGTGCAGAACTGTCGCTACTATGCTCTCAAACTGTTGCATTTTCTATGTGGCTTTCAATTCCAAAATACTTTTTCTGAATACGGTCCATTTCTTCTTGTAAATATTTGGGTGTACCATGCGGAAGAGTGGTATTTAAATTGCCCAATTCTAAAGCTGGACTTTTTGCACAATATATTTCGTACACTAAATTTCTTACTTTGGAATGATGTACTGCTATTCTTTCGATATCATGGAAGGTACTTTTGCAAATAGGGCCAGAAATGCAGGCTAATGAATGTCCTTTTAGTCCTGTGACTTTCCACACTACACAAATATCCATATTTTGCAGCACTTTCATTTTACTTTTGTCTTTACCTTTTACATATTGATTGAGGAACTGACGTAAAGATTTTAAAGCTTTGTTTGGAATGGCACACGTTGATGTGCACGGCCATTTGTATACTGGACGGTGTGGTTCTGCTGAATCAAGAGGTAATTCGGAGTTTTCAGAAGACAGTTTTGTAAGCAGGTTTTCTTGTTCCATGAAGGTAGTATTGATTTGCTCATGCCCTCGTCCACTGCTATGTATGGCAATTGTGTTTGTTTGATTTTGTTTGTATGCTTCTTCATTAAAGTATGGATCCATGCTTATTGTGTGACACCATTCACCACCACAAACATGCAAAGAATTATTTGTGCTCACATTCCGTTTATTGTCGAGTTTCATTTGTAGTTTGGTACTTAGTTTTGTTAATGCTTTCATCCTTTTGATCACTAATATGAACAACTTCCTTTTGAAAAGGATGGCACTGTCCATGAGTGCTTGTAGAATTAATTTTCTATGGTACGTTTTAAGGGGCAAGGATGATTTCGGTCCACTTCTTAGTAGATTCGGAAGGACTCTGTGACGAAACATTTTTGCTAAAATACTTTTTTTACTATGGATTATTCTTACACTATCAGGATTATTAGAAACATTGTCAGCTGTACTGGCAGCCCTTTTTTTTACTACATTTCTGTGTTTTGTGACACTTTCTGATGGAGGAGGTACAGTTTCGGTAGTTGAGACTTCTTTTATTATGTTACCCAACTGCATTAGGTAGTTTGTACCAAGATTCTCCACTAACTCTACAACAGGTGGATGCTTACATTGGGCACCTTTATTTTTATTTGCTCTAATTCTGCATTCCTTTCTACGAAGCTGCTTTTTGGTAGGCATTCTTTGTTGTCTGTTAAGAAAAAATAGTATACTTTGGTCTGATTTCCAATGTATGTGTGCTGTGTGCATTTGTGCATAAGTGTGATGGGGAAGCTCTTTGGCATGGTGTGTCAATGCACAGTGACCTCTAACTATCATTTGGTAAGGCTACTTTACTGTTTGTATACTAGTACAATGTGCTTTAGATGAGAGCACAAAGTGCCCTGCTTGTAACGAGAACCATTATTAATAACCGAAATGGCAAACACTTTCTACCACAACTTACTTTCACAATCTAACCTTCTAAGGATTCCCTATGTTATTTCAGTACCAAACACACAGGGATTTGTCAGCCATTCCACCTGATATTCTTTGTTCAATAAATGGATATTTGTAGGTAGAATGGTTTACAAATGAATGCTTGCTTTGGTGCCCAAAATAAACAAATAACCCACGCAGCCTCTTTAAGGAGCAGTTACAATATGAAGGTTGTACTGTACTTTCTTTTCTGTACAAGATGACCAGGTTTCTTCGGATATGTCATCTGCAGTGTAGATGCTGTGGACTCTCTGGATAGTAGTCTTCGCTGTGAATTAAAAAAACAATATCAATTACTTTGTGTGTTTGCAGCGGTCATGATACTGCAGACTTTACTTGTACTTCTTTTGTCAGAGGATTTAACTTTCATATTTCAACCCAGTCCACATGCACACTTCACTTCTCTCTATGCAGTCTTCCCATACTACTTTCAATATGGTACTTGAAAGTCCTTCAAAATAACTACATTTTTTAAGGGTTTGGAAATACATTGTTCTTTACATAATATAGTATGCATTGGAGAGAGGTTTGTAAGTGATAGGGCCAAGTACTAGATGGGCAAACATGTTGTACTTGTTAATGAAAAGCACAATGTCCAAAAATCGGGAGACCCTCCGAAGGACATGTGAGCACCACAATCGGGAGCGATTACTATTCTCATACGATCACATTGCAAGTAGCATTACTGTAGGCAGTACAGAGTACAGAACTCTGACATTTTCACATACAAAAATTAGGTCTGCCCTAAATTCTACTTCTCAACTCACATGCTTTTGGCGGGTGTTACCCGCCTTGTAAAGGGGCAGACTCACCCGCCAAGCCTCCTGCATGCCCATTCAATCCAATGGATGTCTCACCCGCCAAATACAAAATCGACTGATTTCACCCGCCTTTAAGACAAAAATGGTTGAGAGCTATGCCTAAATAGGCATGCTTGCAAAGTATGCACAGGTTATGCAGAGGACAGTAAGCGGTCATGCGATTTGTTAATGACAAATCGGCATTGTTGCACTTGAAAAGGGGGAGCGTTGTTGTGTGTTCCCTATAGAAATGTACTGCTGTTATTTTGTCTATTTTACATCATAAGGGTTCCACATGTACTCTGATTAAAATGTTCATACCTGTACTCTATACTGATGCATGTACACATGCATGGAGCTGTACGTAGAACTTCGCTATCATTGCACAGTCACTTGTGGAGTAGGTGCTTTGCAATGGTATGTGATTTTCATTAAGAATCATCGACAGTCATTTTGAAGTGTGCAATGTTGATGACGGAGTTAAAATTAGTAATGTTCTATGTGATTGGTGGATGATTGTGCGCCCGCTCAGTTGTGTCCAATGAGGGACTCACTTTGGTACCGCTGTAGGAAGGGTGGAAGGACTGGGTAAGAGTATGTGCCGCACGTAGGCAACGCTTGTCCGCTGGTAGGGGGTGTCACATAGAGGTTTCTACAGCAAATCCTGCATGGCAAGACGACTGTAAGCATCAGCCAGTCAGATGTTCACATTAGTCTTTTGTGTTGAAAGACAGTGCGCACACTGAAAATGGCAGAGGAGCAGAGGGTCAGGGTTTTGCTGCTTGGAGACAAGGCTTTGTGCAAGGCTTACAACACTATGCCGAGAGTAGGCATGTGGCACACCATTTCGATGTGCAAGTAGTGGAGGTGGTGTGGAGCGCTGACACTGGTGCCAATGCTGCGACAATTCTGCAAGTTTGCAGAGACATGGGTCGAATGACCACTCCTCATGTGGTAATTTTGTACTACGGTGCTTGACAATTGGGATACCTGTCTTCACATACTTTTTTGGCAGATTTGGCACAGTTGGTTGAAGCACTCATGACCATCTTCCCAACATTGACATTTATTTTTTCTGCTTTACTCCCGAGAGTGCAATGGACCAACACTTTTGTTTTCTGTCCAGATCAAAGCATCGGGAGGTGCATCATCAATCGGGGCATGCATGCATTCATGCTACGAGTTGGTATGTTTTTTGTAGCCAAGATAACATTGCTCCAAGCAATGCACATTACTTTGAAGGAGATGGTGTTGCACTATCCTCTTTGGGAAATGCAATGTTTTTTGGAACATAAGACTTGCTTTAGAGAAGGTTCTGTAATGTTTGCAGGAGTAAAGCAAGGACAAATAATACAATAACATTTATAAAATACCACATATCTGTACGATATGTGGCCAAAAATAAAAAAACTGGCTCTTTTCAGAGCCTACCTTAAAGGGGAAAAATCGGAATAGTACTTTAATGTACCGGCGTCACGCTCTGATCCTGTACATGTCCGCGAACATGGTGGTAGTTGAAGGGGATTGAAGGGTGTCTTACTAACGTACTTTAGTAAGACAGTCTTCTCCCTCACAGGATACCACACAGCCATGGCTTTCCATGCTCGAAAACAGATTATCTGGATTGTGGGAGACTCATGGATACATTGGTTGAAGGTGCATGCAGAAAGCTGCAGGTTATCTACAAATCTCGGATTTCCACATGCGGAAGTGCACTGGCATGGCGTGCATGGCATGAGATGGCTGGACTTGGTACCTTTTTGTGTTACTTTACAGACAGAGCGTCCTCCAGATTTACTCATCATTCATTGTGGAGGAAACAGTTTAGGCCATGTATCTGGCATTTCTTTACAATTTGCCATGAAGGAAGGACTTGCGAAGCTCATGAACATGTTTCCAAATTGTCAAATTCTTTTTTCCCGTATTTGCCTAAAGACAAAAATGGTTGCGTTCTTTAGCATTTGGTCCACAAATGGAGAAAGCGAGACGCAATGTGAATAAGGCTGTGTGTGCCTTTTTAAGAGATGTTGGCATGTCCTCTTTCCACAATGAAAACAGTTTGTTTCGTAGCACTTTCATTTTCCACAGAGATGGAGCCCACCTCACATATGCTGTTAATCAGTTGTTTCTTCACAATTTACAAAATGCATTGGGCCCTCTTTTGCAATCACACTAACCTATCTGACAATCCGTTTTCCCCAATCCACTGTTTTTCACCCACAAAACACACCACCAAAAGGCTCTTTTCAGAGCCGCCACTTACTCCCAACGTACACTTTATTGCGTTTGCGCCGCTTGCACCCTCCATTTTTCCCTTCTTCGACTGTCCTCAAACTTTTGCTGAACTCCGCAGGGATCTACGGCCTTCACTTCATAGTTCTATTGTTACACTGAGAAAGGCGGCTCTGAAAAGAGCCTTTTCTGTCATTTTTGTTGTTTTTACGTTCATTAATTAACAACACTCGACACACTAGGAGAAGAGGCGAAAGGAGGGTAAGGAAGGGACACCAGCCACTGGGATAAGAAAGGGCAACTCAACAGACAAATATTACGGGTGATCTTTATTTAGGTAAGGAGCAAATCTTCTGGTGCTCGGTGACTGCAGCCTCAAAAGCACTTCGAAAACTCTCCCCCTGCAGAGTACTGTATCACAATACATGCACACTACTGTCACCTTTGAAAGGTAAGGGTCCACAGCATTGCGAATGGCTTGTGAAGCAGCTGGAGGGAGGCGCACTCCCAAAGGAGTGTCTCTTGTGGTGGGAGGTGCAGATTCCGAGGATGCTGTGGAGGAACTCAAACGACTACACTTGTTGAGTGCGAATGTCCTCAGGGTGGAACGAAGTGAGGTGTCGCTTCATGGTTGTTGTACCAAAACTGTACGCTCCAAATCTCCCCCGACTCAACACCACATCACACTGGTTACACTTCACCAGGTTCGCAATGCTTTTGATACGTTCCCATAAACGGAAAACAACCGCCACACCCACGACTCCCGCCGAGTGCTCCTAGTGCGGAGTTCCTCCACTTCATTCTTTTCCTCCTCATTCTCTACATCCTCACCCATATATCTCTCTGCAGGCTCTTGGTGAGGTGGTGATGGTGGCGGGTTTGGGGGTGGTGCACAGGCTAATAACCCAACAGCAGCCATGGAAGCCATACCGATTAGTTTGCTTTTCATCACTACAGCAGTAAAGGCAATGCACCTCTATCTACTATAGCTAGAAGAACAATGAAGATGCGCTCGGGGGTGTGGCCTTTTGAAGGGGTGCAGGGGTGTGCCTCGCTACCATCTTCATCCCTTCAAAGAGGTACACACATTTTACACAGCAACTCCTGAGGTGGCCTATTGTTTGGGATGTGTGAAATTACATTTTTACACTCCTCAATAGTTTGCTTTGTGTCTACAAGTTCATTTTTAGTGTTGCAGAAGCACACAAACCGCGGAAACTAATCCCCACGAGCAGTGTAGGTGCGGTCACAAGATAACGTCCTCAACACATCCGCCCCCTTAATGAAAGTCCCCTGGATAGCAAATGCAAAGAATCAAACATGCGCATGTGTACAAGTGTCCTATGGACAGTGTTCGGGTTCTCAAACTACTTCAAAGTGCGACACAAGTGAGACGGAGAGTTAGGAACTGACGCAATGTTGGCAATCCTTTCCTTTGTACTGCGCATGTACACGCATGCAATGTTCACTGTACGGGCAGTTCCAGTGCCCTTAGAACAACGCCATTTTGTTTGCTTACGAACTTGCCGCCCACCATGCCTGTTCTACGGACGTGATCATTTTGACTGCGCCCAATATGGACCGCTATACTGTCCTTCACACACTCCCTTTTTACTTATTTACTCCCATTCCGGAAATCTTGTGTGTTCTACAACCATGTATTATCTCGTTTCCAAGCTGTACGCCGAAGTAGTATAACCTTTGGACACCCCTTTTTGTTTATGTACGCACATTTTGAAAAGATGGTGCAGTCACACATCACATCTGTCTTACTTGGCATTAGACAGCACCCACATTCCATTGCTTGCGGATAGGTCGAACAGGCGCGCTGTTCGCGAACATTTTACGTCTTAAAAAAAAAAATGTACACACAAACTCTTTCTCTACAACTACTGTACAAAACCATTTACTACACACATCACTCTAAAGAAACAGCGGGACAAGCGGACACGGAAACAAATATGGGGGTTTGGATTTAAAACATGCTGGTTATGAGGGGAAGATTTGTGAGGTGAAGAAGGGATGGATACTTCATCAAATCGTCTATTTTCCTCTTGCAGGTTTGGGGATGGGTCACTAGGGAATGGAGAAGCAGGGCAGATGCAGGTTAGGCAATGGTACCAAACTTTTCCTCTCACAACGTCCTCTACAAACTCCCGTAAACTTTGAAAATTGTCTTTCAAAATGTCCACTTTCTGCTCTATCCTTTTTATCCTGTCTTCTATCTCGTTTGTTGCGCTTTCCTCTTTTTTTTCCTGGTCTGTTGAAAAAAAAAAACACCATAAGTTAAATGCCTATAAAATACTGCTCACTAGTCTCCATATGCAGACCATTGTGTACCATTGTTGTCGCTGTCTTCAGACATTTCCCCGTTCGGGAAATACTCCTCCAGCCACTCCAAAGTACTAGCCATTTCTGGCAACAGAAACAACAACAGAAAGAAATTATTATTTCTGCGCCACATACAAAATAAAACACACCCACATAAAAAAAATGGCCTGCACTGACTCTTCTGATGAAATCTCCCTTCGGCCTACTGCGGCTGTCCACTGTCGTTCCAGGCTGCCCAGTTTCTGTGACGTGCTTACGCTGGAGGCATCCTTTCTTTTTTTTTTGGTACCATCCACCTCATTTTACATGGTTATTAAATGTTTTTTATCTTTTCACACCTTCAGGTTTCCATATTTACTTATTACGACTTACAATATCTTTATGCCCTTCTTTAACGTTTCACACTTTTTCTGTAAGACAATAGTAAATTTTCAGATACCCTCCACCTCTTTGGGTAATGGAGATCCTGTCCGCCCCCGTCCGCAGATAGGCGCTCAGTCCGTCCCTTTCTAAAATCAATAGGGAGGGGGTTCTGTGTGTTCTATGTTAAATGTATGTCAAGTACATAGATTATACTACATATCTCTCAAAATCACAGGATTACAGTGTACATTCTGCTCAACAACTTCATTGCCACAATGTCATGCTTAGGTTCCACCTTCCAAAAACGTGTACAATTCCCTACAAAAAAAAACTTTGCTAAGGGGACGTTATGGTTGAGTTGCCCTCCCAAAAACCAGTGAAATTCACTACAAAAAAACTTTGTTGAGGGGATATTATGGTTAAGTTGCCCTAACAAAAACCTGTTCACTTCACTAAAAAAAACGTTCCACCTCCCCTTTATGGTTCAAATTAAAACCGAAAAAACCTGAAATTCGCCAGTTACGGTCAACTAAGCCTCCAACCCTGTCACCACCCCTGTTCCCTGCTAACACTGACACCCAGACCATGTTAGATGTCATCTCACATGTCAATGATACTATCAATGACAACATCACTTGTTTAGCCCCTTTCTTTCCCTTCCCTGCCATACATATATATGTACATTTAGTAAAAAGACTTCACTAAAGGAATGTTACACTTCACAGTGCAGCCAAACTCCACTGCAGATTCCCCCTTTACAGTAAACTAAGCAACCATAACTCACGCCCTCTATGTGCATTGCTAAGACTAACACCCAGGACATCAAAGATGACATCACAAATAACATTGATGACATCACTGATGACATCACATGTGAAAATAATATTCCTAAAAAGTCCCTACCTACAAGGGTTTCTTTCTACTATGTTGGTAGCAAGATGTGAGGGGTGATTGTGTAATGTTACACAGGTAATAACTAGCTCACAAATCTAGACTTAATACACACTTGTGCTACAACAAACTATACATATGACGACCCAACTCATATAAATGAGCGGTGCATATAGGGAAACTGAAATAAGTTAGAAAGAACTAGTAGCATCCTACAGTTTATCTTCCTGTATACAAATTAATTGTGTGTTTGAGGCCTGCCATTGCCCCATGAATGTGCATCATGAGCTGACACCAGACCCTAAGGAAAGTACTTTAAAAACACACGACAAGGGTATCGTTTTGCTATACAGCACCTTTTCTATTTTCGTATTGTGCTGGTCAGTGATTACAACCACCTAGCCTACACATTTCAATGCACCAAAATAAGTGAGGCAAACATGTGAAGTCATGACATCAATGTTATTTGTGATGTCATCTTTGATGTCCTGGGTGTTAGTCTTAGCAATGCACGTAGATGGTGTGAGTTATGGTTGCTTAGCTTACTGTAAAGGGGGAATGTGCAGTGGAGTTTAGTTGCACTGTGAAGTGTAACATTCCTTTAGTGAAGTCTTTTTACTAAATGTACATATATATTACATATATATGTATGGCAGGGAAGGGAAAGAAAGGGGCTAAACAAGTGATGTTGTCATTGATGGCATCATTGACATGCGAAATTACATCTTTCATGGTCTGGGTGTCAGTGTTAGCAGTGCACCGGGGTGGATGCAGGGTTGGGGGCTTAGTTGACCATAACTGGCGAATTTCAGGGTTTTTTTTGGATTTAATTTGAACCATAAAGGGGAGGTGGACATTTTTTTTTTAGTGAAGTGAACAGGTTTTTGTTAGGGCAACTTAACCATAATGTCCCCACAACAAAGTTTTTTTTGTAGTGATATATATATATATATATATATATATATATATATATATATATATATATATATATATATATATATATATATATATCAATGAAAAAACATTGTTAAAGGGACGGTATGGTTAAGTTTCACTAATAAAAACCTATGATGTTCAATGAAATAACTTTGTTAAAGGGATGTTATGGTTACAAGTAAAACAGAAACCCCAGAAATTCACCAGTTAAGCAACCATATCTCATGCCATTACTGTGCACTGCTAAGACTAACACCCAGGACATCAAAGATGACATTACAAATGGAGCCTGGCTTTTCTCTTTCTAAAAGCAGGGCAATGAACCGCACTGTGAAGCATTTGGGCCACATGAAGAATAGAGGAGAAACAGAATACATGACTATGAACTTCATTAATTTGTCCTCCTCTGTGTCCTTCCTCTCTGCCGATCACTCAGGGAGAGTCTGACGTTACACTAGGCATGGCAGCATGAGTGAGAGGAGCACACAGGTTGAGAAGGCACAAAGCCAAGCAGAGTGGAGGTTTGGTGTAAGATCCTGCTAAACGTACATGCTTTTCACCACTGAGGTGTGATGCCTCTTACTGACTTGAAGATAAACTAGAGACTAGTGCAGATGAGAACTCTGTGTGAGAGACTTGTATTGAGAGTGATTCGCTTTGCATCATTTACGTGAACCACAAGGGACACTACACACATGAACAGCAAGATTCCTTCCAATGCCATCTCTATGATGCGCACAAATTCAATGTTGCAGAAGGGTGATTTGTCACTTGAATGCGATTCCAAGACACATAATATCACTATGGGCCATGCACCTTCTCAGACTGCAGTGAAGCATTTTGCACAATATCACACAAACAGGAAGATGGTGGCCTTGTTTAAACAAACATGCCAGAGATGGTTTCTGCTGTACTGAAAATGTGGTGTCTACTTGAGCCATTGCACCTCATTCTACCCCTGATCAATCATTGCAGTCTTTTGTTTTCTCAGCTGCGGGAGGTTGGATGGACTTTGAACCTGATTGATCACTCACTGATAGGACTTGTTAGTCTAGAGAGAGAAATATGGGTGCAGGATGAATGGCACAATCCTAAGTCAATAACATTTGATGCCGGATATACTGGTCCAGTTGGTGAAACTGTTGTGTGACACGAGTTCCCCCTGCAAGATGTTGGGGTGGAGGCACTTCCTTTTTTTTACATTTGGCACTGGACCAAATAGAACAGTGAGTTTGGTATTCCAACAGTATGCACATCGTTGCCGTCCTCTTTGAGGGGCCCGCACTTGTTCTTCAAGGTGCTGGTAAAGTTGTATGATGAAACTCCAGAAGTAAGAGTGTGTGGGGTGGATTTGTACAGGACTACAAAGTCTTTTCATCACTTTGAATTAGGATCACTGAAAAGTACAATACAAATGAAGCATTTCCCTCCAACTACAGAACTATAGAACATCAAGGGATGAGTGTTGTTACAGTCATGCCCAGTGTGTTAGAGCCAGTATAGACAATACAGTACTTTGGTGACTTTACCTTTCTGAAACCCATGTCTTCTGCATAGAAGGAGAGTGTCCATAATCCCAAAATAGGTAACCCTAAAACGCTGCTATTCAAGTGAATGTTGAGGGTGCAAAACGAAATTTCCCATTTGTTTACCTGTATCCCAATACAATGTTCCCAAAGCCCTGCATTTCATGCAAATAAGAAGCCCAAAACGATCTTCCTATTGAGGACCTTTCCTGACTTTGCCTTTCAAATAAAAATATTTTCCTACTGTATTCCCACTCCCTGCACCTTGCCTTCAGATCATAGGAGTCATATCTAATTGATGCCTGGATGGTTGGAGTTGCTGGGAGAAAGGAGTACTGTGCCAAGCTAAGCAATCACTGTGTGTTTTGTATGTTTCCTATTGGTTAATTTTCAAGAAATGGGACATAAATTGGGACTGCCAACTTCAAAGTCTTACCTGTGTCATTTCAAAACAAACTGGAAGTCCTTTAAACCTGTGTTAGTCGATTGGTGGAAGAAATTGGAATTTGTGATATTGTGTAATGCCACAGCATTGGTGGTTGATGTTTTAGTTGCTAGTCCTTGTACTTTTTGGGGTGGTGCAAGATGGGCTGGATGCCTCAATAAAGTTGATCTGTATGAGCGCTTTGGGTGCGCGCCACCTTGCTTGGGGGGGAAAGGAACTCCCTGAGTTGAGAGTGACCGCCTAATATATCATGACACATTTTAGTTCTCTTTGTGTTTTGTGTATGTTGTTCATGTCTGTTGTATGTATACCCTATCTATGTGTTATGGAACCTCCTCATTCCAGAAGTGTAAACTACCTTGTGCCTTACTTGTGTCATGCACCATCTCCACTCTTACTTGTGGTTATGTGATTCTTAGTGTTTCACTGGCAGTTCACTGAACATTTCTGAATTTGTATTTTCATTCATAATTAGGAGCAGATGAGGGTGGGCCTGGTCTGGTGCAACTCTTGCCTTTCACAAACAGTATAAAAGATATACATCATGGTGTTACAAATGTCACATAAAAAACAATGTATAAATATACAAACTTATTTTAAGGTTGTCTATAATCTAATTCAGAAAATTACAAAGTGCTAGAACTAAGGAGATATTGTCCCCCACATAAGGCGATCCCAAAACAAGTCAGCCATAAGTTCTCTTCCCACATGTCCCTCAAAATATCAAGTTCTGCGCTCTGTGAAACTAGGGCAAAAAAGTGTGAGATGTTTCAGTGTCTCCACGGAAGAGGCCTGCTTACAAAGTCGGCAGAATTAAGGACCCCATAGGGGAGCCGTTCCCTTTACTAGTATGGTCCAATGCAGACCGTAAATCAAAGCATCTTTCCCTAGGAGATAGAAACAGAGATATGTGTGTGCAACTCTCATCTCCATTACCACCAAAGCTGTTGGTAAAACAGACACATCGATGCCAAGTGACCATTTCCAAGACAGTGACAACTTGCTGGAGTTCATTTTTCAAATTGATGCCCTTGGGGGCGTGGCAATCAATAGCAGGGTCAATTCGAAATGTGCTCTTCCTGAACAAGAAGACCCAAAAACAAAATATGAACCAAACGTCAAAGAAAATCTCTTTGCAAAAAAAAAAGTGAGAGTACACAAAAATGCAAGTTGTATGGTAAATGGTTTATCGCATTCTGTTCTCATCGTAAACGAAACTGTTCCTACGATTGTGATCTTCACTCTAAGACAGAAAGACCAAAGGGCCATTGATATTGATATTGTTTTTTTATTTCTATCGCGCTCGTACACAAGTGTTTCAGAGCGCGACAAGGCAAGGGAGGGGAACAGGGGAGAACAAAACAACGATCTTACTAGGCCCAGTGACATTGAGAATGCACAAGTGTATGGGAGAGGGGGAGGGGAAAAGTGCATGGAAGGGGGAGAAGTAGAAATTGCAAAGCAGATGAGAAACAGATAAATAACAATAAATAAATAATAAAGGCAACACACGGTGATAGCGCAGCCAGCAATTGGCAAGTGCTAGGTTTAAGGCAGCAGACAGGGTAGGTTTGATAAGTGCAGGAAGAAAAGGGGGGGGCTGTATGGGTACATATACAGACCCTAAGGGGTGCCCCAGAGGCAGTGCGGGAGGGTGGCCAGGTGCACAGTGTCACGCGAGAACAGATCAGCAGGGGAGAGGGGGAGCGAAGGCAGAAGAAAAGAGGAAGGTCTTGAGGTGCTTCCGGAACCAGATATGGTTCTCCTCAAGTTTTAGAGTGGCAGGGAGGCTGTTCCAGAGGGAGGCCCCAGCCGAAGACAGAGATCTACTCCCAGCTCTTTCTTTGAAAAACGACTGACCCTGAGGGAGTTAGAGGTAGAGGAGCAAAGAGCTCGAGAGGGGACGTATTTGCGGAGGGAGAGCTGAAGGTATTTTGGACCCAGGCCCCAGAAAGCCTCAACTAAAGTGAACAATGTAATTAGAAAGAAACTAGGTGTATGGTCTCACAGTCTTAGAACATTGTGGGACATCTTCCAAGGATTGATCAAAATTAACTAAGCCCTTAACTACGTCTTCTTCAATGGTAGGTCCCTAGAAGAAAAACATAGATTAGTAACAGGTTGTTAAGACTTGCTTTGTGCCTGAAGGGTCAAAGCAGTAACATTCTTACTATACATGGCAGCACGCAAAACATGCGCAAAAGACCGTTCATCAATTTTAGATGGATTGTATCCTTCTTAACCTTATTTTCTACAACACACGAGACGATTCATATGCATTTTTATTTAAACGAAACAGATTGCACAATTGATTTTATTTAACAACAACAGGAAGATCTCTTACAGTGGATTATGCAAGGTGCTAGGTGTTAGAGGGGAAGACAGTGTGTGGCCAGGTATTATACATAATATAACACCCACTACCATATGGTATAATGATATTGAAAGTCATCTCTGAGTTCTGTGGCCTCATCATTCGGCCTCCTTCCTCTATTTAGGGTCAGAACTCATCATTAGTTACGCTATCCTTATAACGAATAGTAACATTAGGCCCTATAGCGCTAATAAATACTACGGAATTGATATGTGAAGAGGTTTACTCTGACTTCTCCACTTTAGAGAAGCCACATTTTTCGACTTTTGAATGAGATCTCGTCTCTTTGTCTTATTACTACCGCTGACATTATGAAATAAGTATCTCCTGAACAAGCCATCCTTTCTGGGCCCAGATTGTCAAAGAATGATGTGTTTTGTGTTCATACCTGTGCCAGCAGTATCGCTAGTTTTTCAAAGATTAGCGTGTATTTTGTGTATTTTGTGTGTAAAATGACATTTTGTTGCACTTCCCCTGGCAGCACTGTGTGGGCCCTTTTCAGCAAAAAGAAGGCAAACATGCTTATTTTTGAAGACTGTTTACTTAAGAAGGCTGCCACATCATTAGCGTTCCCTCTTTGAACATTCTACATTCCGCACTGTAGCATGGCTGGTTTCCAGAAGACGGATCAAATTAACTTTGGTGAGGATCACAGCAAAGTAAAGAAGGATAACAGTAAAATGCTGACCACATTATTATTATACTTTTATTTCATAAACTTTATGCTCTGGGTGATTCTCGGGGCACACTGAAGTGCAGCACGGCCGTGTTTCAAACAATGCAAACACAACCAGCAAGAAGACTTCCGTTTGCGTGGGGCATCTGACTATTTAGTAGCCGGCGAGGGACTATCAGATTGTTTCAAATGTTCTGATTGGGTCTAAACGGGTCCTTAACAGCCCCACAAAGCACTGGTCGCAGCCACGTCCATCAGTTTTACTTTCGCTAATGGCCACCATGGAAAGGGAGAAGGGACTACATTGAGAATTTGACCAAATGATCATTGCATAGGAGAGTGTGAACGAACATTGTGGACTGAGTCATATTACCTGTTATTTCAATTAAAAAGTGTATAAGAAATACACTGGGGCAGAAATTGACAGATTGTATGAAAGGGAATGAGATGTATATGATAAATGGTAGAGTGATGGGCGATATATCAGGCAATTATTCTATGTTCTCGGGTAAACATTGGTCTACCATTGATTATTCATTTATGAAAGACATGGGGCCCGATTCATGGAATAAATCTGTGCCAAAAAACAGGGTGCATGAGCAGTGGCGTAACACAAAATGTGGGGCCCCCCTGCGAGACCTCCTGATGGGGCCCCCCCAAGCTCCGCCCCAACATAGTTATACCCCGCCCACCAAATTAGACCATGCCTACCACCATATGCCCCACCCATACAAATTTGCTCCACTCTTACATTTAAGCTCCACTCATACTCAAAGCCGTTCATCCCACTCATACTCGACAAGCATCTGCACTCAAGTACAACGTAGTTACTTTTATTTTGTAAACATTGCTACCAATTCAGGTATAATGTATTGTATCTAATGCATAATACGGTCAGAATATAATGCAATACTTATGTTATCCTATGAAACATACACACTGAGCAAACATAAATAAAGAAGTGATAAAGATAACAAGCCAAGTTGCTTAAATTGTCCCCATCCCGATTTCACCATTTAACCAAAGTGTGTGATAGTGGGCAAATCATTTAACCACACTGTGTTTTTTCTGCAACTCTGTGAGTGATTCACTTCACAGTTTATGTTAATATATCATGCTGTTATATAAAAAAAAGACTAGTGACTATAGAGTTGCTCCATGTATAATAATAGTGCAATTTAGGTATTTTGCACCACAAAGTTATTTGCTATGGCTTACTTATGGCAACTTATTCTACAGTCACTTCAATGGTGCCTCTGAGTATCAAAGATGGATGATGCTCCTTGCAATGTCCTTTTCTGGGAAGTCACTTTTGTCGGTGCAATCCTTATGGAAATTTGGAGGTTTGCATTGGAGGTTTGCATGTATTTATCGCCACAGAGACTGCACGGCGGAGCTCTAATAGTTGAGTTTCCTGCATCTGTAATTGTCCTGGATTTGGATTCATCTTTCTGATAGGTATGTGTTAAAATGCCATATGCTACTAATGTTACCAAAAAAGTAGTTAGGGGAGGGGGGTGGGGGGCGAATGAGACTGTATGGATCCTGCAACGGACTGCATTTGGTGGGAAAGTAGCAGGATTTGTTTTGTGGCTCGCCACCCCACGCTTGCATTGCTCAATACCCCCCTGCCACTAAGCCAAGACAAATACAAAATGATGGCATGAAATGATATCTAGAAAGAGTTCCATAAGTTTTTAACCTGGGTCTGTGGCTCGGTGGACTAATGTATCCAATGCAACTTTAATAGAACATTGTTTGCCTGCTTTTTTTATCTCGAAAATGGGCATACAATATATTGTATATACAAAAAATATATAAGCTACATCAGGCTTCAAACAAGGTATTATTGCATGCAGCCCTCTTAATGATTTGCTATTTATAGAGCTTTCACCAAGGAGGTGTGCATAGAACATCCCAACCAAAGTTGGTACTCATTTATCGACCTCAGAAAGATGAAAGGCTGAGTTGATCTTGCCAGGACTCAAATCTGTGACTGCTGATCACACATAGATCTGCAGCAACGAGCGCTCTACCCATTGAGCTATCTTACCGGTTTAAGAATGTAATGGTGTTGAAACCTAGAGAACCCAATTAATAACAAGTTGATGATTTGTATGCCCACCTACCCTGACTCCCTGCACGCACCATCTATGGTGCTTTCTGTCTCCCCTATATTCTCTTATTGTTATTCTATCGACTATCCCATCCCTCTCACTAAGTCTGGTAGGAAGAAGCTCAAAAGGGACATCCTGGTCTCCAACCCAGGCCTCCCTATCACTGATAACTACACCAGTGCTTCTTCAAGGCAGATCCCACAACATCCTCTTTGTCGTTCCCTCTCCAGGCCAATGGACTCCACATATGGTCTCTGTTCTCTCTCCTCTCCCATAAATGGCGGCACCTGGTGAGAGGCCCTCCTAGCCCCCTTCCACTCCTCCAAGATCATCATAAACGTCTACTTAAATGGCACCGTCTTGGTCCAGGGCCATCAGGCCAATATCCTCCTTTTCGATAGATGCTTCACGCGTCTTATCAACTTCCTTCCCTCTCCTGCTACTCCTACCCACCCCTCTCTGGCCCCTCTGTCACCACCTTCCTCCGCCACCTCTCTGGCACCCGCTGCTGCTTCTCTGGCCCATGTGAGAAACATGAAGGTGTCTCACCCACTAGTCACTGGGGATCTGTCATCCAGGTGGCCAGGAAACGGCCATCGCTTTTGGATCCAGTTCCTGGGTGTGGACCAGTGTAGGACGATCACCTGGGTGAGGGGGCATCATGGAGTGGGTGTGGAGATGCGGTATCCCCTTCCCTGTAACACCTTTACACCATCCTACCAGGTAGGATACTTAGGAACACAACTCCCCCCCCTTCACAACATGGGCACTTTCTCACAGGCAGCTTGCTATGAGAGAAAACGGACCAACACCCGAGCCGTTTACCGGACATATCCCAATACAATGGTCAGGCAGGGTCAGGCAATTACTGACCATCACGCACAACTGACTTCCATTACTCTTCCCCACATGGTTAAAAGGCGGAGTATGAGATCACACTATGAGCAAGGCAAAGCACACGAGGAAACAGCAGTTCCAAGATGGCAGTTTAACACAAGGAGAAAGAAGGAGAAACAGAAGCGGATTACGCAGAGGGAAGTGCCCTGGACCTTTTGGACAAGGAACTGTTACTTTCACAAAACCTTGAGAATAGGAAGCGTAAGACCAGGAAACCAAGCTGAAGAATCCTGTATCGTGTGTCGGAGGTAACCCGGCCCTCCTGCGTCGATAATCAAGGCAGGGAAAATCACCTGCTGCTGTGGTACTGTCCTTGGCTCCCACAACAAAGCAGCACCAGTGAAATCCACACAGCCGGTGAGTTGGGGAGGCTGGTATCAGACTGGTCTGTGTTGAAGCCAAGGTTGCAAGCAGCAACATTGTATGGTAAGCACTGAAGCAAATAGTATCTAAAACACATGTGATAACCAACGCGAGTAAAACTGAACAACGGATGAGTGATAGAACTTTGAAACAATGTCTAGCACCATGTGCATGCTCATTCGATGGTCTCCAACGTATCCAACTGAACGGAAAAAAGGGGATTCCACAACAAGCTACCCTTTGACTGACATAGCACTATAAGTTGTAGACTTAACATGAACCCAGGCAAGATTTACACAACATCTTAATCAACATATGTTAAAGATGAAATGGTCAGGTATAGCAAAAATATATCAAGATTTAGTTAATACAAAACCAATTTTAAAAAAGAGGACCTCTTGGTCAAATAAACAAATCAAAACAAAAGAACCATAAAAGACAGTTTTTCACCACAAAAACATAGTCTGGTAATTCAGTAGTGGTATCCTTTAGCTATATTAATATGTCCAACTAAACATAAGAAACAGTGATGTTAGTAGTCTATAGGTGACTTATTTCAGAGAATTTATTTTACACGTCTTGAACAAGTTCCCAATTTGTTATGTCGACAGGATGTATCTGTTTCTAGCCTTCTTATTGGACACACGGTGGCCTTTAACACTTTTTCAACAAAAATTTGGTCACACGTGTAAGGCTTTCTTCAGGACAAAAAAAAACCCCAATTAGGGTGTAAGACGTTATGTCTAAAAACATTGTTTCAAGGTGTACCCACGTATCTGCAAGGGCCAATGACACTTCTTCTTCGGTTCACCATCTGTATGATCGGCTTGTTCATTGGAAAATTAATGCTTCTTTACTAATGCAGCGGTCAGGGTCACTGAGAATAGTGCAATCACTGGTTGCTGGCTCTACACTGCTGCACAGAGAAACAGCACTTCAACTATGCACCTTACATCTGGTGAGGTGGCAAAAGTGAAAGAGTGGCAAAGGATTATGAATCGAGGTGGTCCTGCAATGGGGCCAAGCAAAATCCTGTGCACAATCGAAAATCTTCAATGTTGATAAAGTACTGAAAGTTGATGACAAAGCAGATAAAGTTGGTCGGAGCCCGAACGAGGGAGATCAATTGAAAACTTTGGGTTAAAGCTAGTTTGTGTTAAAGTGAATTAAAATTGGTCCAAGCCTGGCGGAGGGAGTTTGATTGAACATTGTTTTGAAACATATGTGAGCCCGGCTGAGGTTGAACCGTGAATCACCTGAGAAATTAAGTATGTGTGAAATCCTAAGAGGAAAGGAACTTATTGTTTGTTTGTCTCATCAGGCCCTCTGAATGAAGAGACTTTGAAAGGCAAAGAGACTTGGGCACAGAAGGCCCTGATGCTAATGTTTGAACAGCACCCTCAAGACCTTCCTTTTCGCTTCCGCTTTCTCTCTCCCTCTCCCTTGCAGATGTCCCTGTCTGCTGTGCATTGTGGTTAGCTGGCCACCCACTGAATCTACGGCTACACTACCATTAGCCCCTTGCACTGCCTCCAGGCCTTCCAACCACATAGGGACTGTACCTGCAACCCTACAGTCCCTTGACCCTCTTCAATTATGAGCCTCCTCCCTGGCAGCAATTATGCATTCCTTTGCAATCTCCCCTCCCTGTCCCCCCTGGCACTTCTCCCCCACTGTCCCCCTCACACATATGTGAGCTGAATGACACAAGGCCTAGTAAGATCATTGCTTTGTCCTCCTGTTGTCTCCCCTTCCTTGTCTTGTCGTGCCTAGACACACTTGTGTACAGGTACGTTATAAATGACATATCATATAGCACTTCATTCTGGATTCTGTCAGCTACTAATCATGGTAATAGCTGGGGATGGGTGTGGCAGGATTGAGGGGCAAAGGGCCAAAGGGCTGAGTCGCATTGACCAGGGGTATTAAATCCATGACACACAGCATTGTTGCAACGGAAAGCTATTGCACAGCCACTTGGGGGATACAGTTTGATGCAGATGCAGGACTACATTTGATACACGCAATGGTCAGTTGTTGCATAAAAGACATTTACTTGCCAACAAGGTAAGAACTGAAAGTGTGAACTATCTTCTTCTACCAGGAGTTGCACTTTAATGCACATGTTTACATTGAGGTGTAGCAAAACATTGACAAATCTACCTTAGAGTTAGAGATTACATTATTTTGTTTTAAATCCTTGAAAGGCCGTAATAGGAAAACATTTGCAGCTGGTGCAATGTGACTCCCAATATACTCATGCGATTTACTGGAGAATTAGCTATTATTCACAGGTGCTGCTATTAATGATCTACTTGATTCACTTTTTCTGCACTTGTTACATTGAACGTTTGAGACGGCCCAGTTTGGATTCTAACCTGTGCTCTGCTGGGTGCACAGAATTCAGCGATGTCTGTTAAACCGACTGAGCTACAATCATAACGTTTGAAGCAGAACCTGATCGAGTCCACTGGGCAGACTGTAAATGACCCACCCCACCCCATTAGTTGTTGAAAAAAGAGTGTTTTTAATATTTCTTAAATGGAAAAGAAAACATGTCTTTAACTGTTTTAAGACATTGTTCAACGTTTTTCTCCCATCCTCCTACCCCATCATTTTGAGACAAGTCCTTAATCAAGATATGCCCTAGCATTGCTGCCCCATTTTACCCCATAAGCCTTTGTATCTAATGCCTACACAGATTGCAAAAACTACAGGGCACTATTCCGTTTTTCAAGAACAAACTAAAGGATACGTGATGTACGTTTTTGTGGGTGTAATGCAGCCTTGCAGTTAGTGCAATATTGAATGTATGCCATTGTTTTTTGATCACACAGCAAAATTGTTAGAAATTAATAGCAATTACCTCCTGCATTTGGTTTCTCGTGATCCTAGGAGGTCATTCAGGACAGAACTGTAGCAGCAGGACAGAATCTGAAGCACTGTCCTGTCAGGCAAGTAGCGGCAGTCTCGCGCGATCAGTCTTTGCCATCTACTCTAGCTCTGCGGGCTGCTTCATGCGACTTCCCATCCAGACCCAGGTCATCCAGGGGACAACACAGGACTGGGTCAGAAGGGTAGAGGACTTAAAAAAAATGTATTTTACAATAAGCGCGGTGCTCAGTGGCCTTGAGTCGTGCAAACATTGTACCAAATGTTATTGCCATGCCCATGTCAGTTACCACAGTTAATGCCTTTCTCCCAGGCATGCAAATATCTTTATTTGACATCCAAAGAAAACCACAAATACCAGTCAGCCCTTCAAGCTCTGTGCGCCACAATCATCGATGTTGCTCAGGGCGGCCGTGAGCCCCACCCCCGCCTCCCTCAGTACCTTTGCGTAGGGCTGGGCCCCCCGCACCGCAGGGGCTGCGGGGGCCCCAGTTACGCCACTGCGCATGTGTGCAAAATGCGCAAGTGCCCGTTTACCGAGACATGGAACACACTGCGCGTGGCTTACCTGAGACCTGCGTTGAATCCGCACGTGTCCAACACATCACTGCGACTCCACGAACGCCTTGCACAAGATGCCCAGTGAAGGCGCACACCGACCAGCCCACACACGTAAAATGGGGGCAGAACACGTGAAATGGAGAACAACAAGCGTAAATGTGGACGTTACGGGGGAAATACCACAGTAAAATACTTGCAACGCCCACACGCGCGCTAACAACACGTATTCATGGAATTAAACACGGCTCATTGGCGTGCAGGAAAAGACACGCAAACCCAGAAACATGTACGTCATGCGAAAGATGGCTTAAGCGTCCCCGCGCACCAAAACCAATGCACAAAAGTGCACGGGAAAACTAAACACGCGTATACAGCTATGATGAATGTACCATTCCTCGCAGCAGTGACACCACAGGAGGAGGAGGAGGATAGCCAGGCCCTGCATATTCTTCCCCAGGACATGCCTTTTTGGGATGCCTGATGAACAGGTCTATGGCAGGTATAGTTTTCCACCTCACATCATCCTGGCCACTGGGTCATTTCAGCGGACAACTACCATAGTTGGGGGTGTTCACAGCCCATGCAGTCACACTGCCTACTCCAGGTGTTGGCAATCATGACTGCATGCCCCTCAGTCCGCAGGCACATATACATGCCCAGAACACCCGCAGAAAGGCAAGATGTGGTCCAGGACCTTTATGGGGTGGCACACTTCCCCAAAGTGCTTGGTGCCATTCATTGCACCCATACAGCCCTACATCCAGCTAGGGCCACAGAGCTCATCTTTCTCAGTCGCAAGCACTGGCATTCCATCAACGTGCAGGTTGTATGTGATGCCAACTATCCAGGGTCCAGCCATGGTAGTTTCATATTCAGAATGTCACCCCTACACCGGGACCTGGAAGCTGAGAGGCATGGCAACACATGGCTCATTGGTGAGTATAAATGTCTGTGCACATGCATGCATATTAGACACAGACAAAGAGACAAAGCCAACTAATGACAACCATTTTCACCTCACCAGGGGACAGTGCCTACCCTCTGAGCACCTACATGATGACGCCAATACGGAAACCCACCACACCACCCCTGGTAAGATACAACACAGCCCATATCGCAACTAGGGCCATAGTGGAGTGCACATTCAGAGTGCTAAAGTCACACATCCGCTCCCTTGACCATGCCGGTGGACAGCTAATATATGCGCCACCAGTAGTGTGCAGGGTCATTGTGGCAGCATGTGTCGTACCTGAGGACATGGTGGTGGCCCCACATCCCCAACCACATGCACGGCCGCTGTGCATGGGAGGGGAGAGGGCACGTGGCGAGGAAGCCCGTACCCAGCTTGTGGCACAATTTTTCACCTAAAATCCCACCCCTGCTGAGTACACACAGGCCTGCCACATTCCAAGTGACAATTGATGATGACAAAGGGACAATCAACAGTCCCAACCTTACCACCCTCAGAATGTGTCCTTGGAAGTGCTACATTGTGTGCATCCCTAGCTACTTAAAGTAACCCAATCCAGTGTGAACAAAAGGCACACATTGAAGATGCAGTATTCCACTAACCCCATGGAAAACAGAACATCTAAATTCTGGTAGGTCACCAAAACCCTCCCAAACTTCATGTGACCCGGTTGCCACACCATGCCATGGCTCAATATCAAAAGTGACAAATAAATGGCCAACACAGAACACTACTGTCACAAAGTGCACTTTGACAAATGGAACTAGGTCAGAAATAACTCACTCTGACACATCAAAATGAAATTGTACACAGGAACATCCATCTTCCAGCATAACATATCACAAACACAGGACCCAACAGTGACAATGTCAGACAGTGACCAATCACAATAGCACAAGTGCCTCAAAGTGACAAAGCTACCACATATCCTGAGTGTGTCTCTGCTAGCTAAAGGGGGCAGGGTAACGCACACAGCAGGAAGGGCATCAATAATGGAGACGGTCAAGGTACTACATGAAGATGTAACATGAAAAAATGCACGTTTAGCAATGTCCAAACAAAAAGGCATGCTAAACATGCACTGGACAAACAATCATGAATCCCCACTAGGGGTGTATACACAGGATGGACCACAGAAATGATGGAAGCCCAATGCCTCTGTTTAAGTTACTTTCACACGCTGCCCTCCTTGCAAGCCCATGGAAAGGGGAAGCAGGAGTGGCATATGTGACTGGACCCTAAGACACAAACAAGAAGTATACCAACACGAGACAAGTCTGTATGGGTCCATCCGGAACACACAGTGGATGCCTTTGGATGCCACACAAAGCAACACACTGTCACATGAATGCACAATAGACAAAAAATAAAGTAAAACAAAAACAAAAATGTCCATGGTGGACAGGGGGGTGACACAGGAGTGAGGAGGTGCAGGGTGCACCTCAGCACCCACATGTGTGGATGTTGAGAATAAAAATAAAAAAATATATAATCCCTCCATAAGTTCATGGCCTGCATGGCTAGCATAGAGTGGGAGAGCTGTTGTTGCAGTCATCACCCTCTGGTGTAGCATTAGAAGGTGTGCGTGGTAAGGGAGGCTGCCAACGTATAGCCCTGGTCTGATCCTCAATGGCAGAGACCATGCGGGCCTGAAAGGTTTGATTCTGCATCATGATGGTCCGGAGGTCGCATGCAGCACCTCACGTGATGTACAGAGTTCCACCTGCAAGACCTCATGGGATGCACATATCTTCACTTGCAAGACCTCATGGGTTGCACGCAGTTCGACAGAGACGTTGTGAATCAGCTGCTCCATCTGCAGTTCTGCCCGTCTACTGCGGGCCAACTCAAGTGCAGCCTGAGTAGATCTGAGGGAGGTATTCTCTTTCCTCAGGGCAGCCCTGTGTTCTCAGCCTCAGCAGTTATTGCTGTGCTGAGAGCCCCCAGTTCAGCCCGTCGGTCCCTGTTGCTGGCCGACATGTCCAGCCTGTGCGAGCGGCATGTGGACTGCAATGCCTGCTGCTGGAGCTCCATCTGTCTTTCAGGGAGGAGCATGGATTTGGCCACCCCATCCATGCTCTGTGCCAACATCTCACATGAAGCCCCCTGTTGCTGTGCAATAGCATACATGGATTGCTCCCACAGGGTATTTCCGGGTGACACACGGCCACAGCGTTGCCGGACCCCACACCTGCCAGACCCAAAGAAATCTGTCCCTTGCTGCGCTGGCGCTGCCTGTGGCTGCAGGACTCCATTCCTCCCTTGATCAGCTGCCCCATGAACAGGAGCCAATACTTTAACCTGCAACTGTAACCACCACAGACGGACATACCAACACAGACTGATCCCATGAGGGGTCTACTGCCCCTGCAGGTGTTTGGGACAGAACAGCATCCACAGTAGAATCACTCACCTGCGACAACAATGAGATTTCCATGTCTGATTCAGCACCAGAGGCATAGGTTTCCTCAGAGGTGTACTCAGAGACACCCCTGGCCAGGATGGTCTGCAGCACCAATGGATTCTCATGGGCTACCACACCACATCCTCCCCTAGTGCCTGATTGGGGCTCAGAATACATTTCTTCCTCAACCATCTTCTCCTCCTCCACTTCCTCCACTGCATCCAGCGCCTCATCACCTGCACAAATGCCAAAAAAGACATGAATACATATGAATTGCATAGGCCACACACATAGGCATTTCAATGTCATCAGACAACACATGAACCTGCCATGTCACACATGACACAAACTCAGGCATGCACACAGTGTCAATGAAATGGAAGGGGAGCCTGAAAGCAGACATGGATGCATGTCAAAGGGCAACATAACACATGTACTGCATGGTGCATAGCACCTGCATCACTCACAAGGATTTGACTGGCATAGTCTTTCCACAAACATGACTGACACCAATACACAGATGGCACGTAGCATAGCCATGCCAGAACTGTCAACCAGCCTCAGATGGAAGTTGAATACTACTGTTCATGAGCCACGTACAATGCATGTCAGATGACATTTTTCTGGAATTCACTATGATAAAACACACATGCGTCACAGGGTGCAAAGACATTAGGGTGTGGTAATACAGTGAAGGCAGGCACATTAATTCAATATTGCTAGGTCACATTGACATCACACAAGTGAATAGGCATGTTGAAGGGGATAACAAGGTTTAGAATGTGTGGGTGCAGTGCAGTACATGGGTACAGCCTCAACTATGAATAAAAACATAGATCCAGTAATGTCAATGACGTGGCCTGGTGGCAGTGTAAGGGTAAGTGCTGTCATCATGTGTAAAGTGTTGGAAGTGGGTGATAGGGATACAGTAAACCCCACCCCCAAGGGCGGGGGATGGTTGGGAGGCAGTGCATGGGTTAAAATGCTTGCATAGAGGGTTGTGTTGTAGCAGACAGTGTGGGCAGGCATTCTCTCACTCATCTGGGACTACAGCAGGGGAGAGGAGGACAGAAAGCACAACACATGAGGAAGCATCAGAAGTGCCTCCAGACCCGGAGAAGCCACACCTCCAGTTACTTAGAAGCAGGAAGGCTGTACCAGAGGGAGGCCCCAGCTCAACACAGATGAGAACCACAAACACAGTTCCAAGAGGAGCAACTAACCCTGAGGGAGCATCAAAGGGATGATCAAAGATCATGAGAAGGAAGTAAATACTGGAGATGGAATTGAAAGAATTGCAGGCCCAAGGCTCATAGGGACTTGCTGAGAATGCACAGGGTTCAGGAATGAACACTCATAGCCACGGTGAGCCTGTTCCATCATCACAGTCCTAGGCAGAGACCTTGCACCAAGCCTATAGGACTTTTCACACAGTCCGGGTCTGGCAGAGTTGGTGAGGGAAGATTGTAGAATCACAGAAATCTGGTAAAGCCTGTGCAGTAGTCCATCATAGGAATTACCAGTCCTCTGGAGACAGTGAGCTGCTGGGGGATGGAGAGGAAAGGAAGAATGCCTCTGAGGAGGAGCAGCTTGCAGGGGGACCTCACAGAGACGTCAGTCATGTGACGATAGAAGGCAAGTGTTGAGTGGAAGGTCATCACAGGCTATCCACGGCCATAGGTTGGAGCAAGAATAGGGCCGAGAGAGGCTGGACAGAGAGTGTCATGGAAGGAGGGAGCAGGTGTGGTGATAAGGATTGCCTCTGTGTGCAGCACATGGTTTGCAAGCAGTCTGCATGACAACAAGTACGTCCAACATCACATGGATCACACATGGCAGTCATGTCAATGTAGCCTCAACTGGCAGACAATCATAACACATCACTCAAGCAACATACACATGGCATGGACACACACGCATCATCACTCACCGGACATTGGCTCATACATTGCCAGGTCTTCCACACCTTGGACCTGCTCCACTGCAATGAAATCACTAGCAATCTCCTCATGTTCAGTGAGTTCATCATGCTCTGGTGGTGACCCACCACCAGTCACCATAGTAGAGGTGAACTTGGCAGCCAGCTTGTCTTTTGCTCTGCGTCAGAGGTCATTCCAACACTTCGCAACATCACCAGTTGTGCGCCTCTCATGGCCCAAGGCACTAAAACGGTCCACGAGGCACTGCCAGTGGGCCAAACGCTGAGCAGGCGCATGTGTGCTCCCTGCCTGCACCAGCATGTCACAGCTGTGTTCCAACACGTAGCCCATGAGTGTGTCCAGTTCCTCATCACAGAAATTCCTCTTTCTCAACAAGTGGGACTGCTGTACCTTGTCTGGGGTCTCAGCCTGTAGCGCTGGAGCACACTTCTGCCTCTTGCGAGGTGGTGCAGACCCTGAGTGGCTTGTACCGCTCTGGTCAGTAGGGGCTGGAGCAGAGGTGGACTGGCCTATGGAATAAGCCACTAATATAACTACAGAAGGTCAGCTTGCAGGTATCGCTAGGTGGGTGCTGTTGCCAGGACCCTGCGCCCCACGTGTCTTGTCCTTCGGGACATGGAAATCGGGCATTAAGTCACCCTTTGCCTGGGCCAGGACCACTACAGTCCGGGCTAGCTGACCCTGAGTCTGGGTGGTGGTAGCCACAGCTGCCCCTGAAGCTCCCACATGCTGGCTGCTCAGGACAGCAGATGGCACTGCTTGTCCCGGACCACGGATGCTGTGGATGTAAGCAGCAGCTGCATCTCCCTGCCCCGGTTGGGTGGGGGGCATAGCTCTCCCTGTATGCTGTATGGGCCTGGACCTCTTGCCCACGTGGACCACCTTGCCCCCGTGGACCACCATGGCCACCTTGGCCACCCTGGCCACGTCGCCCACCTTGGCCACCTCTGGCCGGTCGCCCAACTTTGCCTCCTTTCCCACTTGTTGCCCTCCCAGTCATGGCAGTGGTTGCAAAAATCAGCAAGGGCTGGAGCGAGGGTGCCAATGTGGTCCTTGAAGGTTTTAGAGGAACAGGGATGAACATGTTTTGACGAGGCTTTCATAGATCGGACTTGTCTAGCGACCTTGTCATGGGAGAAAAGAGGAAAGGACGAGAAGGATGTTGGGGGGGTGGCTTAAGGAGAGTCAGCAAGCACAGATGGAGATGGGAGAGGAGGGGTGGGGATGGGGGTGGAGATGGTTGACAGGATGTCCTGGGTTTTTTAAATGAATTGAGAGGCAAGGGCATTGCAAAGAGCCTGGGAGGCAACAGAAGGGGACTGCAGCAGGGTTGGCCAGCTCCTTGCAGATTTTAAAGAGTTTGGCCAAGTGGTGAGATGCCGCAGAGACACGAGATTGAATGTTGTTAGGGAGAATTCTCTGTTTAGGCTGAATTTCCTAACCTAGTGAGTCCCCCAGCAGCTTTGCTGGATTTCTGGAGTTTTTATTTTCATCCTGCCAAGAGTGAGACTCTTTTTCTCCCACTCTTGGACATGATTTGTGGTATTTCTTTGAATATTCATGTGTTCGATGGGCTATGGTGTCTTTTACTCCATAGGGTCTCATGTGTTTTGCTATGTCTGTTACACAGCACCCTCCGTGCCGTAACACTGGGGTGTCCTAGGTGACCCCCACCATAGACTCCATACCCTGGGACTGACTACTGTCTCCCAGGGCATGTAAAGTCACCATTGGCTTTACTAGACCTAAATTTACTAACAGAACCAGTACAAACCATATTATTGTGGACGTACTGGTAGGGGTAATTCGATTACCCCTGGGTCTGTTGTTCGAGGGGGCACTGTCCCGTCCCCCCTCGTCGAGTTTTGGCTGGTGGCAGTGGATACTACTTTTTATATTCAACCGCGAATATATTCCTATGGGATTTTCCCATTGGTCGAGGCTAATACTTTTTCTATGTAGCCTCGGTCATACCGCCGGTTTATTAAATTAATATTAATTCACCGGTTGGTATTTTCTGCCAGGACTCGGTTTTTAAAATGGCGTATGTGTTCGCCTCTGTAACTCCGAACCAAAGGTTGAGCCCTTTGTTCCACTTTTGGCGGGCTTCTGCACAGAAGCCCTCCAGAGTGGTGCCATTCTGTCTGGGTACCACAAGGGGTGCGGGAGGGGGTTTAGGCACCCTGGACTGAGTTGCCTTGCCAACTCAAGTCACACTCTGGTGTGATTGGCCAAAGTGGTGAGCCGCCCCGCTCACCACTTAGCATGTTTGATTGACAGCTAGGCTGAATGAATGGAGGTTTTCTGCATAATAGCAGGGCTTTTGGGACTGGAATTTCAGAAGTCGCCACAGGACCTAAGAATCCGATGAGGGTAAAGCTGAGCCGACCTGCAACGGTGAGATCTCCGGTGGAGCCCTGCTGAACCGACTCACCACTTCCCAACGACAGAGGAGATCTCCCTGCCTGGAGAGTCTTCTTCCCTTTGACTGGTGGGAACAACCAGTCCCTTGCTTTTTCTTCGCATCCAGGATGTCTAGTGGTCGAATTGCCCGTGCTGAGCACCCCGGAAACCGGATAGCCACTAACCACTGTACCGCGACCAAAAAGTGGTGCCTTGTGACTGAGCACGCTGCGGCTGGTCTCTTCCCTAGTGGTGCAACGATCTTCAACTTTCCTCTACGACGAGATCATCTCTTCTTCTGGCAAAGCCCTGACTTGCATCCACCACCAGGAACAACTGCCCCCGCCGGAGCTGTCTCTTCACTCTCAAGGTACTGTGTCCGCCTGGCTTCCCTTGTGACGGTTAGCGTGAGGTGTCTTAAATCCTTACCTTTCCATTGGGTCGCCTCCAGATCTTCTTAACTTTTGTTCTAAAACTGGTCCAACCTTTCTGTGACATTTTGCTACAAAGACTTGAAGTGCATTTCTACTGTGATATTTTTGGGACATACCGCCTTGCCTCTCTCCGAGTGGGCCTGGCCTCTGAACTTTGTAATCTACAGTAGACCCTTCCTTGCTTGCCTTGCATTTGCTTCGTAAAAGTATTGGTACTGAGTTGGTTTCATACCCTGCTTTTTTCTCTCCCTTTCTAACGAATACTAGAGTGCCATCTAGGTTAAGCACTCACCTCTGTCTGCAAATAAGTGGTGTCTTTGAACCAAGACTTGTCGAAATATTGTTATGGGATTGATATATATACTTATAGTAACCGTGATTGAAGTTGTTTGCCATGTTAGTGCCAGTGTGTTTTTCATAGATGTGTTTTTAAATAAATGATTATATATCTTTACACCCAAGCTCTGATCCGTGTCTGCTTGTTCTACTGTGTAAATTGCCCTATCTTGTATACTCCACATACTGCCTAACTCATCTTGAGAGAAGTCTGACTGCTCAGCCACAGCTACCAGGTATATCTGGGTAGTGCAGACTGCTGCCAATTGGGTTTACTGCTAACTCCTGTAGTCTTAAACTTTTTGCAGTGGTCCCAGAGGGAACTGCACAGGTTTCTGCCTAACACTGGTGTACAGCGGTGGGATTTGTATCGAGTATACAGTTTAGAGTGCTTTTTAACACTTTAGGATAACTAACCACAAAGCTTAGCACTAAAAAGCAACTTTCAAAAAACATGTCTACTATGGAAGCTTACAGTTAAGAGTCCTTGTCAGGTAAAAATACTGAGAGTTTGAGAGCTCTCTGTAGACAAGAGACAATTTCTGAAAAAGGCAAGACAATAGAACTGATAGCAAGATTGCTGGAAAACCAAAGTCTGGGTACTGGTTCAGAGGAACCGACTTCTCCAGCAAATGTAGATGACATTAATGGTGTTGATCTAAATCAAAGTTCTGATGATAGTGATGAAGAGGCTGAAGAGGAAGGAGAGGCTAATGAAACTGTCTCCCCTACCCCTCTGTCTGCCTTACCAGCTGTACCTACTGGGCCTATAGCAGGTCCCACACTAAGCCCTCAAGTCCTTGAACTAGAACAAATGAAAATAGACTTGGAATTCAGAAGGATTACTGCTCAAACGGAACAGAAACACCAAGAAATGCAACAAATTCTTAGGCTCAGAGAAATGGAGCTCAAGCATGAGTTAGAAATGAAAAGGATGTCTGTTGAAACTGCTTCTGTCTCTGGCTCCTCTAGAAGTTCCAGTCCCAAAAGACCCAGGATGCCTAAGGAATTAATTGGTATGTATGAACCAAAGTTGGATGTGTTAGATTGGCTGCGTGTGTTTGAGTATAATCATGGGCTCCAGAACATCACAGGTAATGAGCTACTTACCTGGTTGTTCTCTAGGCTCCCCCCTGTTGCAACTGATGCGGTAATGGAGTTGGGGGAGGAGGATAGGAGAGAGTATGAAAGTGTGAAACTAGCTCTGATAGCTAGATTTGGGAAGACCCCTTCCCAGTATCTTAAGAGGTTTAGATCCCTCAAAAAGCCTGATGGTACCCCTTGGGCTACCTGGGTGAGTGAAGGGTTGAAAAACTTAGAGGGATGGATTAAGGGTTACAAGGTGAACACTTAAGAGGGTATGAAGAATATTTTTATGTTGGAGTACATTTATGATGCCTGTTCTCCTGAGCTCAGACAACACTTGGCTGATTCAAAGGAATTGGATTCCAGGAAGCTAGCTAATGCTGCTGACTTGTGGGTTGCCAACAGGATTCTGGGGCAAATCAGAAAAAGGATGAGGGAGAACAGCCTAAAAAAGACTCAAAAGAGAATTCTAATAACTCAAATTCCAAAGAGGGCCCCAAACAAAACCATAAGGGTAAGCCACAAGGAAAACCACAGCAGAATAGTGTACCTTCTGGTGCCAAACCAGAGGGAGGCTAGAACAAGCCACCATTCCAGAAAGCATTTGGTAAATGCTTTGTTTGTGGCTCTTCTGACCATGTGAAAGGAGATCCCAGATGCAAGGGTAAACCTTCAGGGGTCCAGCTTGTCTCCTTAGCCTTCACTCCAGGGGAGGAAGTCCAAATGGCAAGTGGAAACTTTCTACTGCTGGCTGATGAACCCATTGGAGTCTCAGCCAGTGTTTCTTTAGTGTCTCTGGGTTTGTGGGAACAACAGAATTTAGATGTCTGTAATTCTATCCCAGATAATACTAAAGAGTGTTATAAGGACAGTGTCCAGGTGAATGGTCAGGAGACTCCTGCCATTATGGACACTGGGGCCAGCATAACTGTGGTGGATACATCTTTTTTTCAGGCTGAGGATGTTGCTAAGGCACCCAAACGCCTCACCAAGTTAGCTGGATGGTCTGTGCAGATGCTTCCCCAATGACCAGTTCTCATCCAGTGTAATGACATGACTGTGAAGATACCTGTCAGCATACAAAGTGAGGTACCAGGACGAGTTCTTTTGGGTAACGATTTAAAAACTCTCAGAGTTGTGTCTCATACCCCCAGACCTCCTAGTAAACGGTTACAGGAGCTAACCAGACCTGCAAGGGAGAGAACCATGACAGGTACTCCCGAGGAGATGATAAAGAAGGATATCACTCCTGCTCCACTGGATTTGTCAGCTGCTGTCTCAAAGAAATCAGAAGAATGAAACCTAAAACTTCTAAACAGAAACCAGCAGCCAGCACTTCAGTGCAGCAAACAAGGACTTCCCCTCGGTTGTCCAAAGTTACACCAGTAACTCCCCTCCAGCTGAGGCTGAGAGGGTGGTACAACCCTGTGTGGTAGAATTAGACTCTGAGGAAGAGCTAATGGAAGGCCAGGAACTCATTGGAGATCTCCATCCTGTTGACCATCATGAGCTGCAGTCTTTACTGGCAGAAGGTGGACCCAACAGGCAGACTTCAGTAAGGGACAGAGAGAATGTCCAACTGGAAGGTCTCACAGGCAGAAGCTCAGGCTGAAGGGCAAGAGCCTGGGAAATACAGGTTGCACTGGGAAGATGGCCTCTTCTACAGTGAACCGACAGAGTCTGAATCTGGAGACTACAAACGACTTGTAGTACCCCAAGAGAACAGACAACAGTTCTTGCAGTTAGCCCACGAGATTCCTTTGGCTGGTCACTTGAGTTTCAAGAAGACTAAGGAAAGGCTCTCTCTCTACTTTTATTGGCCAAAGATGGGGGCCGAAGTAGAAAAACAATGCAGGAGCTGCCACACCAGCCAGACCTCTGGTAAGGTTGGCTCCAAGTATGTGGCACCTTTAGTGCCTCTCCCCCATTGTGGGAGTCCCATTTGAGAGAGTAGGGATTGACATTGTTGGTCCCCTTGATCCTCCAACCTCCTCAGGCAACAGGTTTATACTCGTTGTAGTAGACCTTGCTACTAGGTATCCTGAGGCCATTCCTATGAGGACTGTTACGGCTCTGGCTGTGGCTAAGGCCATCCTTGGTATTTTTACCTGGTTTGGGTTTCCTAAGGAAGTAATCTCTGACAGGGGGTCAAACTTTATGTCCCACTACATGAAAGCCATGTGGAAAACCTGTTGAGTTACTTACAAGTTCTCAACATCTTACCACCCACAAACAAATGGATTGGTTGAAAGGTTCAACCGAACCATGAAGAGCATGATAGGTGCTTTAGAGGACCCCCTTAAATGAAAGTGGGATCTTCTACTGCCATGCCTTCTCTTTGCTTATAGAGAAGTCCCTCAGGAGGGAGTAGGTTATTCTCCCTTTGAGCTTCTCTATGGCCATCCCGTCAGAGGTCCATTGGCCCTGATTAAAGAGGGGTTGGAGATTGCTCCTTCCCCCAAGCTAGTCAGAGTGACTGACTACGTGATAGGTCTCCGGAGGAGAATGTCACACATGATGGCAGAAGCAAGTGATAACTTGAAAGCTGGACAAGCATTGGTCAAGCACTGGCATGATCAAAAGGCTAACATGGTTGAGTTCACTCAAGACCAGCTAGTTCTCGTTATGATCCCAACAAGGCAGAGGGCCTTGCAAGACAAATGGATGGGACCCTTCAGAGTTGTGGGTAAACTTGGAGAGGTCAACTATCTGGTGGACTTGGGCAATCCCAAAGAGGCTCCAACAGTCTTCCACACCAACAGACTCAAATCGTATGTCTCAAGACCTGATGTAGGAGTGTTGCTTCTAGCATCATCAGAGGAAGAAGAAGAGAGTGAAGCGCTTCCTGATCTCCTCAGAGGTTTACCTTTAGACGAAAGGATTGAAGGAGTAAATCTCTCTTCAAATCTGACACCTGAGCAACAAGAAGAGTGCAAATCTATGTTGAATCAGTTTGCCTCTCTGTTCTCACTTTCACCAGGCTTGACCCCTTGGGGCCAGCATTACATACTCACTGGTGACTGTCTGCTAGTCAAAAGCAGAGGATACAGAATGTCAGAAAATGTAAGAATCCACATCAAAGGTGAGGTCAGCAAGATGCTTGATCTCGGGGTAATAGAGCCCTCTACTAGTCCATGGTCTAGCCCAGTTGTGTTAGTATCAAAGGCAGGATCTAAAGAACTTAGATTCTGTGTGGACTATAGAGCGCTTAATGCAGTCACCAAGACTGATGCCCACCCTTTGCCAAGAACAGATGAGTTGGTGGATAGACTTGGTTCAGCCAAGTTCCTCAGCACATTTGACTTGACGTTAGGCTATTGGCAAATAGCCCGGACAGATCATGCCAAGGAGAAAACTGCATTTTCTACCCCAGCTGGCCTATACCAGTTTAAGGTAATGCCTTTTGGATTGAAAAATGCACCTGCTACATTTCAACGGATGGTAAACCAGGTTCTGAATGGGATGGAGGACTTCTGCATGGCATACTTGGATGACATAGCAGTGTTCAGCAATTCCTGGGAAGAACATGTAGAGCACCTGAGATATGTTTTGCAGGCTCTTGGATGATCCAATCTGACCATAAAGGCGAGTAAATGCCAAATTGGACAGAGTAAGGTAGTCTATCTTGGACATGAGGTAGGAGGTGGAGAAATAAGGCCTTTGCTCAGTAAGATTGAAGCTGTGCAAAATTGGACAACACCTACTACTCAGATCCAGGTGAGAGCCTTCTTAGGTCTCACCGGGTATTACAGGAATTACATTGAGAAATATGGGACCATAGCTTCTCCTCTGAATGTTATCTCCTCTCAAAAATTCCCTAAGAAGGTTAGATGGAATGAGGAATGCAATCAGGCCTTTGAAAACCTGAAAAATGCTCTTTGCCAAGCCCCAGTACTCAGAACTCCTGATTACCACCAAACTCTCATTGTGCAGACAGATGCTTCAAATGTAGGAATAGGTACAGTACTCAGTCAACTGGATGGGAAAGGTAGGGAGCACCCCGTGTGCTTCATCAGCCGCAAGCTGAAAGACCGTGAAACAAGGTGAGCAACAATCGAAAGAGAGTGCTTTGCTATCGTTTGGGCTTTGAAGAAGTTTAGGCCATACTTGTATGGTTCTACTTTTGTCATTCAGACTGACCACCAACCCTTGAGATGGTTAATGCAAATGAAAGGGGAAAACCCAAAACTACTGAGATGGTCAATCTGCCTGCAAGGGTTTGATTTCACCATTGAGCACAGGTCAGGGTGTCACCACCAAAATGCTGATGGTCTCTCTAGGATGTATGTCATCGACTAGAGGTATGAGATTCATCCAGGAGTGAATTAAATCCTCCTGTCCCTTAGTCTGGGGGGGGCGAGTGTTAGGGAGAATTCTCTGTTTAGGCTGAATTTCCTAACCTAGTGAGTCCCCCAGCAGCTTTGCTGGATTTCTGGAGTTTGTTTTTTTCATCCTGCCAAGAGTGAAACTCTTTTTCTCCCACTCTTGGACATGATTTGTGGTATTTCTTTGAATGTTCATATGTTCGATGGGCTATGGGGTCTTTTACTCCATAGGGTCTCATGTGTTTTGCTATGTGTGTTACACAGCACCCTCCGTGCCGTAACACTGGGGTGTCCTAGGTGACCCCCACCATAGACTCCATACCCTGGGACTGACTACTGTCTCCCAGGGCATGTAAAGTCACCATTGGCTTTACTAGACCTAAATTTACTAGCAGAACCAGTACAAACCATCTTATTGTGGACGTACTGGTAGGGGTAATTCGATTACCCATGGGTCTGTTGTACGAGGGGGCACTGTCCCGTCCCCCCTCGTCGAGTTTTAGCTGGTGGCAGTGAATACTACTTTTTATATTCGACCGCAAATATATTCCTATGGGATTTTCCCATTTGTCGAGGCTAATACTTTTTCTATGTAGCCTCGGTCATACCTCCGGTTTATTAAATTAATATTAATTCACCGGTTGGTATTTTCTGCCAGGACTCGGTTTTTAAAATGGCGTATGTGTTCGCCTCTGTAACTCCGAACCAAAGGTTGAGCCCTTTGTTCCACTTTTGGCGGGCTTCTGCACAGAGGCCCTCAAGAGTGGTGCCATTCTGTCTGGGTACCACAGAGGGTGTGGGAGGGGGTTTAGGCACCCTGGACTGAGTTGCCTGGCCAACTCAAGTCGCACTCTGGTGTGATTGGCCCAAGTGGTGAGCCGCCCCGCTCACCACTTAGCATGTTTGATTGACAGCTAGGCTGAATGAATGGGGGTTTTCTGCATAAAATCAGGGCTTTTGGGACTGGAGCTTCAGAAGTTGCCACAGGACCTAAGAATCTGACAAGGGTAAAGCTGAGCCGACCTGCAACGACGACACCTCCGGTGGAGCCCTGCTGAACCGACTCACCACTTCCCAACGACAGAGGAGATCTCCCTGCCGGAGAGTCTTCTTCCCTTTGACTGGTGGGAACAACCAGTACCTTGCTTTTTCTTTGCATCCAGTACGTCTAGTGGTCGAATTGCCCGTGCTGAGCACCCCGGCAACTGGATAGCCACTAACCACTGTACCGGGACCAAAAGGTGGTGCCTTGTGACTGAGCACTCTGTGGCTGGTCTCTTCCCTGGTGGTGCAACGATCTTCAACTTTCCTCTACGACAAGATCATCTCTTCGTCTTGCAAAGCCCTGACTTGCATCCACCACCAGGAACAACTGCCCCCGCCGGAGCTGTCTCTTCACTCTCAAGGTACTGTGTCCGCCTGGCTTCCCTTGTGACGGTTAGCGTGAGGTGTCTTAAATCCTTACCTTTCCACTGGGTCGCCTCCAGACCTTCTTAACTTTTGTTCTAAAACTGGTCCAACCTTTCTGTGACATTTTGCTACAAAGACTTGAAGTGCATTTCTACTGTGATATTTTTGGGACATACCGCCTTGCCTCTCTCCGAGTGGGCCTGGCCTCTGAATTTTGTGATCTACAGTAGAGCCTGCCTTGCTTGCCTTGCATTTGCTTCGTAAAAGTGTTGGTACTGAGTTGTTTTCATACCCTGCCTTTTTCTCTCCCTTTCTAACGAATACTAGAGTGCCATCTAGGTTAAGCACTCACCTCTGTCTGTAAAATAAGTGGTGTCTTTGAACCTAGACTTGTCGAAATATTGTTATGGGATTAATATATACTTATAGTAACTGTGTTGAAGTTATTTGCCATATTAGTGCCAGTGTGTTTTTCACAGATGTGTTTTTAAATAAATAATTATATATCTTTACACCTAAGCTCTGATCTGTGTCTGCTTGTTCTACTGTGTAAATTGCCCTATCTTGTATACTCCACATACTGCCTGACCCATCTTGAGAGAAGTCTGACTGCTCAGCCACAGCTACTAGGTAAGTCTGGGTGGTGCAGACTGCTACCAATTGGGTTTACTGCTAACTCCTGTAGTCTTAAACTTTTTGCAGTGGTCCCAGAGGGAACTGCACAGGTTTCTTTCTGACAAATGTGGACTCTCTTCTGGGTGAGGACAGAAAGTCGGTATTGCCTTTGTAGCAGGCGACAGGCCAGTTTGTCAGAGGATGAACAGGAAGCCCTCCATTTCCTCTCAGCCGCCCTACACTTACGTTTAAGTGTAGCTAGGTCAGAGTAATACCAGGAATTGCACTTGGCTTCGGACTTCAAACGGATCCTCATGACAGGGGCAAGAACATCAAGAGTATCAGCAATTGAAGAGTAGAGCAGAGACAGGGCTGTGTCAGGATGTGAGACAGCCAAAGTTGGAAGGGTGGGGGGAAGTGGCAGCAAAAGCCTCAACTGACACATGCTTCATGGTCCGGATGTCCGAGAAGGTAGGTGACAGTGTTGGGGTAGGCTTGGCTTGGGGTGAAGAGAGGGAGAGATGAAAGGAGAGGAGGGAGTGATCGCTCCAGGAGAGAGGAGTGGTCAGAGGGATGAAGAGGGGGAGGTCAGAGGAGATCAAGACATTGAGTGTGTGCCCTGCAGAGTGAGTCGGGCCAGAGGGGAGGATGGTCAGGGAGAGGGAGTCGCAGAGGTCATTGAAGAGTGCAGAGGAGGAACAAGGAAAGTCTATGGGCCTCATTACGACCCAGGCGGTAAGTTACCGCCTGGGCCGTGACTTTACCACCATGGCGTAAACTACGTTTATGCCATGGTGGTTGGCGGACTTACCGCCCCATTCTGACCTTGGCGGGGCGGTAAGTCCCCAATCCCCATTTACCCTTCCCCATTCCCATTTTTGCCCCATAGGGCATAATGGGAGTGGGGAAGGCATTAATTACGCCACCGTAAATTACGGTGGTGTAATTAACTCCATGGTCCCTTAGCGCCATGGATTTTAACACCTGCTAAAAGCGCTAAGGGACCTCGTACTCAAGCGGTAAGGGTCGGCGCTGTTTACGGCGCCGTAAACCCCTTACCGCCTGAGTTGTAATGAGGGCCAATATGTATATTGAGGTCACCGAGGAGCAGGAGTTGAGTGGTAGAGGCCAGGAGGGTGGAGGAGAGGTCTGCCCACTCAGAGAGAAATGAAGTGATTTTGACAGGAGGCGGTAGATGGTTGCCACAGTAAGAGAATAGGTAGGCGAGAGAGAAAGCATACAGACAAGGCATTCAAAAGAGGAGTAGGTCTGAGTGGGAATGATAGAGGCAGGAATCCACTCAGGAAGGATGAGGGCTACCTCCCCTTCCCACCGCACCGGGAGGATCTGGGTGCAGAGAGGATCTTGTAGCCATCAGGGAGGAGAGTGTCAAAGCTCGTGACAGAGCTGGCCGTGAACCATGTCTCAGAAAGACCAAGGACATCAAGGTCTAGTTCTTCAAGGAGGTGGCAGATCTCAGATGAGTGTTTGACAGCGGAGCGGGAGTTGAGAGTGGCAATATGAAGAAGGTTGCCAGCCTTAGAGACCTTCCGGGGAGGGGTACAGATCAGACGTATGCCCTGTGGAGGAGAAAGAGCCCTAGGAGGGGCAGAGGAGGAGGAGTAGAGAGAGGGCAAGGTAGCCAAGGGGGGAGAGGAGGGGACAGCAGGAGATGAGAGGAAATTGATGAGGTGAGGGAAGCACCTATCAAAGAGGAGGAGATTGGCCTGAGGACCTTGGACCATGACAATGCCATTTAGGTAGACATTAATGATGACTTTAGAGGAGTCAAAGGAAGCCATGAGAACTTCCCAGCGAGTGCCACCAGTAATGGGAGAGGATGAGATAGGGCAGAGCACATAGATCATATGAGGAGTCCAGAGATCTGGCTAAGGAGCGACAAAGAGGATGTCGGTGAGGGTCTGTCTGGAGGAAGCATTTGAGTTGGTGTTGGCGATAGGAAGACCAGGGTTAGAGGGCAAGATATCCTTTTTGAACTTATTCCTACCCGACTTAGTGAGAAGGGAAGGATAGTCAATGGAGAAGCAGTTGGAAAAGATAAGAGAAACAGAAAAAGCCATGGGGATGGAAGTGAGAAGAGGACGGAGAAACTTGGGGGGGCTGGGACAAAAGAGAGTAGTGAGGTCACTGGGCTGGCAAGCATCATTATACAAGCAAAACACTGTAACGCTCACCTGATTCCCGCAGAGGCGCCGGTCTTGACTGGGTGAATGCCGCATCTTCAAAGGTGATGTGTAACACATGGTTGGCTCTTTGGGCTGGACCTCTGTGCACTGTATGTCTGACTCGAAGAGTAAGATGTCTGCAGATAGAAAATACGGGATTAATGAACTGGGGTTATTGGGTGCCTCTCTCCTCTTCCCTTTCTCTTCTCCTGTAGAACCCCAAAGGTTAACGCCCTCACCTTAGGTAAGTGAACGCCGAGCTCTCCATCTGCCTCGGGGCCGGTGCCGTAACCAGTTTCTTCACTGGATAAGGGTGCAGGCCTCTTGACCTCAGAGGACTGCTGTCCGTCGTTAACTGCACGAACGGTAAGTTCTGGGCACTTCAAATGTCTTAAAAGTCTTTTGTAATGATATCTCTTGTTTTGCAGGGTTCCGGCGATGGCGGATGGCAGGCTGATGAGAGTTGAGGATCGAACCCGCATGAGGAATAGAAGCGCCTGGAAGCACGTAAGTAAGCGCTTGTAGCCTGCTTCACGATGCGCACTAACTGTCCCTTTTATCTTGCAGGTACAAGTTCGGAGCTTTAGAGAAGCTGAAGGGTGCTGGAATACCCACTGGATTCGGCGTGGGAAGGAGTAAGGGCACGTGAGTAATAAAGTTGCCCAATGTCTTTAAACGCACCTTCTTTTGTCTTTCAGATGCGGGATGCAGCGCCGAAGGCCTCCGGAGCGTGCGAAGAGCTGGTAAGCTTTTGTCTTTCAGATGCCGGAATTCAGTGCGAAGACCTCCGGAGCATGCGAAGAGTAGGTAAGCCTTTGTCTTTCAGATGCCGGAATGCAGCGCGAGGCGTTGGTGACAGCCGATGGACCAGGTAAGAGATGCGCTGCCACTGAAGACCGTAGTGCTAACCTGTTCTTTCTTTGTCTTTACAGGTGCTGCTGAAGACTGGATTCCAGGATGGTAAGCCTTTGTTCCATTAGGCCCAGGATTAGAAGCAGAAGACACGATGAGCGTTCTGCTGCAGAGAATGCAGAATAACGCAAAGCAAGATTCATCCATCGGGTGTGGTTTAAATAGCCTCCTGCAGTGCTTAGGTGTCTCCTTCCACAGCCTCGCCTAGGTAAGAAAAGAGTTCCTGCTTTCCAGCAGAGAGTGTTCTGAACCTAGGGAGTGGCTCCTGCCCCACCCAACAGGAAAAGTAGTCCCAAACAGAAGAGGATCAGGGGCTCAACTGGCAGGTAAGTAAGCAGCATGGTCTGCTGCAGGTAAGTCCACCCAAGCATTATGAGCCCGGCGCTTCCAGCGCTGGGACTGGGCATCTTTATCAGCCTGGTGCCACTGGCGCCAGGACAGGGTCCAAAAGGTCCCAATTGGGACTGGCTGGCACTCGGAACCGGGGTTATGGGTCTGCTTCCAAGGGAGTCGGGCAAGTCCTGATCTTTTCGAAGCAGAGATCATGACACACACAGAGAATTCTGCAATGGGCAGCAAGATTTGACTTTTTAGCACAAAGAAAACAAAGCAAAAACAGCAGGATTTGACTTTTAGAACAAAGCAAAAACAGCAAGATTTGACTTTTCAATCTTGGAATCAGATGTTAGCAAAGGGTTTTAGTAAGCACTGCGCATCAGGATGACATCATGGGCGTAAAAAGCAGAAAGAAAAGTGATAGTCAAAGGTGGTAGGATTGAGTCCATAAGGAGGGAACTAACCCATAGTTCTGGAGGAGGCAAAGTCAAGGCAGTCCAGAGTGAGGTAGCAGCATCATTGTCGTTAAGGTGCAGGGTTGACCCCAATTAGCGTTCCAGAAGCAGACAGGGAGCAGGCAGAGGCCTTAGAAGTGGGCCTTTGCTGATTGGGCCGGCTAAAGCCTGCCACTCCCTGATTGAATGGAAGAAAACACTCAGCAACCAATCGGAGTGCTGCACAGGCAGAGGTGGTTCAGCACAGCCTGCCTACGCAATAAAGAAAACCACGGTGGCCATCTTGGAAGGGCCAAATAACAGTCAAATAAGCAGGCAATAGTGGGAAAACTTGTGCTTTCAAAATAGCAAGGCAGCTCCAGGTATTAAAAAGCTCAAAAAATGGCAGCATGATGAAAATGCCAAATAAAACAGTCCTTTCAACAATTTTATGCAATTGTTTTTTCTTCTTTTTTTTCAAACTTCAATTTTTCAGGTTCAATAATTCCCTTGGAGGTGCAGTAATGCACAGAACGTGCACCTACCTAATGAAATGGTCAGCATCCAGGCACAAACTCCACATGTGCAGGAAAACAACAGATGGCCAGGAGGGTGGAAACAGGACCTCAATCTCAGTGAAAAGCAGATGAAAGAACCAGTTCCAGGCAGTGGGCCTTGCTGAGAGGGCTGGCTAAAGTATGCCAGTCCTTGATTGGATGGAAAAAAAACACTTAGCAACCAATGGGAGTGCTGCACAGGGAGAGGTGGTTCAGCACAGCCTGCCTATTAGGTTGCCATTACTGGTGGGGGACATGAGTCGGGGCCTGTCTGCAGGTTGCCATCACTGGTGGGGGTGGGGGACATGAGTTGAGGCCTGTCTGCAGGTTGCCGTCACTGGTGGGGGGTCATGTGACAGGCCCTGCATGCTGGGCAATGTTCACGGGTGATGGTGGTGTGGGCTGCCTGCGGGGTATATTCATGGGTGATGGTGGGGGTCCCATGCAGTGTGGGCTGCCTGCGGGGTATGGTCACGGGTGATGGGGGGCCATGTGGTGTGGGCTGCCTGTGGGGTATGTTCACGGGTGATGGGGGAGCCATGTGGTGTGGGCTGCCTGCAGGGTATCTTCATGGGTAATGGTGGGGGTCCCATGGCCTGTGGGCTGCCTGCGGGGTATTGTCACAGGTGATGGGGTGGCCATGTGGTATGGGCTGCCTGCGGGGTATGGTCACAGGAGATGGGGGCAATGTGGTGTGGGCTGCCTGTGGGGTATGGTCACAGGTGATGGTGGGGGTCCCATGTGGTGTGGGCTGCCTGCGGGGTATGGTCACGGGTGACGGTGGGGTCCCATGTGGTGTGGGCTGCCTGCAGGGTATGGTCACGGGTGATGGGCTGGCCATGTGGTGTGGGCTGCCTGTGGAGTATGGTCACGGGTGATGGGGGGAGCCATGTGGTGTGGGATGATTCGGCGGTTGAGTGACTGGCACCCCTGCAAGTTCCTCTTTATGCTGATTGAGTTTAGGCTACCGTGGACCGCAGTATTACAGAGGGTAGTCTGCCAAATGGTGAACACTTAACCCCTTAACTGCCTGGCTATTATGCAAGTCTATGCACTTAAGCCCACATCCCTGTGCTCAGAGAACATCATTGCATGTGCGCTTTATCTCTGCAGTATTTATCCCTCAGGCTCTCTCTGCTGAAGGCGGAGAATGTTCATCCCTTCCCAATAGATCACGCTTTGTTACCAACGACCCCTTATCATAACATCTTCATTCATTTGTATGCACATGAGGGGGCATGGAATGGGATTGCCATTCAAACCCCCTCCCTGCCATAAAAGCGCGACATGTTAATGCCAGCACAAATGCTTTAATATCCTCCGAAACCCGCATGCTTTGTACACTAGTTAAAAGCAGGCAGGTTCCATAGGAATCTAGTGTTTATGCTGCCCTGATCAGTCAATCGTCCAGGTAGGGGCAGACGTGAATCCCCCCCTCTCCTGAGACTCATTGCCACCACCTCCATCAGATTGGTGAAAACCTGTGGGCCGGAGGTCAGCCCGAAAGGCAGAACTGTTTGTACTATAAAGAACCAACACAAATGCCTACGTCTGATTTCACCTCAATTCACACATTAGTTGTGCGCTATGTAATGCAACACATACCAATTGCACGGAGAGGGCCTGTTTGTGATACGTTCTCTCCATGCAATGTGTCCTTGTTTTTATTGAATAAAAGTAACTCCCATGTGCATGTTTCTGTTTCTCATTTCCTTTAAGTCAACCTAATGATGTTGGTCATCATTTCACACTGACCACCTGCTCGGTTCTTGGTGTCCTCAAGGAAGGCTACAGCAGTGGTACTGCTGGCACCACCAATTACACTGGAAACCACATTTCCTGGTAACAAGTAATATACCAAGTACGAATTCTGATGGACGCACATACCCCCACACAGTCCTCACTGTACTGCGCTACTGTTAAAAGATGCCAGCCCAAATGCCATCTACCCACACTCTGTACAGCGCTCTGCGGCACTCAAGCTAGGTCTGCGCTTTACACTTTAAAATAAAATAAATATAAATTTGATGACTGAGGCCTAGGCCTCTGACAGAAATATGTCTGGTTGCCAGCTTTAATTTCAGTGGCAGGGCTGACACAAGTATTTTTCCGCCTGGGCTAAGAAACTGACCCCAAAGTGGATAATGAAACCAGGAATTTCACTGTCTTGCAAAAGCTATTCATCATTACAATATTCTGCAGATGTTTTTCTTCAATGGAAATGTGAATTTTAGAACAACTCAGGTTTGTGCTACTGTCCCAAGGTACAAATGAAAAGGATAAGCAAGAGAGCGCCAGGAAATGTAAGCAAAGGTGTAAGAACTGGCTTAACTGGCTTAATGTCTCCCGGAGTCAGTGTAGTGTTCCAGTATTGCATGGACGGCGTTGTCTATTGCTGTATTGTAATGCCGGCACAGGAAACACATACTAAATGTTTCTGAGGTAGTCCACGAGTGAAGATTGAATAAAGTAGATGTGTTATGTCCAACTCTGTGTCCGCCTGAATTCTTTGGGAGGGGCATCTTGACAACCGCAAGTTTTCAAGAACCCCGGGGTTAGGAAACAGTACATTGGTGACAAAGCATATGTGAACAAACACACCCACCTGACCCCTTCCCCCACGCAACTTTGGGGGTCCGGTGCATATCAGACACCGCCCATAATCAGAGTTACTCATGCCATGAGCGGTGGGCCACTGCTCCACGAGAGCAACGGCATACGGCAGCCCCACTCATATGAGAGTGGCACAACGTGTCACATGCACACACACACCTGCTCCAGGTGTACTGTGGAGCCTCGTGCAGTGCTGTGAGAGCAGGCGTGCACAAAAGAACAGTTCAAAGGTGAGAGCTAGCTTAAAAAGCCAATTTCCTTCAGCTGTTGATAGGCCATCACAAATGCTGCATTCAAATGGTCTTCCTGAGCACGTCATAGGCTGCCTAGGAAGCAAGCAAATACTCCAAAGGCAGGTGAGACCACATTCATACCATGTCGTCAGAGGAGCATACAATGTCCACGCCGCCACTTCCTCCGCATATTCGCCCATCATGGCCATCCACCAAGAGCCTCAGCTGGAGAACCTACAGCTGCTGGGGTGCTACCATTTGATATCACAGACACAAGCAGTTTAGGACCAAGATGGACTTGGTGGCTCATGGATTTCTATCTGCACATTGGCGCATTGGGGGTATAGGAGCCAAGACATCATTAATGTCTACCTAAATGGCCTGTCATGGTCCAAGGCCCTCAGGCCAATCTCCTCCTCTTTGATAGGCGCTCCCCTCGCCTCATCAATTTCCTCTCATCTCCCCACTTGGCTACCTTGCCCTCTCTCTCCTCCTCCTCCTCTGCCCCTCCTAGGGCTCTTTCCGCAGGGCATACCTCTGATCTGTACCCCTCCCTGGAAGGTCTTTAAGGCTGGCAACTTTCTTCATATTGCCACTCTCAACTCTCGCTCTGCCGTCAAACACTCCTCTGACATCTGCCACCTCCTTGAAGAACTAGACCTTCATGTCCTTGGTCTTACTGAGACATGGTTCAGGGCCAGCTCTGTTACGAGCTTTGACACTCTCCTCCCTGATGGCTACAAGATCCTCTCAGCACCCAGATCCTCCCGGTCCGGTGGGGGGGTAGCCCTGATCTTTCCTGAGTGGATTCCTGCCTCTATCATTCCCGCTCAGACCTACTTCTCTTTTGAATGCCTTGTCTGTAGGCTTCCTCTCTCGCCTACCCATTCTCTTACTGTGGTTAGCATCTACCGGCCTCCTGGTCAAATCACCTCATTTCTCTCTGAGTGGGCAGACCTTTCCTCCTCCCTCCTGGCCTCTACCACTCAACTCCTCCTCCTCCTCAGTGACCTAAATATACATTTAGACTCTCCTTGCTACTCTGTACTCTTCTGTGACCTCTGCGACTCCCTCTCCCTGTTCATCCTCCCCTCTGGCCCGACTCACTCTGCAGGGCACATACTTGATGTCTTGATCACCTCTGACCTCCCCCTCTCCATCCCTCTCACCACTCCTCACTCCTGGAGCGATCACTCCCTCCTCTCATCTCATCTCTCCCTCTCTTCCCCCTAAGCCAAGCCTACCCCAACACTGCCACATACCTTCTCGGACACCCGGCCCATGAAGAGTGTGTCAGTTGAGGCTTTTGCCGCCACTTTCCCCCCCCCCCTCCACCTTTGGCTGTCTCTCATCCTGATACAGCCCTGTCTCTGCTCTACTCTTCAATTTCTGATACGCTTGATGTTCTTGCTCCTGTCATGAGGATCCGTTTGTCCAAAGCCAAGTGCAATTCCTGGTATGACTCTGACTTAGCTACACTTAAACCTAAGTGAAGGGCAGCTGAGAGGAAATGGAGGACTTCCTGTTCATCCTCTGACAAACTGGCCCGTCGCCTGCTACAAAGGCAATACCAACTCTCTGTCCTCACCAAGAAGAGAGTCCACATTCAAGCTTGTGTCTCTGCGGCATCTAACAACTCGGCCGAACTCTTTGAAATCTGCAAGGGGCTGGCCAACCCTGCTGCAGTGTCTACCCATCCTGTTGCCTCCCAGGATCTTTGCAATGCCCTTGCCTCTCACTTCATTTAAAAAACCCAGGACATCCTGTCCACCCTCTCCACCCACACTCCTCCTCTTCCCTCTCCATCTGTGCTTGCTGATCCTCCTTTAGCCACCCTCCCACCATCCTTCTCGTCCTTTCCTCTTTTCACCCCTGATGAGGTTGCTAGACAAGTCAGATCTATGAAAGCCTCTTCAAAATAGGTTCATCCCTGTTCTGCTAAAACCATCAAGGGCCACATTGACACCCTCGCTCTGGCCCTTGCTGATTTTTGAAACCACTCCTTTGCCTCTGGATCCTTCCCCTCCCCTCTGAAGCACTCCTTTGTGCATCCTCTTCTCAAGAAACCCACAGCTGATCCTTCTTGTCCAGCTAACTATCGCCCAATTTCCATTACTCCCTTTCTTGGCAAACTCCTGGAAAAGTTGGCCATCTCTCAGCTTAACCTTCATTCCAATTCTGTTGGCTGTCTCCATGACCACCAGTCTGGCTTCAGAGCTGCCAGAAGCACGGAAACTGCTCTCCTAAACATCTGTGAATATCTGCTCACCAACCTTGACTCTAACATTCCCTCTGTCCTCATCCTCCTCGATCTCTCTTCTGCCTTTGACATGGTCAACCATACCATCCTGCTCAACCGTCTCCGTGAAAACCTGGGTATCACTGATCAGGCTCTGGCCTGGCTGACCTCTTTCCTCTCAGATCGACCCTCCCAGGTCCAACTTGGGTCCTTCCTTTCATCTATCTTCCTCTCTACCTGTGGTGTTCCCCAGGGGTCTAACCTCTCGCTCTGGCTTTTCAACCAATACCTGGCAACTCTCGCCCACTGCATTGCCATTTTCTGCTCAAATTTCCAGTGCTACGCTGATGATACAACTCATTTTCAGGCTGCCCTCTGCCACCTCCTCTCCCTCTCTCATCTCTGATTGCCTAATTGCCATTCAAGATTGGTGTGCTGCCAATGGTCTTTGTCTGAATGCCAGCAAGACGGAGATCCTCCTCATCGGCACACCTTCACCATCCTTTCACCTCACTCTCTGGCCGGCCTCCTCCTACCCCCACCTGCGATGCCAAGAACCTCGGGGTCATCTTTGACTCCACCCTTTCCTTCTCTGCCCACATCTCTGAGGTCTCTAAAAAGTCAAATTTCTGACTGCACCTCCTCAGAGGTACTCAGCCTTTCCTCTACTTCCCCCAGAAGCTCATGGTATCTCAAGCTCTGGTTCTCTCTAGCTTGGACTATTGTAACAGCCTCTTTCTAAATCTACCTGCCTCTACTCTCTGCCCTCTGCAACTAATCCAGAACAGGACTGTGAGACTTGTCCTTGGCCTCAAGCCCTGAGATCGTAGTTCTCCAGCTCTGAAATCTCTTCACTGGCTCCCAGTGTATGCAAGGATTAAATTGAAAACCCTCTGCATTGTCCACAAGGCTTTCTGGGGCCTGGGTCCAAAATATCTTCAGCTATCCCCCCACAAATACCTCCCCTTCGCTCCTCTACCTCCAACTCACTCAGGGTCAGTCGTTTTTCTAAGAAACAAGCTGGGGTAGATCTCTGTCTTCGGCTGGGGCCTCCCTCTGGAACAGCCTCCCTGCCACTCTAAAACTTGAGGAGAACCATCTCCGGTTCTGGAAGCACCTCAAGACCTTCCTCTTTTCTTCTGCCTTAGCTCCCCCTCTCCCCTGCTGATCTGTTCTCTCTTGGCACCGTGCACCTGGCCACCTTCTGTCTTTTGGGCCCATGTACCTGCTCATCCTGTCACCCTCCCGCACTGCCTCCGGGCCACCCCTTGCACTGGGGTCTGTATCTGTACCCATACAGCCCCCCTTTATCTTCCTACACCTATCGGACCTACCCTGTCTGCTGCCTTAAACCTAGCACTTGCAAATTGCTGGCTGCATTACCACTGTTTGTTGCCTTTATTATTTATTTATTGTTATTTATCTGTTTCTCCTCTGCTTCACACTTTCCACCTCTCCCCCTTCCATGCACTTTTCCCCTCCCCCTCTCCCATGCCCTTGCGCGTTCTCAATGTCACTGGGCCTAGTAAGATCGCTGTTTTTTTCTCCCCCGTTCTCCTCCCTTGCCTTGTCGCGCTCTGAAACACTTGTGTAGGAGCGCGATAGAAATAAAATATCAATATCAAAAGACACCTAAGGGGCATATTAATGCACACATTGGGGCCCGCTGTGCATCACATGGTTTATGAGATGCCAGACCAAACCACAGCCACCTACATTGATGTGACTGACTCTCTCAACGCCTATTTCGCTATTCATAGAAATATTGACTATGAAAGGCATGTTTTTCACACCACTACTCAGGGTGAAGGTGAAACTGTTAGGCAGAAACCTGTGCAGTTCCCTCTGGGACCACTGAAAAAGATTTAAGACTACAGGTGTTTGGCAGTATACCCACTTGGTAGCAGTCTGTACCACACAGATTCACTTTGTAGCTGTGGCTGAGCAGTCAGACTTTCCTCAAGAAGAGTTAGGCAGTATACAGAGTATTCATAATAGGTCTCAAGAAGACAGTAGAACAAGCATACACTGACCAGAGCTTGGTGTAAAAGAGATATAATTATTTATTTAAAACCACATCTAATGAAACACACAGGCACTAAGTTTAAGCAGTTCAAAAACATGGTCACTAAATGATATACACTCCCTTAAAAGAATATTAGACAAGTCTTAAGTACAGCCCCACTTATTTTCAGACAGCGGTGAGCGCTTAACGCAGATGGCACTCTAATAATTCAGTTTAAAAGGGAGAGAAAGGCAGAGCATAAATTGAAACAGATCCCAACACTTCCAAAAGAACACAGCAAGAGAGGAAGGCGGGTCCAACCGTGAAGTTAGAGTTCAGAAAGCCGGATCCACTTTAAGAGGATCAGAACGAAATGTGTCCAAGGTCACACGGTTGAAAAGTGCACAAAAGTCTCGAAAAGGTTCAGAAAGAGTTGGACCAAAAGAAAGGGACCTGTTAGATGGTCAAAGCGGCCAGCCCAGTCCAGAAGGTTAAGGGATTATAATTACCTTGTAGCAATTTTTAGAAAGGGAGGCCTGGCGGACACAGTACCTTAAAGTGGTGAGAATACTCCAGCGGGGGCAGTTGTTCCTGGCAACGGATGCAAGTCGGTGCTTCCTCCGGGGGAAGAGAGGATCTCGTCGGGGAGGAAACATATGTCTGTTGCACTGCCAGGGAAGAAACCTGCCGCAGAGTTCTCAGTTACAAAGGAGTGGTCCTTTTATTCGCGGTACAGTGGTAAGTGGCTATCCGGTTGCCTGGGTGCTTGGCACGGGCAGTTCGACCACAAGATGTCCTGGGATGCGAGGGAAAGAAGGTAAACTGGTTGTGCCCACCAGTCATGGGAAAAGACTCTCCAGCCGGGAGATCTTCTCTGTTGTCGGGAAGTGGTGAGTCGGTTCCGCAGGGCTCCACCGGTGGTGTCATCTTAGCAGGTCAGCTCACCTTCTCCCTCATTGGATTCTCAGGTCCTGTGGCGACTTCTGAAGTTCCAGTCCCAAAAGCCCTGCTTTTATGCAGCACACCCCCATTCACTCAGCCTAGCTGTCAATCAAACATGCTAAGTGGTGAGCCGGCCGGCTCACCACTTGGGCCAATCACACAAGAGTGCGACTTGAGATACCAAGGTAACTCAGTCCAGGGTGCCTAAACCCCCTGTGATTCCCAGACAGAGTGGCACCACTTTTGGAGGCTTCTGTGGAGAAGCCCGCCAAAAAGTGGAACAAAGGGTTCGACTTGGGTTGGAGTCACAGAAAAGAACACAAACGCCATTTTAGAATTGAGTCCTGGCAAAAAATACCAATCGTCGAATTAATATTAAATAAATAAACCAGCGGTATGTTCGAGGCTATGAGAATTAAATAATTAAAGTTGGTAGCCTCGAACAATGGGAAAATCCCATAGAGATATATTCGCAGTCGAATATAAAAAGTAGTATCCACTGCCACCAGCCAAAACTCGATCAGGGGGGACGGAGACGTGCCCCCTCGACTAACAGACCCCAGGGCAATCGAATTGCCCCGACCAGTTTGTCCACAATATGATGGTTTGTACTGGTTTCTGTTCATAATTTGGGACTAGTAAAGCCATTTGTGACTTTACATGCCCTGGGAGACAGTAGCCAGTCCCAGGGTATGGAGTCTATGGTGGGGTGTCACTATGACACCCCTGTGTCACTGCACGGAGGTTGCTGTGTAACACACATAGTAAAAAAACATGAGACCCTATGGAGTAAAGGACCCATAGCCCATAAAACAACATTAATAGTCAAAGGAACTCCATAAATCATGTCCAAGAGTGGGAGAAAAAGAGTCTCACTCTTGGCAGGAGAAAAAAACAAACTCCAGAAATCCAGCAAAGCTGCTGGGGTACTCACTAGGTTAGGAAATTCAGCCTAAACAGAGAATTCTCCCTAACAGAAACTTCGGATCTTTTCATCATGAGGTTGAGAGAAAGGGTGAAATACTCTGACTTTGACAATTATTCCACTGAGGAAGCTTTCAGCTCTCAAGTGATTACTGGCTGTGAATCTGCAGAAAGGAACTACTGCAGAAGAGGAGATAACTCAAGGGCATTGTAATGTTGGCAAGTACTGGCATGGCCATTGACAGGCAAGGTGAGTTCATGGGAAAGATCCACCATTTCTCATGCCATTCGTCCCCAATCTGCCAAATACAGTCCACTGACAAGGCACACAACAAATGATGAAATGTAATAGGTGTGGCTGCGAATTTCCTCATGAAAGGACATGTCCTGCCATGGGCCACTGATGTGATGGATGCCGATACGAAAACCATTTTCTGTCCAAGCTTCAAAATATGGCTCACACAAATCAGAGAGAAGAAGCTCTCTGGGGCATAGATTGGGCAGAGGTTTAAGCACCAGAGGTCTTCACTGCATCTAAGCAGGAAATGTTCTCCAGAACATTATCGCACATCGCCCAGAAGCCCCAGAAGCTCCACTGGACGGCGCTATGAACGTCGTCATACACCCATGCCAAATGATCAAACACAAAGGTCAATGCGACACAAGATGCACTACATTCAGACGTCACCCAGATGTCAGACAGATTCAGACTCCTCATCCAGTGGTGAGAGAAAAAGATGGTACGTACATGCCACAGGTAACAAAATGGCAGTAAAATTCAGCTACTCCTACAGGTCAATGGCAGCACACAAGAATTCCCCATTTATATGGGGTTACTGTAAATGTCATAAGTGAGGAGACCTATGCCAGTTTAAAATGTCCTACCAAACTGAATGCAACAGTCCTCGACATATATGATTTTTGCTCAAGCACCCCACTTCCCTACAAAGGCATGTTCGAGTTGTCATGTTCCTACAAGGACAAAAGTTAGAAGCTACAGATATACGTGGTAAAAGGTGACATACCTGGCGGGAGCATACTAAGCTTCAAGTCTGCCATGAAAGGTGCCTGGCACACATAATGTATCAAATAATGCCTGCCTACACCTCAAGCCCAAAGGACATGGTAGTGCAATTATTCCTGCCATTATTTCAAGGGCTGGGAAAACTAAAAAAACAAGCAAATCAAGACGATAGTCCAGCATTACAGAGGCATTCAACGAAATATTCCGTCCAAGGTGGAGGACGAGCTGGAATCCCTACTTGCACAGGACATCATTGAGCATGTGAAAGGTCCGACTCTGTGAGTTTTGCCAATTATGCCTGTGCCCAAGAGAGAAAACAGCGATAAAATACGTCTCTGCGTAGATATGGGGATGCCGAATTAGTCAATAGAAAGGGAAAGATATCTCTCTCCCAGAATGTCTGACATGATGCACATATTGCATATAGCCAACGTATTCTCAAAGCTGGACCTTAACAAAGGTTATCATCAGCAACACGCCAACAGTCAGTAAATCACCACTTTCACAACCCACACAGGACGATTTCGATAAAAGCATTTACGTTTCGGCGTGTCTTCAGCCGCAGAAATCTTTCAACATGAAATTCACCCGATCACCAAGCACAAACCTCAGTGTTTGAACTATAGTGATGACATTTTAATATTTGGGGCCACACAAGAGGTTCACAATGACATGCTATGAAGGGTCATAGATATATCAGCCAGTCAACTTTAAAGGTTTTCAGCCACATCTTTTCCAGCGATGAACTATAACTGGATCCAGGAAAGGTACACGCACTGGTTGACATTCCCACACCAGCCTCCATCTCTGCAGTGAGATCATTCCTGGCATTTCCAGCTATTGCATGAGATATATTAAGGACTTTGCATTCGTTAGCACATCGCTGAGGCTCCTTACAGGAAAGGATCAGGAGTTCCACTGGTCTCAGGAGTGTGAGGCTGCATTTCAAGAGATACAATCTCACATATCATCAGCCGCGTGCAAGGTATACTGTGGCCCAAACTGGAGACGTAGGTGACAGTCGACGCAAGTCCTGTGTGGTTAAGGGCCATTCTTGTATAATAGAAACGTGGTTCTAACTCACAGAAGTGTATTGTTTCTTATGTCAGTAGAAGCCTTTCCAACCCTAAATGTGCCTAATCCCACCCAGAAAAGGAATTTTGGCTTTGGTGTAGCCTGCGAGCAGTATCATCTGTTCACAAGAATGACGGATCATCAATCCCTCACCACCATCAATGGCAAACCTAATGTGATGAGGTCCCCTCGTATGGCTCGATGGGGCCTACGCCTGCAAGAATATTGTTTTGACATCATCCATAAACCAGCATCAACCTTTTCTTTCTGCAGCCTCAGCTTTGTTATGTGGTGTCCCGCAGGGCTCTGCCCTGTCCCCCACTCTTTTCAACATTTACATTCAGCCTCTGATCGCTCTAATCCGCGCCCAGAGCTTTAGATGCTACTTGTACACTGATGAGACACAGATCTTGGTTAGGCTGGATCTTTTGTATCCAGCCCATGGCACTCAGTTGCGAGATTGTTTAATGGCCGTGGGTTGCTGGATCGCCGAAAAGTGGATTAAACTAAATGGGGACATCACTGAAGTTTTGGTTGTGAGTTCTTCTTCTGCCTCTTCTTCTTGGTCCCCTGCCTTTTGGAGCTCTTCTTTCGGTCCCTTCCCCGCTGCTGCCTCAATGGTGAAGAACTTGGGTATTAAACTCTCCACCTCTCTGTCTATGGCCCCTCAGGTTGGCACGGTCAATAGGGTGATTTTCAATTTATTCCTACCCTTCTCCGAGCTCCTGTGGTCTCTGCGTTAGTCCTCAGCAAGATTGACTACTGCAACTCTCTCTATCTGGCACATCCGGACTATTTGATGCAGTGCCTGCAGGTTCTCCAAAACGCGGCTGCTGGCCTTGCCACTGGCACCCCTTTTTAGGGGCATATTTCCCCAGTTTTGAGATCTCTTCCTTTGCTGCTGGTTGCCAAACGTGTTCATTTTAAATCGCTGTGTATGGTGCATAGGGCTTTCTATGGTATCGGACCTCTAGTTCCAGTAGCAAATATTTCAGCTGTGTGTTCCTGTCTGTGCACTTCGATCTGGGGGCCGCTTTCTCTTGGCTGCCCCCATGGTTAATCGTGCCAGAACTGGAGTATGCACTTTTTTGTTCAGAGCTGCTATTCTTTGGAATGCGCTCCCTGCACCCTTGTGTATGGTCTCTGCGCATCTGCAATTTAGAAAGGCGCTAAAAACCTTATTATTTTAGTCCCCTCTCACTTCCTTTCATGATCCTTGGTTTCAGCTTTAGCGGCAGGTTGCCTTTTTGGTGTTGGTTGCACTACACCCTTGGGTGTGAAAACTTTAACATAACGTAACATAACAAGGAGAACTACTTAGCCGATTTCCTCTCCAGGTGTCCACACCCGGCAGAGGCACAAACCTCAGATGTCGATCAATAATTCAATTACCTTGTCAACAGTGCACTTCTCGCTGCTCTGACGATACAGTAAAAAGTGCAAGAGACATGCAAGAATGCATTTATATCACTAGTAAAAGAGAAGGTACTCATGGGCAGATGGTGTGATAAGGTAGATTGTGAATCAGAGTTGTCTGAAGAGCAGCAGAAGATGATGGAGATGTTTGCTCTTGTGAAAGATAAGTGGTCCAATTCATTGCAAGGCATACTGCGAAAGGAGAAAAGAATTGTGATTCTGCTCTCCCTACAGGAACAGATAATTGACCTGGCACATGTGAGGCATAGGGACATCGTGTTCACGAAACGACAGATGAGAACCAAAGTATGGTTTCCAAAAATGGACGTCAAAATACAAGTGGCATTGGAAGACTGCATCATTTGTAAGTACATGGTGTCATGCACCTTTCCACAACCCCTGAAAATTATGCCATTGAATGCGTAGGATGAGGTGGCTGCTGATTTGTTTGGGCTCTTGGCAAATGGCAAACACGTCATAGTGGCAGTCGACGAGATGTCCCGATATTCAGAAGTGCACCTGATATCATCCACAAGTGCGCACACGTTTCCATCATTGTAAAATTTGACCCTGGTCCCCTTTACAGCAAACAGGACTTTGCCATGTTTGCAGAGCACCTTCAGCATAGAAAGATCACCCTGCCCTGGCTGCACGCCAATGGCACCGTTGAACCTTTCATGGCCGACATCAGTGCACTTTACAAGTATGCACTATCACCAATGGATCATTTATGCAAGCCATTTGTGCTCTCCTAAGGGACTATCAGAACACCCGGCATAGCACCACATGGATCTGTTCCTCTGAACTCATTTTTAATCAGAAGATCTGAAAATGTCAGACCAAGAGGATTTTGTGACACGACAGGCCAGAGAAATGGACGAAATAAACAAATTAAAATGTACAAATTATGCTGACGTGAGGAGGAAAGCTAAATTGCCTGACCTCCAAGTAGGTGACACCGTCCTTGGGCACCAAAAGCAGTATCCGAAGGATCTTCCTCCATTCCATCACATTCAATCACCTGAAACCAATCTTTCTTTTGGAAGATTAGATAGACAATGACTAATATCGTCTTTCCAGAAGGCTCTAGTTCACCCAACAGCTGCTATGAATACATGGATGCTGATGTCGACACTGCAGGCAGTAGTGACAGTGAAGTAGCTGAACCATCCAGAGACCAAAGTCCATCTAAGAGGATCATACGCTGACACATGAAATGAATGGAAGTGATGCAGTAATTCAAGTATGTATTGATTTATGAGGGGGTATATAGTGTCCCAGTGTTCCATGGACGCTGTCCTCTTTTACTGTCCGGTAATCGCGGCAGAGGAAATATGTTTCTGGGGTAGTCCATGAGTAAAGACCGAATAAATAAGACATGTTTGTTATCAGCTCTGTGTCCTACCTGAATTCTTTGGGCCTGGCATCCTGACAGTCCCAGGTTTCCAAAAACCCTTGCGTTAGTGTACAGTGCCATCAGCAGCAGCAAAGCTGCTGAGTGATGCGTAAAAATGATATTAGAGAGTTTTGGTCACTTCTTAATTAGCTGGGTCAGAAAAATTATATGGACAAGCGTAACACAATCAGGGACCATCTGTAGGAAGAATAATTGTCCTAGCTATTGAAAAACTGGAATAGCTAGTTGCTGAGTTGAGCTTTAGTTCCTTCCATACTTGGGAATATTTATTCACCCTAGATGACATTAAGAGCACAATAATTAAGTTGAGCTATAACTACTTGCCCTTATGAATCATCTAACATCGTTCTGAAAAAGGACCCTGTTGGACCACGAGGGGGCCCCTTATATGAAGGACAGACACACCGAGATGTTGAACACGTCTTTTTTTATTCGTATTCTGGAAACAAGTCCCTCAAGGTTCCCTCCCCCTTATGTAATACGTCACGTGCCTTTCCCACGTGACATAATCCCAGTCTCTTAAAGAGACATGATCCGTGTAACACCACCCCCGACCAAATGTCCTTACAGCGTTCTCAACATTCTTCAACTAAGTGAGCTTGATTGATTGATTGATATTTTATTTCTATCGCGCTTGTACACATGTGTTTGTACGAGCTGGCTTCTTCACGGCTCGTTGGGGCGGCTGCTGGTAACTTCTTCTGGATCCTCTACTGGTCTCTCTGTTCTCTTCGTTCCCGGACGAGGTGAAAAGCTTGGAGGCGTCCATAGTGAATCTCGCGGATCCAGTGACATGGGTTCCGGATCTGGGGGTTCTAGTCTCTCATTTCCCTGTGTGGCTGTGAGTTTGAACTGCGAGCAGTTCCGGGTTATCTCTCGTTATTCATTTTCAGCCGTCACCATGGTTCCTTTTATTGCCGTGACTTGTAATGGCTGTGGGGCAAACCTTGAATCAGTCTTCTTGACCATTGCCTGTTGTTCCAATACTTCATCTCCTACTTGAATATCTTTTGGGCGTGCTCCTCTACTTTCATCTATCTGGATGCAGGCTTGTTCTTTCCATCCTGCATCCCTCTCTAGGATTTCTGGATCTATTTCTGGTTTTTTGGTAGGGTGTCATATGATTCGTGTGCGAACTTGGTATTTTACCATAAGTTTGGCCGGGGTCCTGTTCGTGGCTTCATGTGGTGTGTTTCGATAATCTCGAAGCATCCTGCATAGAGCCTGGTGAGGGTCAACATTTTCTAGTCTGGCTCTTTGTAATGTCTTTTTGATCGATGACATGAATCTCTCAGCCATCCCGTTGGCTTGTGGCCATCTGGGTGTTATTTTCTGGTGTTTGAAACCCAAGTGCTTGGCGAAGGTTGCAACGTCATGGCCGCAGAATGGCGGGCCGTTGTCTGACTTGATGACTTCAGGTATGCCCCATTCACTCAAGACTTTGTCGAAGACAGCTGCGATTTGGGTGAAGGCTGTAGATGACGATTTCTTTACGATTGGGAATTGTGAGTGTTCATCAATGAATAAGAGTAGGTATTCCCCTGATTCTAGGGGTCCATAAAAGTCCACTGCTACTCTTTCCCATGGGTGTTCTGGTATCTGAGTTGGCGTTAGGGGTATCGGGGCTTCAGCTCTGGCCGTGCATTGACATGCCATGCAATTTGGTACCCATCGGTCTACTAGAGCGTCAAGGAATGGGAAACATATGTGGCAGCGAAGTTGTCGTTTGGTGTTGTCCGCTCCTCGGTGTCCCTCGTGTGCTGTCTTTATTATGTCCGACCGCAGGGCTGCTGGGATTACTATTCTGCACCCTCTAAGAAGTATGGCTTTATCTTTGATGACTAGTTCCGTGTTAACTTTTGCCAGCCTTTCTAGTTCATCTCGATTTGCATCTGGATGTTCTGCCAGTGACCTCCTGTAGTTAGTCCTTCCACTTGTTGTGCTCAGTGAGGTTGATTGCCAGGGCTATGGGAAAATCAGCTGCTAACGCCAATGCAACGGTTTCTAGCGATATTGCTGGAGGCAGTTTGTTTGTGGTGACGTAGCTTATGTATTCTATGTCACCTTGTCTTGGTGTAGGTCTTCCTGTTGGGTGACTAGATAGGTAGTTGGCTGGGTTGTGTTCACCCTCCAGACGATATATGATTTGGTAGTCGTATTCTTGTAGGCGAATGCCCCATCGTTCAATTCTAGGGGGCATTTTCATTTGTGGGTTTCCAAACAGTGAACGTAGGGCTTGATGGTCCATAATTAGGATACATTTTAAAGTTGTGAAAATGTTCACACGCTCAGACTGCCGCTAGGCTCTCTTTTTCCGCTTGAGTGTATGCGGACTCGGGGGGCGCTAAAGCTCTGCTGGCGTAGGCCACTACATGTCTCGGGTGGGTGTCAACTCTGTTGGTTTGGGCGAGAATGGCTCCCAGACCTACTGGGCTTGCGTCAACCACTATTTCAGTGTGCCAGTCTGGATCAAAATAGGCCAGTTTTCTGGCTTCCGCTAGGGATTGCTTGATGGTGTCGAACGCATCTTGGAATTCTGCTGTCCAGGTAAAAAGCCTGTCCTTCTGGAGGAGTTTTGTGAGTGATTCCTTGATTGTGGCATAATGCGGTATATATCTTGCGCAGTACCCTGCCATACCTAGGAATGATCGTACGTCTGCTATCTGCCTTGGTTCTTGTAGGTTGAAGATCGTTGCAACCTTGTTGTGGTCTGGAGTCATTCCGTCCGCAGAAAATCTATGGCCAAAAGATTTCAATTTGGTTTTACTGAGCCGGCATTTGTCAACATTTAAGGTGAGGCCAGCGTCCAGGATGGCTTTGCATGTGGCACGGAGGGCGACATCATCTTCTTCCTTCGACCTTCCATACACAAGAATGTCGTCACTGTAGTTCAGTGCCCCACTAATCGGCTGAATGATCTGTCTGATGGCTTCATGAAAAATTTCTGCAGCTGATGATATGCCGAAATGTAGGCGCTTGTAACGGAATAATCCATCGTGCGTGGCGAAGGTGGTAATGCCTCTGGAGTCTGGATGGAGCACCAACTGGTGGTAGCCTTGATTCAGGTCTAATTTAGAGAAAAGGTGGACTTGTTTATTTGGACAAACTTGTCCTCGATTCTGGGACCTGGGTGTCGTTCTCGCTGAATCGCGTTGTTGGCAATGCGCATGTCCACACAGAGTCTGAGTCGTCCTCCGTCTTTTGGCACAATTACCAATAGGGAGACCCACGGGTCGGGCCTGTCACTGATTCGATTATTCCATCTTCCAGAAGTTGTCCGAGTTCAGCCGACACTGCAGCTTGGAGATGGAAACCAACTCTCCTTGGGTGTTGCGGGTCGGGTCGGACCGTGTTCTAATGCTCACCTGGTTCCCACGGAGGCGCTGGTCTGGTCTGGGTTGCTGTGGCCTCTTCAAGCGTGATGCGCAGAATTCGGACCACTGATTGAACAGGACCCCCAAATCTTGCTTGTCTGGCCCGTAGGAATATCCTTCTGCAGATGAGAAATGGGATTAACTGTCTGCTGAATAGTGTGCTAGCTTCCCCCTTTCCCCCCTTTGTTCTTCTCTGACTTCCTCCAAAACCCCCGGTTTAAGCTCACCTTATGGTTTGGAGGGATGAACTCTCCATCCTGCGTCTGGTGCAGGGGCGCGCGTTCGTCCAGTTACTTCACTGGTTTTCAGAAAGGCGCTGGCACATCCACTTGATTTTTCTGAGCGATACGCCGCATGTATGAAGATGCAAAAGTTCAAGTGTGAGCCTCCTTTTATGTTGTTTTTTTCTGTCCTTTATTTCAGGTGCAGAACAAAGGCGATGCGTTGAGGGGTTAAATTGCCGGTGGTAAAGTCAGGTGAGTTAGTGATGAGGGCGACCCCTCTAAATGTCTTTATAATTCCCCAGTAATGTCTTTTGTCCTTTCCCCATAGGGGCCGGGCTGCGGTACCTGCCAAAGATGCGGCGCCGACCCGAGATGTGGAATGGTTCACCAAGAAAAGCTGGTAAGTAATATGGCTGACAATTCGGCTTTCCTCTTGTGTTCCCTTGCTCACCTTTTGTCTCTTCTTCTCTCCCCTAGGTGCAGAGATGTGGCGACCGGTGCTGAGAGCCGCGATGGAGCCTTGCGGCATCTCGGGAACAGGTGAGTGAAGCGCGGCGCTGCAGCGAGCAACGCGGTGCTTTCAAATGGAAGTCTTCCTTCAGGAATGCTGGCGTGAAGATTCAGGAATGCTGGCGTGAAGGTTGAATACGTTGTTGGTTTTCACCTTTCTCTTCTCTTATTCCCTTAAAGGTGTTCCAGGTTCGAGGCGGGCGTGGCTGGAGTCCAGGTGCAGGAGCAGACACGGTGAGCGTTCAGCTGCTGGGATGCAGAACAACGTGAAGCACGTGTGGCTGTCCGGGCGTGGCTTAAATAGCTTTGGAAGAAGTTCCAGGTGAGTATTCTTCCACAGCCCCACCTAAGTAACAAAATAGTTCCATCAGAAAAATAGTCCCTCCTAAGCCTCATTTGGCTTGGTTCTTCATGCAGCATGGTCTGCATCAGGTGAGTGTGCAGCATGGTCTGCTTCAGGTAAGAGCACCAAACACTTCCCCTTATGAGCCTGGTGCCTATGGCGCCAGGACTGATGTCCAACATGAGCCTGGCACCAACGGCGCCATGACAGAGTCCAAAGAGCCCCTATAAAGGGCCGCTGGGCTTTTACCCGGGGGCGTGATGCCTGCTCCCGGGGGTGCTGGGCCTGGCCTGGTGCTCCGGGGGTAGGCATCATGACAGCACTCCCCCCAAAGGCCCCTCCCAAGGTCATTTCCCCAGGAGGTTTCGGTTTGTTCGGGAAATTCCAATGGAACCTTTTTACTAGCCGAGGTGCATGTACGTGGTCGCTGGGTTCCCAAGATCTTTCCTGAGGACCGTACCCCTTCCAATCAATTAGATAGAAAAGTTTTGATTTTGAGATCTTAGAGTCCAAAATGTTCTTCACCTCGAATTCAGGCTCCCCATCTATCTGGATTGGTTCTGGTGGCTTTATTAATCTGGTTCCTGGTTGCACTGGTTTCAAAAGTGACACATGAAAAACGGGGTGAATCCGCATGTTAGCTGGTAGATCTAGCTTGACTGCCACTGGGTTAATTATAGCTTTGATCGAGTAAGGGCCTAAATACCTTGGATTAAAAGTCTGAGGTCCCTTGAGCGATAAGTGTTTGGTAGCCAACCATACTTGAGCCCCTATTTGGTATGGTGGTGCCTCCTTTCGATGCAGATCCGCATTCTTTTTGTATTTCCCTTTCGCATATTGTAAGTGTGCAGTAGCCTCCTTGAAGGCTTGAGTAATCGTAGAATGCAAATGGTCCGCTGCGGGCATTTCGAGGCTTAAAGGTGAGTCCAAGTCTGAAGTACGAGGGTGATGTCCATATAGGGTATGAAAGGGGCTCTGACCAGTTCCAGAGTGTATCGAGTTATTGTATGCATATTCAGCCACCCATAAAATATCCTTCCAATTACCCTCCGATTGGTGCAAGATATTGTTCAAGGGTCTGGTTCGTTCTCTCCATCTGACCATCGGTCTGTGGGTGGTGGCTGGTTGAGAGTCTTACGTCGATTTGTGCCAGTTGACAAAACTTTTTCCAAAAATGAGAAATAAACTGGCTTCCCCGATCGGAGATTAGTATGGACGGGAATCCATGCAGACGGATGATATTTTCGAGGAATTCCTTGGCAAGAACAAAAGCTGAAGGTAATCCTTTCAACGGAATAAAATGGGTCATCTTGGAAAATAAATCCACCACAACCAGAATAGTATTGTATCCATTACAAGAGGGCAGGTCCGTGATAAAATCTAGTGACAAGGTGTGCCAAGGTGCTGGTGGAATGTCTAAGGGTTGAAGGAGACCGGCGTGTTTTGTTTTTTGACCTTTGTTTTCGGCGCAAACTCCACAGGACATCACGAAAGATTTAATATCCTTTCGCCAGGACGGCCACCAGAATTGTCGTTTAATTTTTTCCTCTGTTTTGGCAATGCTAGGATGTCCTTCCATCAGAGTATCGTGATGACGGGAAATAACCAGTTCTTGCAATTCCTTTTCGGGCAAAAATAAACGTCCTTGGAAGTAAGGGAAGCCATCGTTGATTGAAAAGGCAGACCCCCTTTTGATCCAATCCTGCAAGGCTGAAGAGTCCAGGAATAGTTTTACCCGTGCTTGAATGTCTTCAAGGGTTTGTAAAGTGGTTATCCTCAAGATTCTTTGTTCGGGAATTATCGGCACAGGTTCAGAGTTTGTGTCCATTTCTCCCATTCCAATTCGAGATAGCGCGTCCGCTTTGCCATTCTTACAGCCGGGACGGTAGGTGATTACAAAATCGAACTCAGCAAAGAATAAAGCCCATCGGAGCTGTCGTGAAGACTGAGCCTTGGCAGTTTTTAAATATTGTAAATTTCGGTGATCAGTGATCACGTTGATGGTATGCCTGGCGCCAAGAAGATAATGCCGCCAAGCCTTAAAGGCGGACTTAATGGCTAATAATTCCTTATTGGTGATTGCATAATTTATCTCCGGCGGTGAGAACTTTCTGGACCAAAATGCTACGGGGTGCAGTTGGTTGGTTTCGGGGTCTCTCTGAGACAGGACAGCTCCCATGGCTAAGCTGGATGCGTCGGTTTCGACTATATATGGGAGATCAGGACGCGGGTGTTTCAAAATAGGTGCGGACGTAAATTTAGCTTTTAATTCCTGAAAGGCCTGTTCAGCTTCCTCGGTCCATTCAAGACGTTTATTCTTCCGCAAGAGTGCAGTGATGGGTTGCACCACCCGTGAAAATTCCGGGATAAACCTGCGATAAAAATTGGCAAAACCAAGCATGCTTTGGAAACCTTTCACCGAACTAGGTGATGGCCATTTGAGGATGGCATCCACTTTCCATTAGTCCATTCGGACCCCTTTAGGTGTCAGGATGAATCCAAGAAACTCAACCTCGGCGGTATGGAAAACGCATTTTTCCAGCTTTGCAAACAGTTTGTGCTAGTGCAATTTCTCAAGGACGGCCCTGACATGTTTCCTGTGATCAGATTCCGAAGAGGAGTACACCAGAATGTCATCGACATAGACGACAACACAGACATCGATGAGTTCCCGAAGGACATCGTTCATGAAGAATTGGAAGGCAGCAGGCGCGTTGCACAACCCGAAAGGCATCACCTGGTATTCGAATAGTCCATATTTTGTACGGAAGGCCGTTTTTCATTCGTCGCCTTCTTTTACTCGTACCAGATGATAAGCCCCCCGGAGACCTAACTTGGTGTATATGCAAGCGTCCTTCACCTGGTCAAGGAGTTCAGGGATCAAAGGCAGAGGGTAACGATTTTTAACAGTTATCTGGTTCAATGCGCGGTAATCGATACAAGTTCTAAGGTCGCCTTCTTTTTTTGGCACGAAGAACAAAGCCGAGGATGCCGGAGACTTTGACGGGCGAATGAAACCATTGGCTAGGTATTGATCTAAATATTGTCTCAAATGCAGATTCTCCGGCTCAGCAAGGGCATAAATCCTGCTACAAGGGGGTTGTGCACCGGGCACCAGATCGATTTGGCAATCGTACGATCTGTGAGGAGGTAACGTGTTGGCCTGTTCCTTTTGGAAGACGTCCTGAAAGTCTTGGTATTCCAGAGGTAGTTGCATGGAGACAGAGGTTGCTGATGCTAGACTGATCTTCAGATTTTCTGGGTAGCAGGTTCGTGCACACTCCGGAAAGGTTATTCTCTTTGCTCGCCAATCAATTCGAGGATTATGTGTCTCTAACCAAGGGATTCCGAGAATAACCTGAAACTGTGGAGCCTTGATTACATCAAACACAACTGCCTCCCGATGGCCGTCCGGACCTACAATTGTCATCTCAGCTGTGGAATGTGTTACCGGTCCCGAGGCAATTTCGGTTCCATCAACTGTGGTGATGACATCTTTGCTGGTTTTAGGACGCAGGGGAAGGTTAATCCTGGAGACCAATTCACGATCCACATAGTTTCCTATAGCCCCACTATCGATGTATGCCTTTATTGCATGCAAGGCTGTTCCGGATCTACAAGGACCATTGGCACAGTGAAATGCGAGGTCTGAGAGTTTGTTTTCAAGTTCGGCAAGCGGACCCCTACGCTTGTTGGGCGGGGTTGTTTCCCGATACAGAGGTTTCATGGATTTTATCAGCGGCTCCTACCACCTTCCTGGGCGGCCTTGCCTGGCAATCTCGTAGAAAGTGTCCAGAGGATCCACAATAAAGACATAAGTGCATCTGCCGTCTTCTTTCACGTTCCTTTTGCATTAAAGGTCCTTTAACTCCTCCGATTTGCATTGGCTCAGAGACTTCAGCCCCCTTGAGGTTAGCGTGGGTCTTGACTAACACCCGGGTCTCAAACTTGGACCGATCTGCTTTTCTGTTTTGCAGTCTGTGATCCAATTGGACCACTAAGTCTATATATTGTGAGCATTCTTGGGGCGGATTTACAACTTGGGCCAGGACATCTTTAAGTTCTCCGCGTAGACCTCGATAAAATAAAGTGATTCTTTTATCCTCTGGCCACCCAGTTTCCACAATTAGTCTATTAAAGGTTGCAATGTAGGAAAGGAGGTCTTGATTGCCCTGTCGCAGAGATAGAAGTTTGTCATCTAAAGCCTGCCCCTGGGAGTGACGAGCAAATAACCTTTCCATGCTTGCTTGAAATCCTTGAAAATCACAAAGAATCGGGTCATCTTGAGTTACCAGTGGAACTGACCAATCGGCAGCAGTGCCGCTGAGATATGACAATACAAAGGCTACCTTGGTCTGGTCATTAGGGAAGGCCCCAGGTCTGCACAGGAAATGCAAACGACACTGATTCATGAATACGGCGAATCGTTTGGGGTCCCCAGCAAAGCGTTCGGGTGGGGCCAGCAGCATGTTTCCAGGTAGATTAATCTGCACCGGGTTACTGGAAAGCACAGGAGCGGGGTTCCCTCCGGAACCGGGTAAAGGAGTTTGTCCAGCTTGACCTTGCAAAAGCTGTCTAGTCAGGTCATCAGCTCTTTCCTTTGTTACAATCACTTCCCTCCTGAGAGCATTAGTCTCTTGACGAGCTGCGTGTACTTCGGCCCGTAATTCCCCCAGTAGTTGGGCCAACTGGTCAGTCTCGGAAGTGTCCATAGCGCCTGGGTGGGAATTTGTAGGATGGCTTCGCGTTCTGTAATGCTCACCTGGCTCCCACGGAGGCGCTGGTCTGGTCTGGGTTGCTGTGGCCTCTTCAAGTGTGATGTGCAGAATTCGGACCACCGATTGAACAGGACCCCCAAATCTTGCTTGTCTGGCCCGTAGGAATATCCTTCTGAAGATGAGAAAGGGGATTAACTGTCTGCTGAATAGTGTGCTAGCTCCCCCCTTCGCCCCCTTCGTTCTTCTCTGACTTCCTCCAAAACCCCCGGTTTAAGCTCACCTTATGGTTTGGAGGGATGAATTCTCCATCCTGCGTCTGGTGCAGGGGCACGCATTCGTCCAGTTACTTCACTGGTTTTCAGAAAGGCGCTGGCACATCCACTTGACTTTTCTGAGCGATACGCCGTAAGTATGAAGATGCAAAAGTTCAAGTGTGAGCCTCCTTTTATGTTGGTTTTTTCTGTCCTTTATTTCAGGTGCAGAAAAAAGGCGATGCGTTGAGGGGTTAAATTGCCGGTGGTAAAGTCAGGTGAGTTAGTGATGAGGGCGACCCCTCTAAATGTCTTTATAATTCCCCAGTAATGTCTTTTGTCCTTTCCCCATAGGGGCCTGGGTGCGGTACCTGCCAAAGATGCGGCGCCGACCCGAGATGTGGAATGGTTCACCAAGAAAAGCCGGTAAGTAATATGGCTGAAAATTCAGCTTCCCTCTTGTGTTCCCTTGCTCACCTTTTGTCTCTTCTTCTCTCCCCTAGGTGCAGAGATGTGGCGACCGGTGCTGAGAGCTGCGATGGAGCCGGGCGGCGTCTCGGGAACAGGTGAGTGAAGCGCGGCGCTGCAGCGAGCAACGCGGTGCTTTCAAATGGAAGTCTTCCTTCAGGAATGCTGGCGTGAAGATTCCGGATGCAGGTAAGAAGGTTGAATAAGTTCTTGGTTTTCACCTTTCTCTTCTCTTATTCCCTTACAGGTGTTCCAGGTTCGAGGCGGAGTCCAGGTGCAGGAGCAGACACAGTGAGCGTTCAGCTGCTGTGATGCAGAACAACGCGAAGCACGTGTGGCTGTCCGGGCGTGGCTTAAATAGCTTTGGAAGAAGTTCCAGGTGAGTATTCTTCCACAGCCCCACCCAAGTAACAAAATAGTTCCTTCAGAAAAATAGTCCCTCCTAAGCCTCATTTGGCTTGGTTCTTCATGCAGCGTGGTCTGCATCAGGTGAGTGTGCAGCATGGTCTGCTTCAGGTAAGTGCACCAAACACTTCCCCTAAGAGCCCCTATAAAGGGCCGCTGGGCTTTTACCCGGGGGCGTGATGCCTGCTCCCGGGGGGTGCTGGGCCTGGCCCGGTGCTCCGGGGTAGGCATCATGACACCGTGGGATCAATGTGCAGTTTTACTGGGGGTCCTTTTTGTTTCCCTGCAGATGTGGGGAATCAATTTCATGATGGTGTCTTTTGACATCATGTCTGTATCCGTGGGTCCAGATCGGACGTTGGACACTCTCTCTCCTGCCTCATGCGTTGGTTCTGTCGAGTGGATTTTGTTGCCTTCTTCGACGTGTATGTCTATGAGTCCTAGGCAGGAGGCAGTCCTATAACTGAGAAGGGATCTTCCTTTGGTCGGACTGCGAATTACGTGGATGTTTGTCGTGGTGGAGTGGTTGCCGTGGATGAGGCGACAAACAAACAAGCCAACTGTTTGCAGGGGGGTAGCAGTGCCCCATTGATATATTTTTGAATCGGACGGCGTCAGGACTGGTTTACTGGGTGGCCCCTAAGTCAACCAGGAAACAGAATTGTTTTCCTCCTATATCCATTGGTATCTTGGGTGCTTCACGTGCTTGTCCTTCGTCCATGATAAGGTTGACATATTCATCATTTGGATAGTGGTCGTATTGATCACTTTCATATTCGAGGTATTGTTGGTCCACCTCGTAGTGTGAGAGAGGCGCTGGGGGCCCATCATATTCATCTTTTATGAGGGATATCTGCCCGTATCCTTCAGTTCCCTGGGTTTCCTCAGATGGGTAGACGTCTTCAACTACTCTGACGTACCTTCTCTGACTTTGCTGATATGGTCGCGTTTGGTAGCCTTGTGTTTGTGGGTTCCTTTTGGGTATTTTGAATTGGGGGGCAACAGGTGGTCTTTGTGTCGGAAATGGTCTGCCCTCCCTGCAAACCGATTGAAAATGCCCCTCTCTCCCACAGTTGCCACATCTCTGGGACAGTGTGGGGCAAGTCCCTGCATGAGGGAAAGCCATACCACAGCGGTAGCAATGGCGTTGAGTTCTTGGCGTCATCGGGTAGTTGAGATTCGGGCATCTCTCCGTTGTTCTGGCAGCATTGGACTGCCTTGCCGCTATTGATTTGTTCTTGTCTTGTTTTGTGGAGGTGGTGCCTGTTATCTGTGTCACTTGCTTTTCGACCCTTTCTAGAATTCTTGCCCTCTGGCTGACATCTTCAATGGTGATGGGTTTTTTAAGAAGTTGTTTCTTTAGGGTCTGGGATACGCATCCTTCAATTACTCTCAATCGTATGGCCTCATCGAGTGAGAAGGCATGGAGCTGGCAGTTCGCTCCTTTTATTCATAGACTGGTGATGAACTGATCAATGGTTTTGTCGATCCTTTGCATGCACTGATAAAAAATGTACCTTTCATAGTCAATATTGGGCTCATTTACTAGCCTTCTATTCAGTGCTGCAATTAGTGCTGGGAAATCAGCTGGTTCCGCTGTTGCAATGGTTTTCAACAGGACTTTGATGTTTCCTGCAAGGTTTAGAAACATGCTGCGTGACTTTTCTTCTCCTGCGGCGTCTATGAAGGTGTTGAAATCCTCCAACCACTCAACCCACCTTGGGCCTTTGTCCGCTTGCGGCATCATGGATAAGAGGGGGCATGCGCCATGCCGTGGTTGCTGTGCCCCCTATGGGAGTAGGGGGAGCCGGAGCTTGCTGATCTTGGGGCAAGCTCATGTTGGTGGTAATGGTTGTGAGTCACTATTGGCCGTCTGTAAATGGGCCTCTTGCCGTAGCGGCAGGTGGAAAGGGCTGGCTGTCGGCGCGGGGTGTCACCCACCTTTCACAGGAGTCTGTTGGTGTCTGCTGGATCTCAGATGTGACCACTGGCGGATTGCTGTGCAGTCAATGTGTGGGGGCACCTTGCGTGCACCCTGGAGGAGATGTCTGCGCTGGTATAGGCGGATGGGCCTGGGATCATGCATGCTGCTGCTCACAGATGGGCCTGGGATCAGGCGTGCCATTGCGTGGGTCTGGGATCAGGCGTGCTGTTGCACAAGTGGTTTACACGTGTCTCAGGGGGAGGAGGAGGAGAACAGCCTTTGAATTGGCAGGCCGCCAGTGGTGCACATGTTATTTTCCGCGAGTGCAGCAAGGAAGGAGAGATGTGCGGATGAGGAGGAGGAGGTGAGCAGGTGTGGGATCACACATGCAGACACTGTGGGGTGGGCCAGGATCGGCTCGTAGGAGGTTGGAGGAGGAGGCGGGCCTGGGATCAGCCGCAGGCGTCCATGGGCTGACATGCCCAAGGTGCGCTTTGGAGCAGGATCGCTGCTGGAGGAATAAAGGAGGAGGAGGACTCAGCGGTCTGGTGAAAACACCCTGTCGCCAGTTGTTGGACCCAGAGGGGGCCCCTTATATGAAGGACAGACACACCAAGATGTTGAACACGTCTTTCTTTATTCGTATTCTGGAAACAAGTCCCTCAACGTTCCCTCCCCCTTACATAATACGTCACGTGCCTTGCCCACGTGACATGATCCCAGTCTCTTAAAGAGACATGATCAGTGTAACAGACCCATACTTCCTGTTTCCTTTGTTATATGAATTGTATGTTACTATAGTAAGAATGGTTGCTCTCCCTCATACATGAACAGAAACTTTCCTGGATCCAATGTTCAGAGTTATGAAGATCTACCACTTACAGCCTTATTATGGCTTTCACCCCCTAGGCGGGGAGCAGGCATGGCTGGTAACTGAACACCAACCCGACCCATGGTAGGCCTGAGCTGTGGTCTTTTACCAGATATGTTTGCACCCCCATCATAGGGGTGAAAAGCATTTGCACCCCGGGATTTAAATGGGGTGCAAATGTTTTTTTTCTTCATGAGGAGTGTGGAAGCCCATCTTCTAAGGAAAAGAAAAAAAAGTAAAATAATATCTGCAGCTTTCAAATGGAAAAGGGACTAGGTCACTTTCTGGTTGATGGCAGTCATACAAAATGGAAAAAATGGCTGCTGCCAGTTGAGAAAAGATATAGGGCCTCATTACGACCGTGGCGGTCCGGAAATAACGGTGGCGGTAAACCCGTCACCACCGTTGTTTCCGGACCGCCTGATCCCAACCCCGGCAGGCGGGAGGTGATGTTCCCGCCAGGTCTGACCTGGCGGGTTTAACACTGCCCGCCTGCAGGCGGACGAGGAAACACCGGCAGCATTACAAGATGCTGCCGGTGTTTCCATGATCCCGATTCCCATTGAGTCCCATAGGACTCAATGGGAATGGGGATTTACACCATTCCGCCTCCGTGATTCCCGGAAAACCGGGGTTGTGATGCCCCGGTAATTCCGGGAATCACGGAGGCGGAATGGTAATACGAGTCCGGCGTTAACCAGGCGGTTTTACCGCCTCGGTTAACGCCGGACTCGTAATGAGGCCCATAGCCTCATTACGAGAATGGAGGTAATGAAAAAAGGAAGGCAGAATGGTAATACCGGCATTGTTAACAGGTCCGGGGCATTACGACCCGACAACCTGCCAATACCGCCACCGCCCAGACCGTGCCCCTTCATACCGGCACGCGCGCATACACGCGCCCCTTCGCAGAGTAAATACCGGGATGCCAGTATAGGAGGACATCACAACTCACGCGGGCATGCAATTACCAGCATACCAAAGGCGGTAATTAGGGCCTGCATGATGGCGGCCATACAGGCATCGCGGACCACCCGTAAACAGCAATCTGCAATCAAGGCAACTGCCACAGGTGCACACAATCACCACAGGTGGAGTCAATAGAGCCTGTCCCAGTATAAAAGGAGTACACCCACACACCACACCCCTTCTTACACCAAAATTATACCACTATCTGTTGCAATCATGGGGCTGGGGGACATGCCTATACTGCTACAACTACAGCAACAACAGCAACTACAACAACAACTACAGCCACAGCAACAGGCAGCACAGAGGAGACGCAGGATAATAAAGAGGTTGAGACAGGGCCAGCAATTACCACCAGTGCAGCCAGTAGTACCTCGTAGGCAGCCACCAATCCCTCGCTTCAGACCTAGTCCATTCAATCTAACCCCTGAGCGGATCCACACCCTGTACCCGTTGGACCGGGACACCATCACCACCATAGTGAACATGATACACAACAACATCGTCAGCGTCATAGAAATACACACTGCCATCCCCCCGCTACTAAAGGTGGTGTCTGTGCTCCACTTCCTAGTGGGCCAGCTGCATGGCATTTCACAACCACTATTTTCACGCATGCTGACCCAAGTGCTGGATGCTCTCCTGAAGCACGCTAGCACCCACATATCCCTATCACGGACTGCACAGGAGATAGCCAACACCAAAGTAGGCTTCCATGCACTGGCATGCATGCCCAATTGTGTTGGTGCCCTCAACTGCACCCATGTAGAATTGGTAGTCCCCCATGCCGTAGAGGCGGTGTACCACAATCGCAAGCAATAACACGCCATCAATGTGCAGATGGTATGTAACTCCAGCAAGATCATCACACATTGCTGCGCCTGATATCCTGGATCGACACATGATGCCATGGTGCTGCGTAACTCCACGCTACCCCATCACATGGAGCGACCTGCTGGACGATGTGCCTGGTTCATTGGTGAGTTGCCTGACTGGCCCATGGCACTGCATCGGGGTTGTGATGTGTTGGGATTCATAGTCCACATGGGTAGGAATGATAGGGGTGATGCATACTCCACCTGGGTGGGAATGGGGGATGGGGATGCATACACCACCTGTTTGGGAATGGCCGGTGAGTGGAGAATGCACGCAGAGCTAAACACTCCTGACCTGAACCTCCCAATCCTAACATGACACATCACTGGCACATATTGGCACATATTGGACCAATGGCGTATATCAATGACAACATGTAAAACGCACAACCTGGCCACCATGGGTATGTCAAACAATGCATGACTAAACATGATTGCAACTGTCCCAATGTGGCTAGTGTGACCATGCACAGTGTAGTATACACAGCAAAAATGTGAGGCAAAACATTGTCCTGCAACCACAGTACATCCGCATCAGCATGCAAGAATTCACCCTGCATCATCTGTACAACGCCATCCAGACTACCACACCATATTGCAGTATAGAATGCATCTAAATAATGTTTGTGCATACGTACAGGGACATGTGCATGTCGACAGCAAATAGCTGCGGCCATGGCTGTGAATCTCTGAAGGTGGCAGCTCAGAGTGACTCACATAGACCGATTTGTATTTGCTTGTGGGTGATGGAGGATATGCCTTGAAGCCGTGGCTACTTACCCCTGGGCGGAACACACGGAACAGCCATGAAGAGGAGTACAATCGGGTTCATACCCGTACCTGTGTTGTGATTGAGCAGACCTTTGGCCTTGTGAAGGAGCGGTTCCGCTGCCTAAGCAGGTCTGGTGGAGCACTCCTTTATAGACCTGAGAAGGTGGCAAAGATCACCATGGCCTGTGTCATGCTGCACAACATGTGCGTCCGGCAAAATGCCCCACTGCCACCTGACATTGACATGCATGCACCGGGTGAGGATGATGAGGATGAAGATGGAGGAGAAGCAGCACCCCAGCCATTTTTCACACACCGGGTGCATTAATATCAACTACAGAAATGTGCTATTACCCCACAACACCAAAGAAATCCTCTTAATACACCCATACACCACCAACACCATCTGACCCACTCCCATTGTTGTCCCACACTATTTCCGTGATTTCTTTTTGTCCGGGGGCAGCATTTCTGAGTGCCTCGCACTCCGTCTTGTTGGACGCACAGGGCTGGAGAGTGCAGAGGAAGTGGGTGCAGAGGAAGCGGGTGTGGATGATGGGGGTTTGGTGGATGGGGTGGAAGCCGTGGTGATTTGCACGGCTGGTGCGGGTTGTGTCTGCTGCATGTGCAGCAGGATAGAGGTGAGGACCTGCATGATGGCCCCCCGACTGTCTCGTATTATCAACGTAGAGGCATTGAGGGCGGCTGTGTTCGCCGCTATGGCATACGCAATCTCATGCCTCGGGTCCTCCCCATCCGCAACATATTGTCGGAGAAGGTCCAACATTGAGTCCTGTCTAGCCTCCACCCTTGCTAGCCGTGCCTCAAGGTTGGTGGTGGGAGCAGCAGTGGTTGAGGGTGCTGCGACCAGGCCTGTATTAGCCGTGCTGTCCTCGGGGAGGGTGCTGATGTCCCAATCGTGTAGTAAAGGATCTGTACTGCTGCTGGTGGGTGAGGGCTGAGTGTGGGGTTGGGGGGTGCACACGGGGGTTGGGGAGTGTGGATATGCCACATGGGTTAGTCCATCCTGGTCCACATCCTCCTCCAATGCAGTTTCTATGTCGCTCAGTGGGGCAGTGGCTGCTGCCTCGCCCACCAAACTTGTTGCTGCCGAAAGTGTGCCACTGGCCTCGCCTTCCACTGGTGTTGCCAGCTCTGTGTTCCCAGTGTCAGGCGTTGATGTGGGCCCTCATGTGCGGCCATGGCCTGGGCACTCACCCTGGTTTCGGTGTGGCCTGCGAGGCTGCCCCGGAGGTGGTCTTGCCTGTGGGAGTAGTCTTGTGCCGGGACGTGGATGCCCTTGTGGCTGTTTCCTCACTGGCATCCTCTCCATTGGTGCCTGGGGGGGTAGAAGAGATGCAGGGCATCAGTGATGGTGTTACATGCAGGATGCATTATATGGTGCTGTGGAGAGTTTCATTTACCATGCATTCATATCTTACAGGTGTGTCACACAGGCTAGTATGAAGGGGCATTTTGGCATTTGCCGTGATGTCTCAATGCAGGGATGCTGCATGGCAGGTGGCATGCCGTTGTATTGGGGTTTGTGTGATGTATTGCATGGGCACGGTCCGAGTGTGTTGGATGTGTGTTGGTAATGGGATTGGCACTCAGCATGCATTTCAGTATGGCAGGGTTTGGGCCTCCATCTGGACATGGATATGTTTTTGTGTGTGTTGGGACATGCATAGCCTTGCCTAGACTCTCTTCCACATCACTTGTGCTATGTCATGGTTTCCCATACTGGGATCTGCAGGGTCACTCTCCTCCATCTCCAGATGTTGCGGCACCCGTCTCCATTTCCCCGAAGCCCTCGATGGACTCCATCTGTATGAAGGTGCTGCACTTCTCCTCCCAGCGTGAAAGTTTTGCGGGACAATGGGGACCCCCACCTGTGGCCATGGCATCCTTCCTATTGCTGGCCAGGATGTTCCGTACCCTGAGGCAAGGTCCTCCCACCTTTTTTTACACTACAGATCTCCTTATTTCGCTGCTGCACCTCCCTTTTCAGGTTCTGCTGGTTGATCTCCTCTGCATGGGAGGCAAGGGTGTCCGCCAGCATGTTCAGTTCGTTGTCCGAAAAGCGCTTTTTGCGCAGACGGGGGGTTGATTTTCAGGTAGCCTTGGACATTTTCAATAGATCCTGGTCTCTCCTCTGTAACAGTGGTGGTTTGGGAGGATTGCAATGGATTGTGTTTATAAAGATGGCCACCAGCGCATTTCCCGTTCTGACGCAATGACGTTACTTCCAGGTCCGGTATTACGAGCCCGGTATTAACATGATGTTACTACCGGGTCGGTATTAAGGGGTGCCTCCTAGGCAGAGGCGGTATCGGCGGGTCCCATGATGGCGCTTTCGGGGGTTGGAGGGCCCTTCGCACCATGACGGTATGGCCATTACCGGCATGGGGCACCATTGCGGTATGGCCATTACCGGCAAGGGGGTTCGCGCGTGCTCGTGCACTCGTAATCACCCGGTATTAGCGCCGTCAAACGAGCATGGACCCGCTAGTTCCTCCATGCCGGTAATGACCCCGGTTTTACCGCGCTTCTCCTAATGAGGCCCAATAGTCCCTTTTCTATTTTATGCAGAGGGCATGGGAGGGGATAAGAGAATGGCGTCCAGGAAACACAGATTCTGATTGGATAATCTGTTGTTCCCAGGTGCAAATGTCTTTTAAATACTTCAAACAAATACTTTAAATACTTCAAACAAAATGTTCTCTGTTTTCTTGAGCGTGGAGTTCCTGCGCTAATAGCTTACTTTTTTACCTGCAGCTCGAACAGATCCTTGGCCTCTTATGTCTACTATTCATTGCTACCATCTTCTTACCTTTTTAGATAAGAGTGCACTCAGGTCTGGAAATTCAGGTAGTTTTGAACACTGGGTTTAAGTGCAATTCCTGTAATGACATGATGGAGGAATGTTGGTATCAAGACGGAGACATAAGGTGTGTTTTTAGACCATTTCAGAGAGTTGTTTGGAATGATGGTGGAGTTTCTTGGGTTGGAATAATTTGGGGGAGTGGAAGCCATCTGACACTATTGTATTGGAAAATGACAGATGTGATGGTTATCCTTTTGCCTTGTGATCTGGTTGGGACTAATCTCCTATTTGCGCTGTGATCACTGTGATCATGCTATGCGGCTGTCTTACACGGCGGTGGTTGTTCAGCAATGTTTGTGCGGTCAGGATTAGCAGTTTATATTTGTACTTCAGTCAGTTGGTGTGCCTATGAGTCGCATCTGAATTTAGTTATGCGGATGATACGACTAAGAATTAATATGTGGTATTACTGGGTGTTTATGGAGGAGTGCTTGAAGTGCATCTGAATTAAGTTATGTGGGTGATACGACTAAGAATTAATATGTGGTATTACTGGGTGTTTATGGAGGAGTGCTTGAAGTACAACTAATTTGAGATAATGATTTTTATGTTTTTAATTGGTGTTGTAGTCATTGTTTAGAGAATTCTGGTCCAGATGTGTTCATTAAGTGTATGCTTAGTGGATTCCACATTCTGCTTTTTTAATGAACATTGATCCTTGCTCGTGGAACAGAATATGGCGTGTCCAAAGACTTAAGAAATCATTTAAAACATCTGTGTGTGTGAGGGTTTTTTCACCCTTTGTTGTAAGTAGATATACTGCAGTATAAAAAAATAAAAAAACTTGAAGAAAAATCCTTGTCAGAGTTTATGGATGATTAAAAATGATAACTTGTTTATTTGTAAAGCGCGTATACACAAGTGAAGTGCTTCAAAGTGCTTCAAGGCGGGCAGGGAACAAGGGGATATTATCGTCATTCTTAGGCCTTGAAGATTCTGAATGATCTAACAGCAAATAATAGTAAGCCAGGACATTTATACAAGCATATGTGTGTGGCAAAGATTGGGGGGAGAAAAATAAGGGGGGAAGAGGTAGAAAGGAACAAGTAAGCCAAAGGTTGGTCATCTCTGTGCCCATGCATGCAGGAAACAACCAAGCTTGGGAGGGTTGATAGACGAGGACAGGACAGACAAACATGCTAAGCTAAGTACATTCAAGGTTGTGAAGTGCTCAAGACAGAAGTGCATGGGATGAGGTAAGTGTGCCCAGTCCATAAGGGGCCAGGTTTAAGTGCAGAGTGGTTGCCACTCTCATGGAACCTTTTCCAAGTGCAGTAGGGAAGGCAGAGTGTGGTGGCCGGGGAGGTCCGGCACAAGACGAACATACACCCGCTATCATATCAGTACATTGTTCAGATTTCCCACCTAAAGCACAGTGCCCTCCCATTTTCAGCATAACCAGACAGTTGTATCCAACTGTACCAGGAACGTGCACATGAGTTCACTATTTAACACAGGTACCTCCGAAGCATTGCCACTCCCCTTATTGTAATTTGCAGAACACAATGCAAACAAGGATGTTTTAATATTCTGAATAATATGGACATGTTCTCAGTGATTACATAGCCTCATTTTCGCTAACTGTGTTACACAGAGCTTCTTGCCACAATGCTAAAGAGTTTTGTAAGCAATTATCAAGTTGATGCACCAGTCCTTCTTGTATGCCATGTAGCACTAAGGCAGGAGATGCATTTTGCAAATCGTCTAACCTCAGGCATGAACTAAAGCTTAATAGAACTGGATTGCTTGGATGTTCTTACATCAAGTGTCTACTTTACAATGGTAGCATTAGTCTCAATGTCTATGATTTAACAGCTGCAAAGACTGCTGCAAAGGTTCAAGACGGATGTGCTCCAAGACTCAGCTAAACCCAGCTACACCAATTGCACAGAAACCAATTGCAGGCAGGCATATTGTCAAGCATTAGTACCAAACTTGTTTGACATTTTAATGTTGGTCTGAGAAGAGGTTGTGTGTGATTAAATAGCGACTGCATTCCAATTTCATTCTTCGTATTCCAATGGTTCTATTGTGCTTAGCTTCTCAGTATTTGCAATGTTTTTGTGAACTCTTTGTTCTTTAGAGTATAAATAATGGGATTACACATTGGGACCAAACCGCTGTAGACAAAGGATAATATTTTGCTCTGTTTCATTGAATACATTGAGGGTGGTCCTATATAGAGAAATATAAGGACTGCATAGTATAGAATCACGACTGTGAGGTGGGAAGTACATGTGGAGAAGGCTTTAATCCTCCCCGCAGTAGTCTGAATTTTCACGATGACCGAGATAATTTTTACGTAGGATGTGATGATTAAAAGACAGGAGCATATGACCACTATAAAGCCCAGGATTAATGTCAGTCCTTCAATTACGAGAGTACTTGTGCAGGAAAGCTTCATCAGTGCTGGAAAGTCACAAAAGAAGTGGTCAATTTCATTGGAATTGCAAAAGGATAGTTTTGATATAAGAACTGTGTGAATTATCGGATCTATGAGACCAACAAGCCATGCTCCCGTGGCCATTTCAAAGCAGACCGACTTACTCATGATCATCGGGTAACGTAAAGGATAACAGATAGCAATGTAGCGATCATAGGCCATGATGGTCAGAAGAAAGAGTTCTATCGCAATTAGCGATATGACAAAGTGCATCTGCAGCAGGCATGTTTGGAGACTGATCTGGGTTTTCTCTAAAAAGAAGTGGACCAGCATTTTTGGAACTGTGACTGATGTGTTAAATATATCAGCAAAAGACAGGTTGGAGAGGAAGAAATACATAGGCGTGTGCAGGCGGGTGTCTGAACAAATAGCAATAATCACCAGAAGGTTACCTGAGATGGCCAGCAGGTAAATGAGTAGAAATGCAAGAAAAAGGGGGACCCGAAGGTGCGGAAGATCAGAGAAACCCACAAGAATAAATACTGTCCAGGATGTGGTATTTCCATCTTCCATGTATACAGAGTGGCTTCCAAGAGTGTATATTACTATCTACAGGAGACAAAAAAAGCCAGCATTATTGAATGGTATAAAACTGTTGTACAGTCAAGGGTCTGGAACATAAACCCATTGTGTAACAATGCATTACTAAACCCCCCTATAAATGGCCTTGTGCACGCATATATGAGATCACTGCATTGTAATAAACATGTAAACAAATACACATACAAATCAGGCACCAATTCAAGTGCAGATAACCTTTTCTACATTATTTTATAATGCTTTATAACTAACAGAAAGCATATTTTCAAGTGATTCTATCCGCATATTCCAGAATGGTTAGTTCCAGTTGTAAGTAAGTTTTATTCACACATGTGTCCTTTGCCTGAGATGCAAATGTAAGTATTAACATAAATGCACTAAATGAAGACAACAGTGTTTTGGAAATAATCATTAGGACCAGGAGAAGTACCGGAAAGTACCACTTGGCGGCATTTCTCTGCTCTGTGGACATTATTATAACTGTGTGTGCTGTTATATTTGGATAATAAGAACATAATTAGGTGGCCCCTCCCCCTACTTGCTGCCTCCTATATCTTCAGCTCCCGCGTGCACCAGGACAAGTACCAGAAAGTATTGCTTGGCTGCTTATCCACGCAGCAAGTGGTCTGTGGCTGCCCAGAGTTTCCATGAACTAACATTGCGTTGCTCCTCGTGCAGGTCTGTTTATTTCAGTATCCAAAAAATACTGACTCTATTGTTTTAGTCAATCCTTTCACTTGTATGGCAGTTATATTTTACATGCTGAAATTGATATGCCGTTGATTACGAAATCAACCAAGTCGACTTCTCTTGCTAGCCCCTCCTCTCTCAGACGGGTCTTGAGAAAAGCTAGCTAACTCAGATTCACTGATAATTGCAGGCTATTCCCACACACCTGACTGCACTAACAATACAGCGAGCACCTCTGTGAATAGTTGTCCCAAATTTAGTAATGTTGCATTGCAAAGTCTCTCTCTGGAACAACTAGCTTTAATGATGGCCCCTATGACACAACTCACCAGCCGTCCGAACCATCCAATAGCTTTAGATATGGTTACTCCATGCTCAAAGCAGTCCACAGCTGCCCGTGTGGACGGCAGAGGCCATAAAGACGTCTGCGTGTCGGATATCTCCTTACACGCAAGTCTTGAAGACATTATTCAAAATGTATCCCAGTCACCTATTTTATTTAATCATGGTACAAACCTGCTAATTCTTTATCTTTTATTAGCCGACCCTCGTAGGCCTACACTACAACACAAGAGTGAAATAAATCAGAACATAATGCTACAGATCACCTTATCAGCTATGAATATGACCATAACTAGCTTATTTAAGCTATTTGAATCACTTGATGCAAACATTACACAACAAACACTTCAAATTCAACAAATAGCCGACTGGATAACCTGTGAACAAAATTGTAAGCACTCTGGTAACACCAGAGAAGGAGAAGTAACACAAATGCACACGGGTGGTCAACCAGTTCCTTTGGGATCTCTTAATAATAAAACCCCCACTAAGTCCGTATTACCAATGTTTCAACAAATCATTCTACCAGTTGGTGAGAATCTTTATGCTCCGTTCGCAACACAAACCAAGGACTCTGTTAACATTGTTGAAGACGATCTAGCATCGATCGACAATGTAGTAGTTCCTCAACCATATGACATATTTGCTCGCAAGAAGATACGAAAAAGAACTTCAAAAGAATATTTAAAAAACGTTTCAACTTCGACCAAGCAACAAAAAAAAAAACATGAAGCTCATTCGATCCACAATGAATTTGAGCTCAAAACACTTCACACGAACCATTACTGCTTCTCAAAAACAAATTGCAAGTATTATCTCACAAGTTGTCTGGAAATATTAAAAAACATGCAAAAAAATAAAAATAACCCTCTCATACAAAGTGGAGACCACTCCTTGTCACATCCTCCTTTGGATGAACTTGTTTCAGCTCTGACAGAACAATCGGGCATCAGCATAGCCAGCACCCAGGTGATTGATCCTAAATCAAAACCTGTAGAGAATGATACATCTAATTCTCCCCTGAGTATTGATGTTCAATTGATTGAACAGAGACGTTCAGAAATAAGGAAGGCTGTTGATCTTTATTTAGCGACTCAATTTAAAGAAAACAATATATTGATGTATATAAACAAACAAACTGGACAAATTGGTCTGCATGATAGTGAAAATTCAAAACAACCACACATACACAATGGCCAAGATCCTCATCTTGTTTCCCGGCAAGAATATCGCAAGGATAAACAGACCCCACTCACAGGCATCAACAACATCAATTCTGAAGGCAGCTCAAAACAAGTCCAAGTAAATAACAGTTCAATCTCATATAGAGTGTGGACAAGACAAGCACCATAATAATGAAAACCGTGCACATTGTCCACTGTTGTAAGTATACAATAAAACAGTGACAACAGCCTTAGATCTATACCGCGCAAAAGCATTATTAGTAAAACAGATCTACCTTTACATGGTCTTTCTGTCAACAGACACAATCGGCAAGGCGAGATCAGAACACATTCATGACATAATCGCTTAATAATGAAATGTCGTGCTGCTACATATCCTTCTTTGACCTTTGCGGGACTACCATCAAGAACATCTTTGAAGAGGTACAGACACTCCAAGACATAACATCATTTGATATTGACCAAGTGGACATCTTAAATGAAAATGATTATTCATTGTTAGGCTTTGGAATCCCTCAGGCCTTGTCTTATACACCATTTGGCTAGCAAAAATTGATTTGTCCACTTTGGGTTTCATAATTGGCCAACATTTTCATGATAATGTCCGTAAAACTGTGTCCCAATGAAAAACCTAGCGTCAGAATGCTCTAAATGTGCATGCCAAAGTACACAGTCTGTGTAGCAGTGGTCCGAAACTCAGGCATAACAGCCCAAGTTAAACAAAAAATCAAATATAAGTTTAGCCAGCTGCAACACTCATGGTCATGCTCATTAACGGACTCATCAACTAATCAAATAGATAACTTTGACACTGTGATGTTTCAGGAGACATGGCTAACAGACATCCCAGTACGGCACAAACATAACATTGTACTTCTACCTGTGAAAATGCCACCTAAAGGACATTCCACTCCGGGCCTCCTAGTGGCTGTCAAAACATGTGCTGGCCTGTCTGTCTCTGCCTGGGCGGCACCTAACAACTTCTTACAGCTAGTAAAAATCTCCTGGCAAGATCGAATCATTGCATTGATCAACTTGTACAGGAACTCGGCTGGAATCTCAGATTGTTTTTTTAGTGCCCTGGAAATTCTCTTGAACACTATTGACCGACCCTGATGTTACTAATACCATTGTGGCATCACTGTTATGAAGGGAAAAAACCTTAGAATGACACATGGATTGTTGCCAGGCGATATGCCTCCTTCTAGCACCTGGCGCAGAGACCAGGTGGAAAGTAGATTAGATTATATTTATGTGGGTGAACAACTGTTTATGATAGCTGATAAGTTTGAAATTATTCAACAACAGCACAGTGATCACCACATCCTTTCTTTCCAGTGGTCTTGGGATACTTTAAGTTCTCCTGTTGGTACCTCATTAAGTGTTAATAACACTAAAAACCATTTTTGTTAGAAAGCATGCAAATTACATCAGTTGAAAGACATGATTTTACTAAATAAAGTTGAAACTCGAGGGGGGACCTTAGACACCAAGAAACCCTACACAGCCACTTTAAACTTTTTTAAAACATCATCTATGACAACTAGCTTGTCAACTAAAGAACGCTCTAACCAGAGTTCCCTGAGTTGGTCCTTACAAAAAACAGATCTCGAAGTAATAACTCACTACACATATTTGGGCATGATTATAGACAATCAAGCAAAAAACGAAAACCATCTGCTTATGTTAGAAGGCAAATTATCGAATGGGATATCCCAAACCAAAATCTTACTGGCCATATATGGCAAATTCTCAGTCTGTCCAGCCGTGACTTACTATAATCAAAAAGTCACCCCGGTATTGCTCTATGGAATGGAAACACAGGAGGTTTTGCCAGAAATCTTTCTGGAAGGAATGGAGGGAACATTTTGGAGGCAAATATTAACTTTACCACAGTGTACACCCATTGCCTGGCTCAGATATGAACTAGGGTTGATTTCCTTAAATGAGTTATATCGATGGTGCCTGTGCGCTCTATTTAGAAGATGTATCATAACCTCTAGCATGGACACATTACTTTATACTTTGTCTATGTATATAGTTTCCTCCTCGCATACTTTCGTAAATAAATAGAAATCGGCTATTATTCAAATTATGACATGGGACGTCATAACTGTTGATATACATGTGTCCAATCCCAATAGAGCCAAAACCAAATTATATCTGTCTGATTGGTTTGAAACATGAAACGATGCCGATTGCATAAAGATTTCAGAGAAAATCCCTTTGGAAAGAAGCAATTCCGCGTTATTGAAGCATTCCTTGTAACTTATCCATCACCTATGTATAGAGCAGCCATATTGCGCATGAGATTTAATCTATGGCCAATGAGAGAGTTCTTAGCAAAATGGAAGATCATCAGTAAACAAATAAGCTTTTGTCGATTTTGTAATAACATCAGACAACAAGAACGTTTGCAGCATCTTATCACGCAATGCCTCAAGTTGACCGCACAAAGACAAAACAATCGGCCGAACATTTTAACTTTCTTAGAATAAGCAGCCCTCACATCTTATGGCAACTTATTTTTTCTACTTCACGTACCAGTGTCAGAATTGCCACTCTGAATTTTATGAATACGTTAACATTAGACAATTGCTCTGGGCTTAATTCTTGAGTTATTGCTCGCACACATCTTACTTGGTTTAAATTAACAGGATGTGATGAATAGCTCACAAAACAACCTCATGACAGTATGGATAATTTAATCAATCAATGCATAGAAGCTTAATGATCAGATGAAGTCTCTGGAGTTATTCCATGTTCTATTTAAATGAACAGCATTGTTGTTTCTTTTTGTGTTGCCATTTGTTTACGTCGTGTTGTATTCCTACTTATACATTTCATGATTTAATCAAAACGATGATTGGCTCTGATTTTGATGATGAACTTCATTTGTTTTGATGAGATTTTTTAATGTTAATGTTTATAGTCCTTGTATTCATTGTATTATTGGAAAATGTATTATTTTGTCATTTAGAAAGAGAAAATGATGTTTCTTAGTATGAATTAATTGACTTACATGTTCATCGAATTATAGTTTTTGTTTTGTCGTGCTTTCATGAATAAGTAATGTACATCTGTTATGTTTTGATTCACAATTGTTAAGAAATGTTAAACTGTATGCTATGTTATGTTTGTAATTTGTTAATGAAAAGTTGATTTATTCAGCTGTATCAATAAAAAAAAAAATATTATCGTTAAAAATACCATTACTAATATTCATATACAAACTAAAATTCTGAAGGAATGTTCTGCACACATGTGTATATTAAGAATCATTCTGATCAGTGGTAACCCATGCAATACAGTGAAGATGTAAAGGATTAATAATAAAATGATAATTTTTACAGAAATGAGTTGCATTTAAAAAGTTTGAAACAATAACATTTCTAAAAAGGTATGAATTAATAAATTAACGTGGCACATTTTAAATAACTAACATTAAAAAACAACACATCACTGTAATATGAGTTTGTTGTCCTGCCCTAAAAAAACATAGAAAAGTGTAGCACCATGCAGCTTAGTCCTATAGAATCCTAAAACATTACACAGCCTGCGGTAGCGGCTGTGTAGTTATGGTTAAATTGCTAATCCCATAGGAAGAGCAGTTATGGTTAAATTGCTAATCCCATAGGAAGAGCACTTTTTGGGTGGCTTATAACTTCGCTCCCCCTGGACAAATACTCACCAAACTTTGCAAAAAAAGTATATGGCCCACTCTCAGTGAGGTTTGATCCAGGGGAGGCAAGGTTATAGGGTGGGTCCCAAAATGTCTTTTTTTCCCCTTAGACATAATGGGAAAAAAACTTTGTGCACGCCTACAGCTCAAACCGCTGGACGGATTTCCACTAAATTTGTGGCAGGAGCAGCGGCTCAGTCCCAAAGGCGTGCTTTTGTTAACTTGGTGTAAATCCGTCCAGTAGTTTTTTTTTAAATGACCAAAAAATAAGGCAAAAAATGTGCGATATCTATGTCTGCTCCGCGGACACATTTCCCTGTTCGCTCTACGGACAGGACACCAATTGGCTAATCGACTTGCATCATGTCTGCAGACAAGCAACATGTCCGCCGATTGGCGGAGTGAGGCGTGAGGTGCGTCACATTGTTTCGATGAGCCTGTCATTTTGCGCGGCAGTGAACAGAGGCAAAATGCAATTTTGGGGAGTGTGTTGGTGTGCAGGAGTGCTTGGGAGGGTTGTGGATTAAGAGATGGGTCAAATACTGTATTTGTTTAGGTGGCAGGTGTCCCTGATTGTTAGCCATGTCCGCAAACTTTGAAGCTGTCCGCGGACATAATAATGCACTAGTAGCTATTTTACTTTAGTATGATGTTGGTTTAGAGCATTGATTGTAATTAATATCCCCTATTAGAAGCCCACATACCCCAGGCAAAATGTTTGGTGCATAGGTGTGTTATGTTGCAGTGGCAGTGGCCAGGGCCTGGAGTCTTGGGTGCATGGCCTACGGCCTTCGGCCATGCACCCATGACTCTAGGCCCTGGCCACAACCACTGCAGCATAACACACACATAGAATCAAACACCCATCAAAAATCCACACCCCAAAAGTTTGTGTACTGTTTTATTTGTAGAGTTTGTATGCAAAGTTTTGGCTAGGCTATGCAGTTAAGATTGTAGAGTTTGTAACAAGGACTGCATCATAAGATACCCTTGGAAATAAACATTTTGGATTGTGGTGTATGGTTAGATGTTTGCTTGAATGGGTGTGTTATGCAGCAGTGTTTGTGAGTCTGTTTATTTTATACTTACTGGTTGAGTTTTTTGTGGTTCTATGCAGTTTTTTCATGACATGGGTAACTGAACCAGACATACTTTTTCGATCTCTGTGATAAAAGAAAATATCATATGTTAGAGTAGGTAGTTCATAATGAGTTATTGCATTGCATAATAGACATTTCTGTATTTTTTTGACCCTCATATTTAGTACTTTACAGGTACTACAGTTCAAATAAGTGTACTGCGCGATTTGCTCAGTTTCTGTGTTTGTTTTCTGAAACATTGGGTCTGTGGGAAAAAAATCCATGCTGGATTAAAAAAAACTTCTATGTTGTGGTACAATATATTTCTTTCATTGTTTTACTGTGTATTTCTTGTTTCTCGCTAATCTTCTACTGTTGGCTTGTTGCAGATTTGTGGGGCAATTAGATACCTGTTGGCGTATTCTAATTATTTATTTCAACTTTTATGCTATTCATATATCTGTTGGGTTGTTGCAGATTTTTTGGGACAGTTAGATACCTGTTGGCATATTCTAACTGTATATTTCTTGTTTGATTTTAGTGGTATTTATTTATCTGTTTGCTTGTTGTAGAATATTGGGGCAGTTAGATACATGTTGGCGTATTCTAACTGTGCACAGTTTTGAAGTTGAAGTTTTGCTTAAGTTCATACAAATAGTATGTATTAAATTTTGGTTTTCAGAATATTAAGTAAGCGTTTAGAAGATTTGCTGGTAATCTCTGCTTTAGAGTAATGGTACTATAATTACATTCGAACCATCCACAATTCTTTTTTATATATGCAGTGTAGTGACCTGCATTGGTTGTGGCTCCTACGTTGCAGATCATACCTATTGTTGTGAAGGTTTTCTTACCAAGTGATACTTGACCATGTGTGAATCCAGTCAGCTTACAGTTGTTATTGGTACCATCTGCATTGTAACGTAAAAGCATTACTATTATGTATTTACTATGTGTCTGTATTTGTAAGGTGCAGCAATTATCTGAATTGCAGGTAGTACATAATCTGCCATGGTTTGCATTTTGTAGAAGTTGCTGAAATGGAATGAATTCACAGTTAGGTATGGATACATACACAAAGCGTTCATTAGGGACTTGTTCCTGCACCACATGGCTGCAGAGAGTTTTGCTTATAGGTATGTTTTTGTTTTCCAGTACATGTAGTAAGTACATTATACATTCTTGTGGATCTTCTTGTGAGTTTATAGTGAATTTGACCATTCCAGCACAGTAGTTCAATACTTGTCTTATTCCATGAACACTGTAAGTATTGTCAGGATTGTTGGTTGCATTTCTATGAAGGACTGACATTTGCAAACACAATTGGTCTATACTGTGTAAGTAAATGTTCTCAATAACTGGTGGCAATTGAAATAGAATATTAATTGCTACATTTGCGTAACATTTTACAGCAATTATATTTGAAAGTTTGAATGGACCTGACAGTTCTGTGTCAAAGTCTTTTTGTGGAACATGATAGGTTTTTAGATAGGGGGTGTAGAGTGAACGTAGCCTATTAGAATGCAAGGAATATCTCCATTTACTTTACTTGCATCAACGTTGATTAGAAATAGCCCGTCAAGTGTACATAAGCGTGATATGATAGTGCTAAATAGCTCATGCCTTTTTTAAAGACTTTGCTACCAATATCTATTAATGCTTTATCTAGAGTAAGATCTTGTGATTTGTGAATGGTAACTGCGTATGCCAGAGTTAGTGAAAATATTTTTCTCTGCGTACATACATGTCTTTGAAAAGAAGGAAGCGAGCTGTTGAGCGTCCTATCCTTTTAACTTCTTACAGTTTGTCAAAGAGAATATTGACAAATTGAATGTTTTTGTCACGTGGGTATGTTTGAAAGCCAACAACTGTACCAAATGCTCCATTAACTAGTCCTTGCTACACATCAAGGTTACGTTTAAGCATTACTCTACAGTTTAAAGATAATTTTAATATTTTCTCCAAACCAGCTGTGTTGGAGATAGAGTTTTCTAAGGTATTTAGTCTTGTTGTGGCTTGTTGACACATGGGTAGTGTCATACCATGTACGTCCAGTTTATCGGTGGAGCAAATTTCTATTATTGGTTGCATTTCTTTTTTCAACATTGTTGCATTGAATTTTGAACAGCTTCCAAAAGTTGGCATCAATAACATACAATTGACATTTTTGTGTGCTAATTGTTCCATGACATCTGTAGCACATGACTTATGGCCATAGAGTGCATGGATGTGGCTGGTTTTTAATATTGATTGTGCTTCTTGAGATAGCACACCAACTCTAATACTTTTTAAAATGTTTGCGTATGTGAGGTTTGCAGACTGACGCATATTTTCAGTTAACTCTCTGTACTGGAAATGTTGCCAAAGGTTGACATTTCCTATGCTGCCAAGAGTTTTACGGCACAGTTTGTGCCCTAAGATTTTAAAAACAGGTAAACCTTTCACTGGTGTTAATTGAAGAAGATCTCTGAAAACAATTATGTGTTTTCCTCCAAAGAGTTCTTTGTAGGATGTTTTGAGGACCTCTTTGGTGAGTTAAAGCCAACATTAGGTTGGAGACCATGCTCACCGGATCTATTAGCAGCATTTTGATTTGTTTGAAAACTCTTTGTGGTTCCATTGCACCTTCTGTGGAAAGTTTGTAATAGTCTAATTTGTTTTGGTGTTCTACTGGAAGGAGTAGTAATCGGTGTAAAGTGACACCGCCTATGTTGTAGGCAGCTAAAACTGTGGGGCAGTTAAAACAGCTGACAGTTTCCTGTTTGTAAATTGTTGAAGAAACTTGCAGATGATTTTGATTAAGAATGTTTTGCCTGAAGCAGCTTCACTACTCACGTATAGCAGTATAGGTTTGTAATATTGGCAGGTACAGTTTTTATTTTCATGTTCAATTTGTTTTGTTATTTCTTGGAAAATGCTACGCTGCTCATTGTTCAGTTGTGATTTCAGTACAGCAAAGTCCTCTGTAGCTTGTTCATACTGACACATGGGGGCTCATTACAACTAGTGCGGAATGGGTTTAACGGTACCGGTAATGGTGCCGGAGCCGTTAAACCCACTCCGCACTATTACGAGGTTCCCATCGCGGGACCCGGATCGGACATCTGGTAAAACCCTATAGGGGCTCAAATGGGAATGGGGAATGGTACCTGCAAGTAGGAATTACCGGGTCCTCCAATGTTGGAATGACCCGGTTATTCCTCATTGCAGGTACCCGGTAAATGAGCCCGGTTTGGTGGCAGCCATGGAGCTAATAGCTCCATGGCTACCGCCAAACTCTTAATGAGACCCATGGTGTTTTCTGCTTCTGCCATGGCTAATTCTGCCTCATTTGCTATTAGTGGCTGTACAAGCGGTTCTTGGCTTCCTGTTACAGAAGGTTGACTACTGTCAGGAGTGTCCACTTATAGTTGGGCCTGGAGTTCTTCTTCGTGTTGCTGTTCATTGTGCAACTTTGTTTGGTACTGTGTACAATTTACATCTGTTATAGTGCTTTCATTTGCTTTGAAAGTGTCTTCATAGGAGTCATATGTATCGAGTAACTCTTGTTCTTTTCTGCATGGTTTAAAAAGTTGTATCAGGGACATGTAATACAGTTATTTATGTTGAGGAGTTTTTAATGACAATTTGATATGATATTAAGCTGCGTTTGGTACATTTCACTAAACTACCTTCACAATTTACAACTCTGCATCTACCTCTCTTTTCATCTGGTTTGATATTATTTTTGTATGTGAAGTTTTGGGCTACCTGGTAGAGACACATGTTTTCCAAAGTGGTACTTCTGTTTGGGAAGTATGTGCCTAGTAAATTGTTTTTCAAAATGTCTTGGCTGTTGGCATCATTTTTGGCTATTGTTTCTATGTCCTCATATGATCTGAGAACTCTTTTTCTAGATTTAGCAGGATCAAGATATAGCCATACTATATTGTCAGATTTTCCATACAAGGCAGTACCGGTTGAATGGTCTGCAGCTTCATAGTAGCCACATTCTCTCTGAGAGAGCATTTTTATGCCTAAACTGTACAATTTCTGTGATAGTGTTTTGTCAGATCATATGTCATCCCAGAGGTCCTGAAGCGCTGGTTTCTCTGCTTTGGTTAAGTAGGCTGTGACATATCGTGCAGCTGCAGTGGAATTGTCTGCAATGTACTGCACATCTATGTTTGCATTCCATAGGAGGGCACTGATTGCATTTTAATCATTGATGTATTTTGATTCTTCTGTTCTTTTTATGTAATAGGTGTTCTTAGGTGATTTACCTTTGACACAATGTCTGACTGAAGACACAAGGTTGTTTACTTGAACTGTTGCTGAAACTGGTCTAGGGAAACCAAAGCTGCATCTGGTGTAGTATTTCCCTTTTTTTATATTTGCGACATCAATATTTCCCACATTTGTGTCTTTGAAATTGCAATTTGTGCATGAAGGTCACTTTGTGTTGTTTGTGAAGGGATTTCACAAGTGACATATTTTTTGAATGAACTGCAAAACAGTGGTATTACTGTCCTGACCAAATTTAGGAGCATCTTTAATCCATAATAGCATGTGGATGTGTGGTGCTCCTCTGGCTTGTTATTCTTTTCTCCAAAATAAGTGTTGAACTTCTCAGAGGGGAGGAACAGTCTTATTAAAAATAAAGTGTAGCATAGCAAAGAAGCGATGATCGAAATATCTTGATACATTTACAGGATCTAAAGAGCAGAGTTCTACTGGTGTTTTTATATCTGCGTTTGTTTTGCTTTTGTTTGCTATGCGTAGGAAATCGTGTACATCTTCCCATGCATATTCTGCACAACTTAATGTAACAAACCAAGTGGGTGGGCCAAAGTTTCTTATCATACAGCGTACATCTCCGTGACGTTGGAACCAGTATACTTTTGTACCACGCATGTTTGCTAAAAGATTTGTAATACTTTAGTGTAAAACCTCATCTTTTTCTTGCACTTTTTGTAATAATTGCATAGCTGACATATTTTGAAAATGGGTACCTGATTTTAATGTGTGTGCAACTCCATAGCATAGAGTTGCTAGTTCACTTTCAAAGAGAAGGTACAATATGTATTACACATTTTGTCTGAATCTGGGGTCATCAGAATACATTTGTAAAGAGCGATATTCTGATGCTGTTATCTGTATGGGTCTATCATCGTACCTTCCTCCTTTTCCAGTAGGAAAGAGTGTAGGAAAGGCCCGTGCTTCTATACTTTTTTCCCATATGCTGATTGGAGATCTTAGTTAAAATTTACCAGTTTTTGCTGACTCTTAAATTATTTCAATGGTTTCTCTCAGGTTTTCTTCAATATTAATTTCTTTGTAGTATTCATTGTTGTTTTTTAAGATATTGCAGGGCTTGTCTAACTTTATTTAAGTCCACGAGTTGTTGCCAAATGATTTTGTCTTTTGTAGGTACACCATTTACTAAGACAATTAAAGATTGATCTATTGGCCGTTGCACTCCTATAGTGTGTACATTTTCTTTGAGATCTAATGGTAAATAAACTACTTTGCCACAAATGCCTTTCACTAATTCAGAGAGAGGTAATTTTGCTGTTTTTGGTTGAAGGCATATAATTGCTTGAAATGGGTGCACTATTTGAATTATGATGCTCTCATATACATTTAGTTGTTGCAGTGGTTTTGGTAGTGGGAATAATTCAGCGTTATTTGTGATAGCACATGCAGGTGTTTGGTTGTTGTCAAGTTTAGCAGTGCAGTAATTGAAAAGTATTAAGGGGTGAGCAATGTCGTATTTGTTTTCTGCTTTAAGTTAGAGAGCTAATTGGAAACATTTGGAATCTTCTTTGCTTTTATTTTGTACATTATGTCTACAAGTTTTGTGCTACTTTTATAAAAAGTCCTGCGGCAACACACACACACACATGGTTTGGTACTTCAGCTGAGGTACTTTTAAACTTTAGTATTTCTTTTTTTGTATGTTTTTAATAGTAGCTATTTGTACAGTAGTTGCTAGTTTGTTGTACAGCTATTGCATTTTGTAAGTGGCTTTCACTTCCAAAATATTTTCTCTGGATTTGCTCTATTTCTTCGAGTAGTTGTTTGGCTGTACGATGTAGAAGATTGTTTTTTTAAATTGGCTAGTGCTAAAGCAGGACCTTTAGCATAGTAGAGTTTATGGACCATATTTCTTATAGTTAAATGATGTGTTGATATAATTTTGCTATGATGGTAAGTGCTTTTGCAAATGAATGTCCTTGTAGTCCTTTGTATTTGCGCACTGGACAGGCATCCATATTTTGTAGTAGTTTCATTTTGATTTTGTCTTTGCTTTTTACATACTGATTGAGGAACTGGCATAAAGATTTTTTGGCAATTTTACACATTGATGTGCACAGCCATTTGTAGACTGGACATTTTGGTTCAGTAGGATACTGAGTTTTCTGGGGATATTTTTGTGAGCAGAGTTTTTTGTTCCATAATGGTGTTATTAAGTTTTTCATACCCTCGTACACTGCTATGTATGGCAATTGGGTTTGTTTGCTTTTGTTTATATGCTTCTTCATTAAAATATGGTTCTGTGCTCGTGGTGTGACTCCATTCACCTCCACAGATGTTTAAGAAGCTATTTTTGTTGATATTCCGTTTATTGAGATGTCTTTTTGTAGTTTAGTAGTTACTTTTATTAGTGGTTTCATTCTGTTTAAAACTAAAATAAATAACTTTCTTTTGAGAAGGATTGCAATGTCTATGAGAGCTTCTAGGATGCATTTTCTACAGTAGGTTTTAAGGGTTGTGCATGATTTCTCTCCTGTTTTTATAAGGTTCTGAAGGACTCTGTGGCAGAACATTTTTTGTAAAATATTTTTGTGGTATGGTTTCTTGCCACTACATCAAGATGTATAGGTGTAACGTTAGAAGTAGTGGTAGCTGAAGTTTGTTAATCATGTTCTGTTTTGTTTTACATTTTGATAGAGGAGGGAAAGTTTCCGTACTGGAAGCTAGTTTTGTTTCGCTTAATGACTGTATTAGCTGTTTTGTTTGAACTTTTTGTACAAAATCTGCTAGAGATGGATGCTTATTTTGGACACTTTTATTTTGATTTGCTCTACTACTGCGTTGCTTTCTACGGAGTTGCTTTTTGGTAGGCATTCTTTGGGGTCTATTGGAGAAAAAAAGAAAGTGTGGATTGGGCTGTTGTGCAGTGTATGCATGCTTTGTGCACGAGTGTCTGAGTATGACGGTAAGGATGATTGTGGAGGTGTGTGATTGTGCAATGGCCAGCTACATCAAGTTGGGAAGGCTATTCTTGTATTTTTGTATTACTGTACTGGGCTTTAGATGACAATATAAAGTATGCAATTGGTAAGGGGAAGCACTAATACTACATCTCATGGTAATGGGTTAATACACTTGTTTCCTCTACAATACTAAAATGCTAGTGTGTTTGAGTAACAGAACATTATGTTAGTATTGTACTTACTTTTTTGTATGGAAAGAGTAGGTTTCTTCTAAGTCCTTGTTTGTACTTCAGACGCTGCTGCTTTTCAGGAGAGTGGTCTTCACTGCAATTGTAAAAGAAAGAAGTTACAGAATATGTGTGTTTATAGCACTTTTGTTAATGTAGACATTGTTTTTGTTTTTGTAGTAGTAGTGTTTTCTTACAACTGAGCATAGAATGCACATGCGCTTTCCTTTGCCTGTGTGCATCCTGTATATTGTATTTAGAATCTGTTATTTGAATATGTTTTACAAATTAGTATAATAGTAAACGTATAGATCACAGTTGTTTTTTTAATGTTATGTTAATGGATGTTAAGAGATAGAAGAAATAATCATATGCATTGTTTGCTATTTTTACATGGTAAATGGCAGAGATTGTACAGAAAAGCATGCAATGTATGCATTTGTGAAGTAGTGGGAAATAAAGTAGAAGGATATCATATAGAGGCAGTGGTGTAGTTTGAGCTGGGAACCTTTCTAATGATATTGTCTGTGTGTGTGCCTGAATGAAGATGCATGTACTCATCCTGGCTGCAGGTAATTTTATAACACACCGGACAGTCTTTTTCAGAATTATTGTGTTATTTCTCCCATCTTATAATATGAAACAATATTTTTTTAGATAGGTGTGTGTGTAAACAAAAATTTGGAGAGCTGAAAGGTTTGCAATTGACACTTCATCATAGCAGATGGGAGAAATGACAGCAAGTTCATTTTACAGTTTATACAGGGTAAGTGGCAGTTACTCTGTTTATATTTTTATTTATTTTACATTTTTAAAGCATTCACACAGCCTGCGGGCATCGGGGCTCTGTTACAGGAATTGTTTATTTTTAGTTGCGTAATTATTTTGTCTTAGTTGCGCATTTATAACGAGCTTCAACATGTTTCTAGCGCAGACCCGGGGATTGAACCTGTGTTGCTTCGTGTCGTTTTGCTTCCAAGGTGCTCACATTGCCGCTGAGCTATGCTCCCGGATGTATTGTATTCCTAGAAGAGCTGTACATGCACTGTGTAGAAAATATTCATACCTGTAGTCTGTGTTCATGCATGTGGATGTGCATGAATCTGCAAGTAGAAATCTTGGGGAGTATTATAGTAGTTGTTGCTGTAGGTCCTTTGCAGTCACAGACGAATCGTACTGAGCGTGATCAATAGTACATCTAAAGTGCTGATCTGTGCTGATAGAGTTAGAAGTAGAGTTCTTGGATGTGATTGGTGGATGATTGTGTGACTGCTTAACAGTAGCCCATGAGGAAACGGTGCGGAGAGTGAAGTGGAAAGAGTAGAAGGGCTGCCCCAGTGTTACGTACTCCGCGGTCACTGCGGTTGTCCACGGACAGGGCATGCCACAACAGGGGTTTCTCAGCAACTCTAGCATGGAAAAGGGACTGTAGGATCAGCCAATCAGATGCTGAGGTTGTGGTTTGTGTTGAAAAAGGCTGTGTGTAGTGAAGATGGCAGAAGTGGAGAAAGTCAGGTGTTGGTGGTTGGAGATATGTTTGTGCATGGTTTGGAGCAGTATGCTAAATGCAGGAATGGGGCAAACAATTTTGATGTTAAAGGAGTGGAGGTGGTGTGGAGCACTATGCCTGGTTTGAATGTGCAGTGAATTGTACAAGTTTGTGGAGATATGGGCAGGGTGAACAGTCCAAATGTAGTTGTTTTGCACTGTGGTGCTTTGCATTTGGTCTATGTCAGTGCCCCTACTTTGTTGGTAGATCTGGAACACTTGGTTCAGGCAGTAATGAAAATACTTCCAAATGCCAAAGTTATTTTTTCTGGTTTAGTACCTAGGGCAATATGGGAAAACGGTTTTGTTTTTTGTCTTCAGCAAAATATTGCTAGGTGTGCAATCAACCGAGCCATGTTTGCTTTCATTCTGGTAATGTTGTTTATTTTAAAGAAGATGGCATTTCTTTATCTTTTATGGGAAATGCCATGCTGTTTTGGAACATAAGGGTTGCTCTGGGGAAGCTAATGTGAACATTTTTAGAGTAAAATAATAATAAAAACAAAAAAGAAAAACAAAATAAAAGGTGTTTCTGAATCATCTGCAAAAAAACAAAAAAAAGGCTCTTTTCAGAGCCAGCCTCAAAGGGGAAATGGGGCACACTATTTAAATTTTTATTGCCCACGTTCAGATGTTTTGATTTGTCCACGGACACCGTGGTTGTCTGCGGACAACACGTATTACATACAGGGATTTTGGGGTTGAGAGGCATGCAAATGAGACTGAGCAGAGCACGGGATTGGTTAATAAGGTTTACTGGGTATGTTGTGTAAGGCGAGAGTTTGTCAGTAGGTATTTTTCCTGAGAGAAGAGCAGATATCTATGGCTGTGTGTTTCAGAAAGCAGATTGTTTGGATTTTGGGAGATTCATGGATAAATTGGTTGGAGGTGCATGCACATCGCTGTGGAGTGGCTGCACATCTTGGATTCTCTTATGTGGAAGTGCACTGGCATGGAGTGCGTGAAATGAAGTGGGTGGAGTTGGTACCTCTCTGTGCTTCTTTGGTGACACAGCGTCATCCAGACATTATTATTATTCATTGTAGAGGGAACAGTTTAGGACATGAATCTCTTTGCAATTTGCAATGAAAGAAGGACTTTTTCATTTGGTCCACAAATGTAGAAAGCAAGGTGCAATGTTAACACGGCTGTTTGTGCCTTTTTGAGAGATGTTGGTATGTCCTCTTTTCAGAATAAAAACATTATGTTTTGTACCACAAACATTTTTCACAGGATGGAGTCCATCTTACTTATGCCGGCAATCAGATTTTTCTGCGAAATATACAAAGTGCATTGCAATCTTTCTTGGAATTACAGCAATCCATTTTGCAGTAGGTGTTGACCATTTGAAGTTTTTGAAACACAAAAAAACACCACAAAAAGGCTCTATATAGAGCCACCACTTACTCCCATATAAAAGTGCAATGGTTCTGATAGGGCATCTTTGATGTCCTGGGTGTTAGTTTTAGCAGTATTTAATTCAATATTCTTTCAATGTAAAAATAGCTGTAAGATCAAGATGTACTCCCTGATTCATTGAAAGAATATTGAATAAAATACTTTATTTCTTTGTGTATTTTACAACAGAAACATTTGGTTCCACTGCATAGCTGTGTGAAACAGAGTATCCATGCAACGGTTCAACGTTGCTACTTGCCAATCAATTGTGTGAGCTCCTCATAAATACTCGAGACCCCCACTACTATAAGTGGTGTATGCTTCAATACATGTATGCGTAAGTTGAACAGCACATCTTAGGGCCACCATACTGTACAGTAGGTAAAGGATCTACTTGTTGTAAAAAATGCTTACTTCTGTGATGTGGCCAGGATATGTTGAGATGGGTCTAGTGTCTGTAAAATATTGGATATACTGTATACCACACACTGAACAGTATGTTTTGAAGCAGTTTATCCTAAAGCAAGTGTGCTGCATTGTTGTAATGGAATTTTTCGCATTGACATTTTAATTCATATTGTAATGCAGACATCAATGCCTCTTTGTCCACATTTCACATCAACAACTAGTACACAGCACAAGCACATAAATAAGTGAAATCCAGCTACAAGATGGCCACTGCTTGCGAAGGTTTCGACAGGCGGCATGAAAATCCTTAAGTAATATCCTTCCTACTGCAGATTAGCTGGCGGTGTGCCCAATATTTCAGGACCGGAGTCCTCAGAGCATTGACAAGCACAGTTTTGTGATCCGGAATGGCCTGGGGGCTACTGTACGCTATTGCTTGTGCTGGGCCGTGGACGGCTCCGAGGTGCGGACCGCCAGCGTCAGAACTTGGTGAGTGTGTTCTGTGTGGCGCACCTGGAGAGTGGCACTCTGTGATGGTCTACTGGCAGTGGACAAAGTCTGCAGACAATTGCCTGCCTCTGTTTGGGGTGCACCAGTGGTCAAGTGGGCTGGCGACTCAGTCAATCGCGTGTGGTGCTCCTAATTTCCCCAGGCGCAGCGCAACCTCGCGGAGCGGATAAGGGTCTCTGGAAGCTGCCTGGATCAGCTGTAAGTCTGCAGCGGCAACGGGATCCTGTGCTTCCATGGAAGACTGAGGAAACCTACCCAACCCACCTAGTGATTACACAGGGTTGATGGGAGAGAGTTACTCTCCCAGGAGGCATGGTTATAACAGCGCATGTAATTTCATATATTGAACATTCCCTGCTTTGTGGGTGAGCAGCTGTATGGGATGCTGGGCTGCTTATTCCTCATACAGCTTCTTAGGTGTTGTGTCAGAGCTACTGCGGATTAGCCTGTGGTCTGGGTACCATTTGTGATAGCCCCTTGGAGTGCCCTGGGGAGAGCTGGTGCTCACACGTGTGGCGGATCTTGAGGATCGATGAGCAGCACAGTCATTGACTCAGACTGTGTCACTACAGGAAAGCCACATTCTGGAGGCTGCAGACTCGGCCTCCAGGCTTGTCCTTTGACCATCTACGCTACCAGCATTACTTAAAGTGAGTGATGGCTGAGCTCTTCCATTGCCGCCTCCACCAATTTTTTCTGAACCTTTCACTGTCCATATGTACTCTGCCTTCCTTGTCTCCGCTAATCTATATCTCCTCTCACTGCATTCGTTCTTGGTGGTGTGTATGTGTACATCTGTGCACCCCTCTTGCTTTACATCTGTGCCTCCATTTTTAAAAATCATTTTTGGTGGTGTTTACCTCTACATCTGTGCAACCCTTTTGCTTTGCATCTGTGCCTTCATTTTTTTTAAATTGTTTTTTGTTTGGTGTACTTTTACATCTGTGCACTCCTCATGCTTTGCATCTGTGCCTCCATTTATTTAAATGTTTTTTCGTGTTGTGTACTTGTACATCTGTGCACACCTATTGGTTTGCACCTGTGCCTCCATTTGTAAAAATCGTTTTGGTTGTGTGTACTTCTACATCTGTGCAACCCTCTTACATTCTATCTGTGCCTCCATTTTTTTTAAATCGTTGTCGGTTCGGTGTACTTTTACACCTGTGCACCTCTTGTCTCTTAAAACTCTATTCCTTTCTGGATTGCATTTATGCCCTCTGACTACTTCTACTAGGCCACCTGGGGAGTCTAGCTGGATCTGTGCTGTGCAGCAACTCTTCTTTCCTTACTCGACTAACCTCTGCCACCCCTATGGCTCTCTCCTTCTCAACCATCTTCTCTAACTATTACACTATCACCTGTCCTCTCGCTCTCACAAAGTCTGATAGGAAAAAGCACAAACAAGGCTTCTTGCGTGCAAACCCTGGACTTCTCATCTCAGACAACTATTTCAGCGCTTCCTCTAGAGAGAGAGGTTTTCACTGATATCCTCTTCTCTGACCCTTTTCCATATCTATGGACCCCACATCTCATCTCACCCTCCACATCCTCTACCATTAACGGTGGACCTAAGTGGGTAGTCCTCTTGGCCAGCTTCTCATGTTCACATTGCTTCGTTAATGTCTATCACATTGGCACTTTCCTGGTTCAGGGTCCACAACCCAACCTCCTACTCTTTGAATGGATCCTGCCTTCTCTCATTAACTTCCTTCCTTGTCCGGCATCTTCCCCTACTACTCATGCTCTCTCTGTGCAGACTTGTGTACCACATCCCTGTACCGCACCTCATAAAAATTTCCACAGCAAAGACCTCCTCCATCTGGCGACTCTTAATGCCCGCTCAGCCAACAAACATTCCACTGACATTTGCCTACTTCTTGAAGACACTGACCTTGACATTCTCACACTTTCCGACACATGGTTCAGTGCCAGCTCAGTCCCTGCCTTTGAATCCCTCCTCCCTGACAGCTTCAAAATCATTTCAAAGCCTCGACCCCACCACAATGGCGGGGGTTGCCTTAATGTTCCTTGAGTGGGTTCCTGCCTCCATCTTACCCACCCGTCTCTACTCTTCTTTTGAGAGTCGGGTTTGCAAGTTGGTCATCTGTCTCATCTCCACCTGGCCATTGCTACCATTTACCTGCCTCCTGGCACCACCACCCTGCTCCTCTCTGAATGGGCTGATTTATATTCTTCCTTACTTTCATCCACCTCCAACCTCCTCCTCCTGGGTGATTTCAACATCCAACTGGACTCCCCTGGCTCTGCATCCACTCTCTTCACTGACCTCTGCACCTCTTGTTCCCTCTCCCTTCCCCCTTCTGGGCCAACCCACTCAGCTGGAAACACTCTGGACGCACTCATACGCTCTGACTTCTCTCCCCCCCACTAGTCACCCCTCTCTCCTGGTCACAGACAATCTGCTTCTCTCCACCCACCTACGTCCCTTTGACCCTCAGACGGCCCCTCAAATACCCGCCAACCGTGTTCACTAACATCAGCCCGATGAAAGGATTGTCAACTGCTGCCTTCGCTTCCACCTTCATCCTCCCTCACCCCACTTCCTCTGACCCTACCTATGACTCTGCTCTCAGCAACCTCCACCTGTCTATCACCAATAATCTTGACATTCTTGCCCAATCATGAGGATCTGCCTGAAACATGCCTCTAACTGTTACACCTGGTATGACTCTGAACTTGCAACCCTGAAATGAAAATGCAGGGCGGTTGAGCGGAAGTGGCATACCTCAGGATCATCCTCTAACCAACTGTCCTGCTGCCTTCTCTAAAGGCAATACAGACTCTCCATCCGTGCCAAGAAAAGAGCCCACATGCAACTCAGGTTTCCTTTGCATCCAACTACATGGCTGAACTCTTCAAGATCTGCATGGAACTTGCCACCCTTCCACAGCCTCCTCCCCTTCTCCTTCCCAGGCCCTCTACAAAGCACTGGCCACACACTTCGCCACCAAAACTCAAGAAATCCAGAACACCCTTGCTACCCACCCTACTAACCCACCCAACACCCTCATGCCTCCCTTGGCCCTTCACCCTCCGCCTTCCTCCTTCTCCTTCTACCCTGTCACACCTGAACAAGTTACCAGAGTTGTCCGCTCCATGAAGGTCTCTTGTAAACAGGTATCCCATTGCTCATCCAGGACCATCAAAGATAACATTGGATCTCTTGCCCTCACACTGACTGATTTCTGCAATCAATCTTTTCTCACTGGACCCTTCCCCTCCTCCCATAAGCAGTTCCTGGGGAAGCTGCTGGAGAAGATGGCCTCGCCCTAACTCAACTCACACACTTAACTTGTTGGTGGTCTCCATGACCATCAATCAGGATTCAGAGCATCCAGAGGCACGGAAACTGCTCTTCTGAACACCCAAGAAAAACTGATTGTATCTCTGGACTCCAACTTCCCAGCTGTCCACATCCTTCTAGATATCTCCTCAGCCTTTGATACAGTCAACCATTCCATCCTCATACAAAAGCTCCACAATATCCTTGGAATCTCGTAATGGACACTGGACTGGCTGACATCCTTCCTAACTGACCACTCTTCCAAAATCATCCTGGGCACTTTCTCCTCTCCTACTTCATTCTCCACCTGTGGTGTCCCCCGGGGCTCTATCCTCTCTCCTTGGCTCTTTAACATCAATCTAGCTCTGCTTGCATGCCTCATCTCCTCCATACTCCTCCAACTTTCAGGGTTACGCAGATGACACACAGCTCTTTTTCAAACTTCCTGCGGATCCACTTGCACCCTCCATCATCCCTGACTGCCAATCTGCAATCCAGTCCTGGTGTACCGCCAACAATCTCTGTCTCAATGCCTGTAAAACTGAGATCCTTCCCATTAGGGTGAGGGCTCGGGAATGTGACCCTTTGTCCTCCCACATAGACACCCCTGGTTCGGATGGTTCTCTGAGTCACTGTACTTTGCTGTAGAATGAGTCTCACTGTATCTTATCTTTCTTCGAGAATCCTTCAAGTACTCATCGGACAACACTATGTAACGGGAGTGCACCCAGACTCCAAATGAAGATAAAGAACATGCTTGGGATGATGGTGTGTCAAATGATCACCTCAGGGTTGCGCTGCGCTCATTTAGATGCCCCCCCCCTTTACACGTTTGCAGAAAAAGATGGCACTTATGAGCATTTTAAAGCACATCTCAAATTCACAATTGGGATGCACTTTAAAATGCCTAAAACTGAGGCTCTTCCACTTGTGCCTGTTCAGGTGCAAATCATAGCTGTGTTTCATGAAATACCAGATTTGCCCCTTCTGGACTGCATGTACGTGCAGAAATCGCCTTGTGGCATCCATGTTTCCTCCAAACATGGCCGCCACTGCTAAGATCGCCACTGCAGTAGTCTAGTCTTCCCTACAGTTGCAGCATCAGCTTATGAGCGCCACTCTAAAACGAGCTGGCACGTCTCAACATTCGGTTGCCTTCAGCCTTTCTCAGCGCTAATTCCTTATTGGCCTTCCCCTTGTACTTGCTGTACACCCTGCTGCCTTTTTCCCCGATTCCGCCTGTGTCCCTCGCCTTCTTCCCTCGTCTCTCCCTGCTCCTCCTTGCCTTGTCAGTGCTTCGTGTTGGAACTGCCATCAGCCGCCGACCTCCGCCTGTGGATTCTCGGACTGTTTCCCTTCCTGTAATTCTTCGTCCATTCTGGAACCAAACAAACGCTGCTTACACTCGGAACCTGCTACCAAGACCAGTGCTTCCAAGGCAGTGGCCCCGGAGGTCAGCCTGCTCGGCAACAAAGCCGGCGGGGTGGCGTCGGGGGAGACTCGCCCATATCTTTTCGAATCCAGAACCACCAGAAAGAAAGAAAAGGACACCTCTTTCCAAAAATAAGGCTTCTAAGGAAAAACAGGTGAGCCCAGAACCTAAGTCTCATATTCATGACAGTTTGAGATGCCCACGGATTGCAGCCAATATGGATACTTCTATGCTTTACTCCGTGGCATGCAAGAGTTATCCACAGAAGTGCAAAACCTAAAGGCAGAAAACGCAGCCTTGAGGCAGTTGGTTATGTCCAGGGATTCAGCCTTCCAGGAAAGTGCTGCTATAGGCGGCATTGTGGAAAAATACGATGGGGACCTAAAACACTGCGTGCCTTTTTGGATTCTTGCATGGTCCACTTCACCTTCAAGCCTTACTATTTTGCCAATCCACGGGCTAAGGTGGGGTTCATTATTTCCCATCTTGTTGGAAACGCTCTGTCCAGGGCTACCCCCCTGGTATCTGCCAGCGATCCTCTCCTGGATAACTATGAAGAATTCCTCGCAGCCTTTAAAACAATGTTTGACCGTCCTGATCTAGTCTTCTCTGCTTAGGAGAGACTGTCAGAATTCCAACAGGGAATCCAGAACATGTTGACATATGTGACAAGATTCAAACAGCTGGCAAAGGAAGCCGACTGGTTCCCGGAAGCTTGTTTTACCCTGTTTCGTAAGGGATTGAATGAAGAAATCAAAGACGAACTGGCTAGGGTAGCTGCCCTGGCTCCATCCAGGCTCTTCTGGACCTATCATAGCAGATTGACTTTCACCTTTAGGAGAGGAAGGCTGAGAAAAGAAGAGATCAAAACCCTCAACTAAAACCTACACCAGTATACCCATGCTCAAGGGAACCCCCTCAGTTATCAGCTTTGGATACAGAACACATGCAGATCGTAAATTTGCAGGGACGCCTTACACCCCAAGAAAGGACCAGCCGCATATACAGCGGTTTGTGCATGTATTGCACCTCAGACAAACATCTAATTCAAAACTGTCCTATCGCTCCACCATGGCGTAGGGGAAATGCCAGCTCCCGATCCTGTTTCGGGAGTTTGATATACGCTCCACATTTTCGGCCTCCTTGGGACCTGTTCAAATGTCTTCTTTGGTCACTCTCCAACACAGAAGAGCTCCATCCTATCCTGGCCTTAGTGGACTGGGCCCAGCAGCATCAAGTACCCAAATAAGAAAAGGATATGGTTCAAGCAGTAGAAGGTATTGATGGACGACCATTGTCATTTGGACCCATAACCCAACAAACAAAGGAAGTCATGTTGACAATAAACAATCCCTAGGAACTTCTGCGTTTTGAAATAATAAAGGCGGCCCATTATCCGGTGGTATTGGGTATGCCCTGGTTACAACCGCAAAATCCTTACATTAACTGGGCAGCTGGATCATTATTCTTAGAGTCAGAATACTGTCTATCACACTGCCTCTCCGGGAATGCGCCAGTTGTGAAGGTGTTGTGATTAACTTTGCATGCATCTGGTGCAAGTGACTAAAATCTTGAAATGGAGTGCAGGGCTTGGAATGTTTATCTATGAGTGTATTCCAGGTTTATCAGATGCAAGGATGTAAGCCCTGAGAGAGGATGCTGGTGGGTGTCCTATGTCCCCTTTTACTTACCTGACTCTATGAACTGTATTTGATGTACCTGAATTTAAGTTAATAAGTTAACAGTTCACTGGAGTTTCAGAGTCATCTATGGCTGGACCCTGAATCCAACACTGGCGACGAGGATGAAGCTGGCTGTGCTGGGGGGACAGCACCAAAGGGAGACACCCACCGCCCCCCCTAAGAAAAGTCATCCTCTCTCAGGTAAAAGCACTGGATGGCTGTGAGGCTCTGCAGGTGCTGTGAGGGCAAGCGTGGCCCAGACAGAGGTGCTACAGAGGCAGAGGTACAAGAAAGGCCCAGACAGAGGTGCAGCAAAGGCAATGGAATCAGAGAACAGCTATGGCTGTCAAGATGTGCTGCAGAGGCAGTGGAGCGCTGTTATTTGCAAAGAGGTGCTGCAGAGGCAGTGAGGTGCTGCAACAGGCAGTGAAGAGATGCTGCAGAGGCAGTGAGGTGCTGAATGAGGCAGTGAAGGAGCGCTGCTTGAGGTAGTGAAGAGGTGGTGCGAGGGCAGTGAGGCACTGCAACAGGCAGTGAAGAGGCGATGCAGAGGCAGTGAGGTGCTGCATGAGGCAGTGAAGTGATGCTGCAAGGGCAGTGAGGTGCTGCAAGATGCAGTGAACAATCGCTGCATAAGGGGTGCTGCAGAGGCAGCAAGGAGCTGTATGGCACAGTGAGGTGCAGTGAAGAGGTGCTGTGAGGGCAGTGAGGTGCTGCAACAGGCAGTGAAGAGGCTCTGACGAGCAAGTGAAGTGCTGCATGAGGCAGTGAAGAGGTGCTGCGAGGGCAGTGAGGTGCTGCATGGGGCAGTGAAGGAGCGCTGCATGAGGCAGTGAAGAGATGCTGCTAGGGTAGTGAGGGGCTGCACCAGGCAGTGAAGAGGTGCTGCAGAGGCAGTGAGGTGCTGTATGAGGCAGTGAACAGGTGCTGGTTGAGGCAGTGAAGTGATGCTGCAAGGGCAGTTAGGCGCTGCAAGATGCAGTGAAGAGTCGCTGCATAAGTGGTGCTGCAGAGGCAGCAAGGCGCTGAATGGCACAATTTTATTTTATGTTTTTATTTTTTGGGATTTGTAAGGCGCACTGCAACCTTCTAGGCAACGAGGAGCTATAAGTATACTTAAGGAGGCTTGCTTGTGGGTTACAATAAGCGGCCCAATGTGTGAAGCTTAACAACATACAGTTACTTATACAGTTAAATTACAGAGTACAATGTTCTACAGTACAGAGTGTGTCAAGTACAGATTATAACAGTGGTAGAAACATTATGTAAAAAGCAGAAAGGCTCTTTAGACAAAGAGCCTTGTCTTTAGGGCCTTGCGAAAGGCAGCATGGGACTCGATGGATCTAATCTGGTCTGAGAGTTTGTTCCAAAGAGTGGTGGCCATACTTGGGAAGCTAGATCCTCCAGCGTGCACTCTGCGTGAGTGGGGTACTGTGATGCGGTTAGTTCTTGCAGGTCTGGAGGCTGTTTGTCTGGAGATCCTTTGCGTAAGGTAACTGGGGGCGAGGCCGTGAATACATTTGCGGGTAAGGGCTAGTGTTTTGAATACAACCCTTTCCTTAATAGGTAGCCAGTGTGCCTCTCTTCTGATCGTGGAAATGTGTTCCCTGCATGAAAGGCCAGTGGCTGCCCTTAAAGCGTTGTTCTGTGCTATCTGAAGTTTGGCCAGGTTCTTTTGTGATGTGCCAATGAAGAGGGCATTGCAGTAATCAAGTCTAGAGCCGATGAGGGCTCTAGCTATGGTGATACAGTTCTGTTGGGTAAGGAATGGTCTGACAGCGTTAATCAGTTTGGCGTGGTAAGCTGCAGAGGACGCAATGGCGTTGACCTGCCTGTCCATGGTGAGGTTTGGCTCAAGGTATACGCCTAGTGTTTCGATCGTTTGTGATACTGCGATAGGGATATTATCGATTGTGAATGTATGGTATTCTTTGGCAAGTTTATTTAGATCCTATCAGCAGGAGTTCCGTTTTGTCACTGTTTAAACAGAACCAATTGTCTGCCATCCAAGATTGTATGGTGGAGTAGATGAGGTTGAGGGTGTTAGAGTCAGCTAGATAGTCTTCTGTGAGAGGTATGAGCACCTGGGTGTCATCTGCATAATTAGTATATGAGATGCCCAAAGAGTCTAAAATGTTGAATAGGGGTCTGGTAAAAAGGTTATACAGCGTAGGGGCTATGCATGAGCCCTGTGGGACCCCACATTTGATAGGTCTCAGAGTGGCATTGGCCGATTCGGAAAAGACCTTCATTACTCTCTCCTGAAGAGAGCAGCAATGAGGTGCTGCAAATGTGAAGAAGCGCTGCAGATGTGAAGAGGTGTTGCGTTTTGCTGAAGTGAAGAGGCCCTTTAGTAAGGGCAAGTGAGACCCTATGTGATGTGCTGCAGTGTGCAGTGAGGTGCTGCAAGAGGCTGTCAAGCGGTGTTGCAGTGTAAAAGTAATTGGACAGGAGGTCCAAGGGAGCTGCTTAAAAGTGCCAGTGGAAAGTCAAGAGGTCCATTGGTTAGGAATGGCAGAGGCTGGAGTCTCAAGGAAGCACTACAGGCAGCTGTGAGGAGCTGCAGTGGACTGGATCTCAGTGTAGTGCTACAGGCGCTGTGAGGAGCTGAACATTGAAGTGAAAGTTAAAGTTTAAATGAGAGAATGCTGTGTCAGGGAGTCACGTAGATGAACATTGCGGCGGTTGATGGGAGAAAGGTGCAATGGAAGTACCTTTGTCATGTGGCTGGATTACAGAAGGGGCTGGCGGAAGTCCACGGCTATGGGTTGGGTGTGTTCCAGAAAAGTTTGTTGGACCTGGGAGCTCCGCTCTCATGGGTGTCTCAGCCTAAATGATGACGTCATTCAGAATACAGGGGGTGATGGCAATGACTACAGCACAGAGAAGTCAACAATATTTTCAGCGTTTGCTTCTTTGGAACAGTGAAGTGAGGATCTAAAGGAAAAGAAAAAGGAACGCAGATTACGTGTCGAGTCGTCATGACGTGGCATCTGCATGTGATTACGTTCTGTTCTTTGATGATACGTGCCGAGGCAAAGAGCCTTGCTGGGCCAGATGATGCCGTTTTGTTAGGGTAAAAAGGAGCGGAAGAGAGGAAATGCCGTGGAGCACTAGTGGTTGTGGCTAACAATGCAGAGGAAGCCAGCGAAGGTATTGGGGAAAGTTTAAGTCAGTGACTTGTGTTCCGTATTGGTACTGCATTTCCACAAGAATGACAGTTGGGGCGGTGATCTCCGTTCCTGAAGATTTTTGCTGCAGATGCCAAGGGATACGTTTCATTGAAAGGGGGTGCACAATTTAATTTTGATGGAAATGTTGTCACACTATTGATGTTTGGAGTTAACATCCAATAATGCATATCTGTGATGATGAGGCCTATTACTGTTTTCTTAATTGGTGGTTGGATGTCTGTTTTGGAAACCTCAAGGAACCGACCAGGAGGGTGATGTATGGCTTATCGCCATCTGGTGGAAGGTTCTAGTGTCCATTGTGGTTGGGCCACACTTCAAGTTTGGTGAGTCATGCTATTGCCATATGGGCGAAATTCGCTAAAGAAGTTCAATACATGTGTTTGAGTAACTTAACCATGCATAAAGATTTTACCATTAGGACACTGCAGGCTTAAAGTATGGTATCGTGATGCAATGTTTATTGTTATTGTGAACCATTTTTAATGCTCAATTTTTCATTTTGGTATGTGTGTGGTGTAGAGCATGGTGGGGGACTCATACTTGTGAGTTTTGCTGGGGCTGACATGTACTTTTAAGGTTGGGGACTAGTGGTCCTTAGTTAGTTGTGCTGTGACACAAATTTGGTGGGACGTGGTCCTCTAGTAGCTGGCTGTGGTAGTACACAATTTTGTGGTGAACTAGGTAGTTCCTGGTTATGTGGTGCCTTTGTATTTGGCATATGTGGTCAGACATGTGTGCGGACATTTGTGTGAGTCTGGCTGGTTTTCTTGTTTGATGTGCATGATTCAATGTTCGTAGTAGATATGCATAACTATGTATCCTAACCTAACATTTATGTCTACAGGTACACTCCGAGATCAACCGTGCAAGTTTAAACTATGGACTCTTATCTGGCATTTTTGTTTTACCGTTAACCATGTTTATACTAAATTCATTGTTCCGGGTGTTGTGGAGTAGAATTGTGTGTGGGTTCAGTGTGCAAATCTGAGTGGATAGCATAGCATTGTGTTGGATCAAAGGGTGCAATTTATGTTCTCTCTTCATGGTTTAAGTCAAGTTGTTTGACAAGTTGGTGTCAAGGTTGTGTGGTACCAGTGGTGTCAACATGACTGAGACTTAATCTCAGTGGGTGTGTGATAGGGTACAATTGGTGTTCTCTCATGTAGTGAGATCGAGTTGTGTGAGGTAATGGTATCTAGTTTGGTGTGTTATCAGTGGCGCCAATGTGACTAGAACTTATTCTCAGTGTGTGTGTTAGGCTGGGTGCTATAATCGTTATGCAAGTTCATGCAAGTGGATTTTTGGTGTAGTGTTGTGGGTTTGATGTTGGTTGATTTTGGGGTTGACATTGGTTGGGGGCTGGCTCTCTGTTTTGAAGTTTGGTGGTATTGACCTGCCACGTGGAGGTTGCTGGGTTCAGTGTATTCAGTACAATGATTGCCAATGATTGCTGGTAGGAATGTTGTTTCTAACAAGTTTTCTTCCAAAGGTGACTTTACAATTTAAAAGTGTCGATTTCACGTGGAGATAAAATGTTTTGGCAGCATGCAATTGGCATTTTAGTTACGTTAGATTAAGATAGGAATTAGATGTCATGAGAGGTCTATAGTATCGGAATTTTGAGCATGAGTGCAAGAGGCCGTAGCAGTACGTTTTGAGAATGGAGTGCAAGCTGGCCACAGTTATAATTCGTGGCCTTTGTCAGGGATGCATTTAGCGAAATGGATGTTTGTGAGTTTAACGCAAAAAAACAAAGTTTTGCTGTTCCATGTATGTAGATTAATATGTTCTCTCCACAGGTGGACTTTAAAGCTTAAAAGTTGGTGCACTATTTAGTTTTTGCTATGACACAAAACACGTGTTTTTGGGAACTGGTTCTTTAACCCTACATATTTCCACAGGCACATTATCAGTATGGGCCCTGTAGGCTTGAATTTCGGACATTGATGGGGCATTTCTTTTACTTGGTTACCATGTTCAATGCTCAATTGGCCTATATGGTATGTGTGTGGGGAATGGTGGTTGTTGATTCAGGTACAATGTCAACGTTATAGTGTTTAGCTTTTGCAAGAACAGTTTGGTTTTAAATTCAGCTAGAACGATGTGATATATATGGCAATGCGAATGCAAACTACTCACTGGTGATGTAGCAGGAGCAGGGAGTGGTGCTGTGCATGGATTTTTAGATCTAAGTGTATGAGGTGTAGCTTCAGTGGATGTGGTGTGAAGGGAGTGAGTTGAGATATTAGTGTTATGATTGTTGATTATTTCTTCATTAGAGTTATTAAGTTGATAACAGTGTTCATCATTAGATGTTCCATATAGGTAGATTAATATGTTCTCACCACAGGTCGACTTTTAAGTTTATTCCACAGATGGACATTAATGTTAATAGATTTTTTTGAAGTGGTGACAAGGTCTAAACTTTTTGGAGTTGTTTTTGGTTTTTGTGAAATGCTTTCTTTAATCTTTTGTTTTTCAGGTGGGACTTAACTGGACTAAATTGTTGATTAAATATTGATCTTGTCACTCATATTTTACTGCTGTTGTTGTTGTTCCAATAGGGGGAAGATGTGTTGTGATTAACCTTGCATGCATCTGTTGCAAGTGACTAGAATCATGAGATGGAATACAGGGCTTAGAATGTTTATCTATGAGTGTGTTCCAGGTTTCTCAGTTGCAAGAATGTAACCCCTGAGAGAGGATGCCAGTGGGTGTCCTATGTCCCCTTTTACTTACGTGACTCTAAGAACTGTATTTGATGTACCTGAACTTAAGTAAATAAGTTAACAGTTCACTGGAGTGTCAGAGTCATTTATGGGCAGCCCCTGAATCCAACAGAAGGCTACCAATACGGAACATGAAAAATCCAACCAAGTGACCATTGCAAATATCCACCAGGTACCTGAAGTGTATAACAAGTTCTCTGACGTGTTCTCCCTGGCTATAGTTCAATCTTTACACAGACCCGAGGATTGTGCCATTGAGACTGATAAAGACACAGTTATACCCTTTGGTCAAATGTTTATCCTGTCAGAATCAGAGAAGTAGGCCCTCTGTGAATACCTGGACACCAACCTAGCCAATGGAACCATCTGACCTTCCAAGTCTTGGGCTGGGGCCTCCTTGTTTTTTGTGCCCAAGAAAGACACCCAAGAACTTTGCCCATGTTTGGACTACAGAGGTCTCAATCAGTGCACCCAGAAGGATCGCTATCCCTTGCCCATCATTTCCGACATCCTTGAAGCACTGCGGGGAGCAGTTATATTCACCAAACTGGATTTAAGAGGAGCATACTATTTGATTTGCATAAAGGAAGGTGACGAATGGAAAACCGCATTCCGGACACCCTTTGGTCACTTTGAATACCTGGTTATGACATTTTCTCTCTCAAATGCACCTGCCGTTTTCCAGCGCTTCATGGACAGAGTATTCTCCGACATGCTTTCCTTGTTTGTGATAGTCTATTTGGAGGACATTCTGATCTTCTCGAAAGATTTAGCTTCACATGAGGAACATGTCACACAGGTATTGTACCATCTCGAGAACACCATCTATTCACTAAGCTAGAGAAATGTATCTTCTCATGTGTCTTCATTAAGCTATCTGGGGTTTATCATAAGCTCCCATGGCATTGCTATGGATCCTTCCAAGATCAAGGCCATTACTTCCTGGCCCACACGCGCCAGTGTTAAGCAGATACAATCCTTCCTAGGACTGGCTAACTTTCATCGCAAATTCATACCTGCCTTCTCCTCTGTGGTTCGGCCCATCATCTCTCTTCTAAAGAAGGATGTACTGTTCAAGTGGGAAGAGGCTCAGGAGGTCGCCAATCAGAGTTCAAAGAGACAATTCACACAAGAACCCATTCTGTGCCAATCCGATGTTACCAAACCCTTCCTGGTGGAGACTGACACCTCTGAATATGCCATTGGAGCCGTTTTAAAGCAGGTGCACGAAGACCACCACGAACACCCAATTGCATATCTCTCTCGAACACTGAATACTAGTGTAGATCACTAATCGGCTCTTGAAAAAGAGCTTTTGGCCATCCGACACGCCTTTACGGAATGGTGTCATCTTCTCCTGGGGGCCAGGTTTCCTGTACAGGTCCGGATTGATCAAAGAAATGTACAAGTACTCCAGACCATGGAATGAAGAAACAGTCGTCAGGCACGGTGGGCTTATTTCTTCGCTCAATTCCAGTTTCAGATCTGTCATATTCCTGGTCCATCCAATATCATAGCCGATGCCTTGTCCAGGCGCCCGGATTATATGTCAGAAGAGAGTCCACCACTACCAAAGATGTGTCCGGAAAAGGTATTCATAGCTCAAGCTGAAACCTTACTGGACCAGATTAAAGCTGCCACCCCTACGTCCACCTTATGGGAAGACTAAAATAACGCCAACCCTTGGACCTTGCGGTATGAAGACGGATATCTCTTCAAGGACACCGCCCTGGCAATCTCCACAAATGAACTAAGAAGCAAGGTGATTTGCCTGTGTCATGACACCTCTTTTTCCTGTACATCAGGGTATTAAGGCCACTCGGCAAACCATCCAAAGACAGTTTTGGTGGCCAAAAATGCAACAGGACATCTCTGATTATATTCAGGCTTGTGCTATTTGCAATCAGAATAAATATGATAACAAGAAACCTGCTGGCCTTCTAGTGCAGCCAGAATTGCCTATGCGTACCTGGGAGACGATAGCCACTGACTTCATTGGGGAACTGCCTCCTTCAAAGGGGTATACCTGCATCATGTTTACTATTGATACATACTCTCACATGGCTCACTTTACCCCATTACCGAAATTACCATCAGCTAAGGAGATGGCGACCACCTTTATGACAGCGATCTTCAGGCTACACGGTTTGCCTTCCAAGATAATCTCCGACCGGGGGACACAGTACACCTCTCGGTTTTGGACAAACCTGTGTTGCGTGTTAGGCATAGAAAGAGCACTGTCCTCTGGGTTTCATCCCCAGACTAATGGAATCACGGAAAGGGTTAACCAGACTATTGAACAATACTTGCTCTGCTTTTCCTCCCAGGTACAGGATGATTGGTCAGTGCTGCTTTCTGTAGCAGAATGTGCTTACAACAGTTCCTACCATTCCACGACAAAGTTCATTCCTTTTTTGTGCAACTATGGATTCCATCCATCGGTATTATCCACTTGTCTTCCTCATTCCACTCCCGTTCCTTCAGTGGAAGCATGGATAACGGATATAAGCATCTTACATCAGAACGTCAAGAAATACTTATTGGAAGCCAGGGCTGTCGATAAGAGATATGCAGATTCCAGATGCCGTCCCACCCCTGTCTACGTTGTAGGATATAAGGTCTGGTTATCCTCACAATATTTGTCCAGACATCTGAGACCTAACAAACTGGCACCCCTGTTCTATGGGCCATTTACTATTACAAAAGTCATCAACCCGGTGGCCTTCAGAATTCGGCTACCTAAGACTTGGAACAAGATTAATGCAGTTTTTCATTCCTCCCTTCTAAAACCCTACCACCCTTCTACCAGACAGAAGATTCCGCCACCACCTGTTCTTGTTGATGATCAGCTGGAGTATGAGGTCGCCAGGATATGTGATTCCAGATACAAACGGGGTGTCTACAGTACCTTGTAGAAAGGAAGGAAATCCACCCAGTGAACGGACATGGGAACCAGTATCCAATATTCATGCGCCCGTTTGGTTTCTCAATTTCATCATATACATCTAGGCAAATCCAGGGCAACTGGGTTTCAAAGGGGGCATACTGTCATGAAATACCGGATTCACCCCTTCTGGACTGCATGGACGCGCAGAAATCACCTTTGGGGCATCTATGTTTACTCCCAACATGGCCGCTGCTGCTAAGATCGCTGCTGCAGCGGTCTAGTCTTCCCTACAGTTGCAGCATCAGCTGAATAGCGCCTTAACGCGAGCCGGCGTGTCTCAAAGTTTGGTTTTCCTTCCTGGAATTCTTCATTCCTCCTGGAACCAAACAAATGCTGCTTACTCTGGGAACCTGCTACCAAGACCAGTCCTTCCAGGGCAGTAGCCCCGGAGGTCAGCCTGCTCGGCAACAAAACCAGCGGAGTGGCATCGCAGGAGACTCGCCCACATCTCTTTGAATCCAGAACCACTAGAAAGAAAGAAAAGGACACCTTTTCCAAAAAGAAGGCATCTAAGGAAAAACAGGTGAGCCTAGAACCTAAGTCTCATATTCATGACACTGTGTCACTTCTGACCCTGCCATGATTCGTTTTTGAAGTCGCGGCTTAAACCACAGCTGCCACACTAGCATTTCCAGCCCCCAAACAGGGATGGATTATTTAGTGTTTTTGGTATTTCACGGAGAGGGGTCCTTCAATGGCCCATCCTGGTGCAATGTGCTCCCAGCAACCACATGGTTGCTGGTAGCCTGTCATATATTGGTGTCAGGATCTTGCCCCAACAGTATTGTATGCAAGGGTGCTGGACAGCTTATTGTTGCACTATTGTCCAGCCCCTCCAGAAATGCTTGGCTCACTTTTGTGATAAGGTAACTTAAGCACTTCTAAAAATAGCACAAATGAAACAAGCACGTTCTCTGCGCTCCTTAGATCTGCGCTACATTTTTGTGAATCTGTCCCACTGTATTCAGGGAGGTTAATACATTGACACAATTGGTAATAGTCGAAGGGTTAACGATTTTGATCCAGGGTATTTAGTTTTAACTGGTTGCAAGATGACTCAAAACTAGCCATGCCATCTACAATATGGCTACTTTTTTCTGGGGCAAGAGTTGAGATTAGTTCTGGGAGGAATAAAATGTTGGTATGTCGTGGAACAAAATGATTGTTGATTTGCAAACAAATTGATTTACTAATATGAATGCATACAAATATGGCTACTGTACTTACCATATGCAGTTTAACTGAAATGTCTTCTAAGTAAGGCTTATATTCTTCATATCGTGCGATTTTTTCAGAATAAGGGACTGGTCTGAGGCCCTGCCTTCTCCGCCTCAGCTGCCTGCAAGTTTGCCACTGAAACATGCAATGGCTGGTATCAGAGTTGGAGGTCTTCAGAAGGATGTTTAACATTCTGCAACATCAACTGCATACAATACAATACCATCTTAATATGATGGTGGAGAACACAAGGGGCTTGTAATCACCATACAGTTGCATGTAGTCGCACAGTATCATGGGCATGATGTTGACTGTAACCCTGACCTCACCAGTGAGACCCCATTCATACCTTTGCTTCTCGACAGACCTTGCTGATCACCTTTGCCCACCATGGAAACCATCACTTGTTCCACACCAATCCCCACATTGAGGTCACACACCATCATGCCTCCCTTGATACCCATGTCCTCTAACCCCATATCATGTATGTACTTGAAAGCCCCACTGCCCCATGGGCCCAGATGCATTACTCAATGGTAAAATAGTGTTGGTCCTATTTTGCCAGACTTCCCACTGAACCCCATTGGATAAGCAAGCAATTAGTGCAGATGCTTTAGAAATATTTAGTGACTTTAAAAAAATGATTTTAATTGCCATTTTCAACATAACAACTTACTCCCTTTAGCTCCCCCCACCCCCATAACTCTCTGTAGTGATTTCTAAGCAGTATCAGCAGTGGTACAAGTGGGCAAACTTGGATGGTACTGATAACAAGTTTTGGTTGCCTCTTTTGCTGAAGATGACTCTCCTCCTGTTTAGAATTACAACATTCAAAGGTGAGGACAGTCATTGCAGCTGTGCAAGAATCTAATCGATGAATTCTACCACGATGAAAGGTGAAATCACTGGCCCCCACTTTGCACACAGCCCCACTGCTACAGCCCTCTAATTGACACACAGCTGCCCCCCCACAACACCCACAACTTTTCCCCTTTAGCCCTAACACCATTATTTAACTCTACCCCAGTAACTCCTGCCTTGAAACCTAACCCCTCCCTCACACCTGTCCCTCCACAAATAGCTCACTTTCCCCCTAAAAGAAACCTCATACCTCTCCCACCTGCACACAACACACATCTCACTCCATGTTTCACTCCTCCCACCAATCAAATTGGAAGCACCAATTCTGAGCCAGGGTGATCTCCCTGGTGAACAGACATGCCAAGCACATCCTAGGCCGTACCCCCAAATAAATCATATTTGGTTTCTCTTTATGTCCTCTGAGCCAACTTAAACTATAAATAATAATTTGCAGTCTACCCTGCTCCTTTCTACCAGACCAACTTTTGTGGGAGGACCCATGAAAGGCCACTGCCAGCCGCGGAGTGGCCACGGAGCTAGTCACAGAGGTAGGAACAGTCTTTGCAGTCCTTGTCAGAACTGGAAGACAGAAATAATGGAAATAATGGAGCCAGAGGATCTTCACTATGTGCCGAGCTCAACACTGAAGAAAACCGAGGAAGGTGAGGATGAGAAAAGACGTTTGCAGAGCTTGCAGGCTGTCCCTCAAAGAAGTGAGCCGCTCTCTGTCCGCTCACAAAACAGAGGCCGTTTGCAGTCAGCCCCAGAATCAGAGAATATATCCCAATAGAACGCCCGGCCCTCGAAAATGCCCTCACCAAGCCCAAGCCCAATTTCGTCAAAGGCTCCAAGTGAACATTTCAACAGCACATCTTGGAGGCTATGCGGTCGGCAACTGTGACTGTGGATACTAGAATCCCGGACCAACCCCTGGTCGCACCCTGCCCCCTCATTCCTGCTGAGTGCGTTACTCCTATGCCACCGTTCGGAGGTCAGGCGGGTAGGGGTCGCTCTCAGGAGGAGTCTGAAGGGGGGAGCAAACAGCCCAGATATGCAGCAACACTTACCGTTGATATTGATATAGATACGGCAGGGACTGGCAAGTCCGGGAGAAAGCAGGATCCAACGTAGAGAAAGTGAAACCGAAAGCAAACAAAACCCATGTGACTACTGCTGTGCAGATACATGCAACTAGAGATGGTGCATCAAACCAATTCCACTCGGGCGAAGGGGGAGCGGTGCTGAGATACGAGGATGAGACTATTTCATTTGGTCGCGTGCCCGAAGAGCCCCCCCTTAACACTGAGCATAACTTATGTCACACCATCCGGCCTGAAAATGCGAATAAGGTGATGAAGGAGGGGGAAGAACAAGTTATGCCACAGATTCAAGAACAACAACAACAACAAAAAACAGGTCAAACTAAAAAGAATCATGACACAAACAATAAGGTGGGGGCCTATGGAAGAAAAAAAAAGCCACTGATATCCTAAAGAGACACCCAGGATTCAGCACCAACGTCAACTCCCATACCTGAAGAAAACAGTGGAAGACACCCGACGGGTGCAAAAAGCAAAAGAAGCCAGAGACCCACGTTGAAGAAACCCTTTTTAAAAACAGCATACTGCAATTCGCTGAAACATTTCTCAAAAGGCAAGGCAAATGGAAACACAACCTGCTAGAAGAATTATCAGATGGAGAAATACTGGAAGCAACTCAAGACCCCCCTCACCTTCCAGCAATCAAAATTCATAAAACAGGAGGCAATTTAGAGGCAATTTCTCCACAGAAACAACCCAGATTGGAGAACAGCACCCCAACCCCCACTCTAGAATGACAACTTCCCATGCCTCTGAATCGCACGGATGATGAGGAAAAAAAGAAGAGCCCAAACGCTGCTTCTCCTGCAAAAATGAAAGACCTTACTGCTGATGAGTCACCCTTGCTTTTAAGCGCAGAGATCTCTAGACCTTCTTCGGATCGCCCGAATTGCGACCCAGCGACCTCACACCCGGCACAGCTCCTCAAAAACATTGAAGTACACCTTGCCTCTTTTCCAACAAAGCCGAGTTCAAACAAAGTCACAACCCCCAGACTAGACTCCAGATTGGTGCAGCCAAATGGAGGAAGGCCCTTAGTAGCCGCCACCATGCCCACAGAGTCTGAGACGCCAACTAAATCTCCCCACGGGAGACGATTTAACAGAGGCCCATCTATACCTCTCTTGCCTCCACGATTCAAGACAGAAGATTCCATCTTAAATATGCCACAGAGGTCACGGAAATCAAGCAAAGATCGTCCTGCCACCCAAATTGAGACACCTTCTAAGAAACCTTATATGCTGACGATCATGTCAGCAGTCACCATTACGCTAGCACCATTCAGAAAAATATACGAAGCACTGAATGTTACCTTAAAGATCACTCAACCATATCCGCCATGATGCATACAAAACTGATCTATTTAGAAGGTTAGATCACTGCAATGGAAAAAAACCATCAGGTCCAAAAACAAAGTAATAGACCAGTTAGCTAGTAATGCCACTAAAGCAGACCAGATAAAGACCTTACCTCAATCCAACAGCAAAAACTTAACTTACAAAGTAGAGACACAAACCACAAGAAGGTTGCACACCAAGCGTTCTAAACTCTTTACCGGAAGGTTTCCTTTTTCAGAACAATAAACAATCGAAACCTCCCACTAAACGGGCTGATGTGTCACCGCCCAAAGGAGGCAGGGCCGAAAACAACCTCCTTATGGATGTGGGTGCAAAACCAAAAACACAGGAAAACAAGAGAAAACAAGTGCTACTGAAACTTCAAGACCAGGTTAGCCTAAAAAAGGGCTCTCATTCAGCGACAAATAATCCAGCAATGCTGGAATACCCAAAGAAGTCGGAACTTGGGAAAGCACCACAATTAACGACTGTGGCAATTGAGTCGCATGCCACTCAGAAGCAGTCATTGGAGATGCAATCGGGCTCCCCAATAACTGTGGAAGACTTTCTGGGTGACAAGAACTGCATAAACATCACACAGCACCTCGAGTCTGACACGGAGGAAAACAAAGAGGCTCACATTAACACAAAGCAACCCGACACAAAACAAAGAAAAGTCCTCAGGGCGAAACCACGGAGACACAAAGGAGAGACGCCTTCGTTGTGTCGTACTTCTCGCAGCCCGAGATAGCATCGTGGGAAGCAGCGTAGAAGACACCAGTTAACCAAGAGGAAGGGACGGCTCGGCGGAGCAAAACTATCATCCCAAGCCCGAAAATCCAACCCGGAAATCAATAAAAAACCATTCCAGATCCATTCCTCCAAAAGTTCTAGTGGCTAGACGTAAGGCTAGAACAAGATTGCTCTCAGGAGGATTTGTTTTCACCCCGAGAGCGAATTACAGAAAGAGGAGAAATCCCACTCCAACGGCAATTTTTAAACTGGAACAAACTTCTCGAAATTGCGAAGACCTTATCCTAAATAGAGGGACGGTAATGAAAATATTCAGAAAAGTTGTGTGTTCAAAACCCTGACACCGGACGATTTCATCTTGGTGGAACCATGCCACAAAGCCTCTAAAGCGAAGTCCTACTTACATATAAGATCATCGGCCCTAGGAGAACCACTCAAGTAAGAAGCTGAAGAATTGCTATGATGTGGGTACCATTTGACAGACCTGTCGACCCACAGGCGAGAAGACAAACAGCAGACTGGTTCAAAAACGCAACCACCTCTAAGGCAACATTATACATCCAAAACGGAGGACCTGTACAAAAGCAACAGGATGCCCCGAAACTTGCAAAGCAAAATAGTCAACAAACCGACCAGCAGAGGTCTAACAACCCAAGTAAGTTTCAAAGAAGCCAAAGAAGAAGGGAACCATACAAAAACAAGAGAAAACAAACCTAAGACTCCTCCAAACAACAACCAACACCAGAACACTCCGGAACCCCCGCCTCAAACTAGCTATCAGATAGGGCCTGAACATAACCAGGCTCTTCCAAGCCAAAGCAATCACCCCGAGTCTCCACCAAAAAGGACTGTGTTGGCACCAAAGAAGCAATTCTTTGCATGGCTTGCGAATGTCTTATCGTCCAATACCAAGAAATAGCAATTCATGGCCTAGATCAATGGGCCAACCCGAACAGACATGTTAACATCGAACCAAGTGCTCACAACTACAGTAAATATGGGATCCTTGGACACCCGATGATATCACCACCTCATGAAAACTGGGGGCATAGACCTAGGCAACTTCGACATACTCTCCTTGCAAGAGATGTGGCTGAGTGATAAACCACATGTAGACGGCTTTGACATAGTAATTTCTCCAGCATTGAAAAGCCGTCTAGGCCGACCTTCCTCCGGTCTTCTACTAGCTGTGCACTCGGGGAGCGGATTTAGCATTCAGAAAACGCTAGCATCTTCATTAAACCACCTGGTGGTACTGACAACTTGGGCTCATATCAACCCAAAAACAAGGAAAAATGTGAACACCCCAATAGAAATAATTACGGCACATTGGAATCCACAGTCAATCTCGGAGAAAAAGTTTCTGAGAGCCATTGAAAAAGAAATCGATGAGAATTATGCTGAAAAACAAACGGCCCATATCATCATTTATGATGACCTAAAAGCCAAATGTCCGCAAGATCTCCCTCTAACTCAGAAGAAATATCTAAACACCCCGGTGGAAAAGAGGGGTAGGCTCTGGCAAGACCCGATGGACTCTGGAGGGTTTCACAACCTAAACCAGGTGTTCCACAATCTGGACTGTGTCCCAACATGGGAGAGAGACAAAGTCAAGCATTGATTACATCTTTGTCTCAGAAGACATGCTGAAGCTAATAACATCTTTCGAGTCATCCGAACAGCAGCAAGCAATCACAATCTTCTAAGAGCAGCCTTCAAACCAACAATGAGGCTAAACACTGAGTGCAACACTCAAGGTTCCCGGCTAAGGCTACAAGCTGAAAGAATTGAAGAACTAATGCTCAATTATCAAACACAGGGGTCCCTCAATAAAGGCGGATCCAACGAGGAAACAGACTGCAAGCCCCTGCTCAGCCCTTAAAAGATCAGCACTGGAAAAAATGTGTCAGCTCGGCAACCAAGAGCTCATCTATATGACAAGCAGCTGGTCAAAAAACGTGCGCTCATGAGACAACTGAAGAGGAAAGCAGCAAACTCTAATTCACACTTCCTAAAAATCAAACTCCTTGAAGAAACTAAGAAATACAAATCGTGGATAAAAAACCACCACGTAACCCTCTATCAAAGAGACTCAGAGGAGATGCTGAGGAAAGGTGCAGAAAAAAGCGCAAGAGAATTCTGGGCCCTAATAAAAACCTCAGGTGCCCAGAGGGAACCCTCGATGTCAAATAACGTCAGTGAAGAAAGATGGAAATACTACTTCGAAGACACTTTCCAAGCTCCCTCGCAAGACCTCCTGACCCAAGAGGGCGACCTGGAAATGACCTGGGAAGATCTCTCGAACAGTGAAGACATCGAAACAACTATATACAAGCTAAAAGCCTCACGAGCACCTGGCCCAGACGGGGTCACTAACATCGACCTCAAGAATTTCCCATCAGAGTGCGCAGCTTTTATCAGCTTGGTCTTCGGCAAATGCTCTGAACTAAGATCAATTCCGAGCTCGTGGACCACGGTGGTGGTGGTTCCGATCTTCAAGAAAGGAGACTGGACCGACCCGCGAAACTACAGGCCAATCACACTCGATGACACCATCGGGAAAATATATGGGATGCTTCTGCTGCAGAGACTCCAAGCTTGGGCAAAAACAACAATCAGTGCTGACCCGTTCCAAGCGGGATTTAGAAAAAACTCAGGCACAACAGTGAACATCATGCTATTCAGCATCGCCAAGAGCAAAAGTTTTGAAAGCTCCACAAGAACTTATTTGGTGTTCCTAGACCTCACTCAACCTTTGACCAAGTGGACAGATCTATGCTGTGGTCATAACTGAGGGCCTGGAATTGCCCAAGCAAAATTCTGGCTCCAAAAAAAGCTCTGCACTTCCTCACAACAATGAGAGTCAAACTCAATAAAAAAAGGTCTCCTTTCAGCAGAAATAGCTATGAGCAGAGTGGTAAAACAGGGCTGTCCCTTAACGCCGGCCCTGTTAATACCCTTTCTGGGAGACTACAAAGACTTGTGTCTGGCCATCAGATCTTTTCCACCATAAATCAGAGGCGTACCGGTACCTCGACTACTGTATACTGATGACATCACATTGCTGGACCAGACTCAGATTGGCCTACAACGGCAATTGGACAACCTGTCCGACTACATAGGCAGGAACAACCTTGAAATTAACAAGAAAAAAACAAAGATTCTGATCCTGGAAAGAAAGGCAAAAAGAGTAAAATCCTTCCATTGGAACCTTGATACGTCCAAATGGAAACAGTCACTGACTTCAAATATCTGGGAGTGATGGTCAATAGCTCTAAATCGGAACTAAGCATGCAAAGGTTCCTTTGGTAAAAACCTGCTAACTAACAACGCAAGCTTGCATGCTGGACAGGACATATTTACGCTTTTCTTTAATTCCAACAATCAAGTTCTACAAGGCAAAGGTTGTTCCCCCATTGGTCTATGGAGCAGAGGAAATGCTCTCAATACCTGAGGAGATATGGCAAAAACTAGAGGGCTATTTCTGGAGATCTGTGATGATCCTACCAAAGTCAACTTCAATTTCAGCAATCAGGAGAGAGTTAGGTTTGACCTCGCTTAAAGCCACACTAAAATTCGGCAGCATGTCATTGTTCAGAAAAATATTACTTCTTGACACCCCTCCTTTGTACAAACTGATCGACACCGAAGCAAAAGGAGGAAACTGCAAAATGCTGACAACATGGGTAATCCAAAAAAGAAAACAGCTCGAGTCAATCGCCTGCACAGAGGACGACCTAATCTCAAACCCAACAAGAATTAAAAAGAAATTATCAGAGGCAGACTGGATTGACACTATGGATAATGCAAGCAAGAACAAACTCCTTTCTCACCTACAGCTGCACACAATGAAGTTGAATGCAACAATGCAATTTCTTAAGTGATTCCCGAACAAACCATTAAGACATACCTTCTTCAGAGCACGTTTAAACTTATTGCCAACCAACAAAATTCTCTTTGTTCGCGGTCTCTCGAGCACCAAAACCGGCAGGCTTTGCAAAGACAAAGATCAGACCGAGTCGGTCCGACATCTGCTAATGTCATGCCCTTCCATCCAACAGCTCAGACAAGCTTACCTCTCACCAGTGTTAACAACCTATTCTGTGCGAGATGAGGAATCCTGGTGGGGGCGTCTGATGAGCGGGGAAAAAACATCATGGACAATAGCTACTGCCAAAATCCTCCAAGCTGCACTGGCGGAGTGTAACAAGCTGAACACAACAAATAATCCATTGGGAGACTGTGCAGAACCCAACGAGGCAGAACAGTGATCGCTCGACTCCTTCTTGTGCCACTGAAGAACAGGATCAGATAGCAGCAAGATGAAGAGAAAGAAAGAAGTCAAAGAAAAACAAAAGAGAAAAAACAAAAGAAACAAGAGTGAGACATTTTTTTAAAAAAGATACAGCCACAGAATAGCTCTACCGATCACCCTTGTAAAATCAAGCAATCTTGGTATACACAAGTAAAAAAAAAATAAATACAGCATATAATGAATACCACTGATCTACAGGGGTTCGATGAGATTACAGTGAAAACAGGAATTTTAAATGTGTGGGTGTTCCGTTTTCCCAAGCCTCCCATTTCCCTAGGTCCATAACCCCACCCGAACCCCAACCCCATCCGACCCGTTGTATTCCCTTACCCCAACCCCATATATATTGTAAATACAAAAATCGTAATTTTTCGTTATTTTAGGGTTGTTTAAAAAGTTGTTTGTTCTTCCAAATTCGCTATTATCACTGTATACCCTCTACAGTAACGTCATTGCAGCATGTTTGTTGATGGAGTACAATTTGGAAAATAATGTACCGGTGTCGATTGCTTGTTAGAATGCATCCTTTTTATTAGGGTTAGTAGCAGCAGAACATGACATGAGATGAGAGTACAAGTACATGCACAGGACTCTGTATTCAAACCACAGGGTACATTAACCAAAAAACCTATTCAATGTTCATGTCTGTTGCTCCACCATTTCACTCAAGCATGATGGGGAGGACCTCCTTGATGTCGTCTACATACCAACAAGTTCCAGGTGTCCGTACCTTGAACTGAAAGGTAATGATCCCATCAATCTGTTTTTCCTCACTGGTGGGCTTATGGACATGTTGTAGGTATCCCTTGCATTTGGCTCATACCATCATCATGGGGTTTAGGTCAGGAGATTTGGGCTGGGTTTTTACCCAGCTGAGTGCAGCCAATGAGGAGTTATGACTGTCATTATCCTGGTGGACCTGTAGTTTGCTGGTATCTTTGGGGTAATAGCATCATTGACTAGACATTCCAAAATGCACTGTGTCAATAGCAGAAATGGACAGGTTTTGGAATCTGAGATACTTATGGGATACCTCCATCCTATTAAAGGCCACTTACATAGACACATTCAAGAATGTAAACAACACTCATGTGTGCACTACATCACACTAAAATGTTCCTCTTGACAACCAGGAGAACCAGATGGGGTTGGCCATCCTAGTCCAAAAGACAAACCCTATAGTCACACATTATAAATCCATATGGTGTCTCCATTTGTAGGTGCAGCAGATTTCCTACCAGCGTTTTGACTTCCTAACCACAGAGTCCTCGAAGATTCTTCAACATCTTATGGGGGAATGGGTGTGCCTAGCATTTTCCTCGTTGCTGCCGATGAGTCATACACTTGTCTAGATGGGTGGAGCCAGAACTGGTTTATGTGCCTTAATCTTACACAAATAGATGGGTACATACAGTTTCAATTCTGTCCCTCCAGACTCCAGACCTTCCAGAACTTCATGGATGGACAAGCTCCTCATTGCACTTCTCAAGCCAAAAGATTGCTTCTTAAGGCATTGCATAATGAATGGATGACAAGGTTTTGAATCCTACCTGTAGAGATGGAAAAGATACACATACTTTGGGCCTTGGCAGAAGTTTGGCAGTAACAGGGAAATGTGGTGGTAACCGAATTAGGGCTGCTTTTACTGCACTGCAAATACCAAATAATAGCAAATCTGCAGCAATTGCTCTGGTGCTAATTCTTTCAGAATTCAATTCACAGCATGAAGAGCATATATTACTTGCAAAAGCACAGCGATTCAGAATTGAGTTTGGGAAATGTTGCAATTGGGAAAATGGGGTGATAATGGCCTGCAACACATTCAACATGGAGCAGGATTAGCAGTACTATTCAGACATTCCTCATTTTAAACCACTCCCAGCCCAAATGTCATGGAGTTAGGTACCTGACAAAAGAAACAGCAAAAGAGTGCACATTCATCGTCTTATGGGGAGATTTTGGTGCCTCCACCGGCACAGTGGGGCACTCATGTACAGACCTGAGGAAGTGGGGAAGATTGTCATGGACACCTCTGTCCCCAGAATCAATGATGGTAGAATGGCCATCCGTAATTTCATCTGGGCTTGCCATGTCGCGGCATAGGTGGTGGGAAGCGCAACAGTATCCATTGTGATCGCTGTACCATAATGCTGGGGATGGACTGCTCAATTGGAGTGGCAGAGATTGAGCCGGCTGTGATCTCTTTGAGTGTAATAGCACTCATTTCTGTTTCGTTGTTGCCTGACATGGCCTCTGTCAGCTCTCTCACCCTCCGCCCATATAAGATGATGGTATCATTGCCATCTGCAGTTCTTATGTTCTGCCTCTCCATGGCACCCATCTTGATGCCCCCGCACAATATCCCTTGTAGCCTGAGAATTGCCAATTTGTTCTTCAGCAAATCTTTCCATGTACTCCTGGCCCTGCTCAGTCATGCTCTCACTCTCCCATATTGTGTTAAGTGTATGTTGGGGTACCGAGTATGGAAGGTTTCCATTCGGGTCCCTCCTGATGCATGTGCAGCATGCACTGCTGTGTTATCATCATCATCGTTAGCGGTGCAGTCGGATTCCTCATGATGCTGACAATGCAGTGCATGGCCAGAGTGGGAAGCGGAGAGATGTCTATTTGGTGAATGTCCATGACTGATGTGCATGGCATGGTCGAGGAAACAAATGCAGACTGAGCAGAACCTGAGGTTGCTGTGGGCACAGTGGTGGTCTGAGTAGCTATCACATGATAAGGTCCAGTGGTGTTATTTTTCTGCAGTGTTTTCTACAACAGTGCCCTTGATGCATGAGGTGTGGATGGTTCTGGTCGTCAGTGAGTCCAAGAATTTTGTAGGCAAAAATGTGATGGTGTGGGCAAAGGGATGGCAGTGACGGGATTGCATGAGGATTTCCTGCGGGTGGTAGATCCGCACGTGGCATGATGTTGCATAGGAATTTGGCCTTTAATGGCTAGGTAGGGTTTTGAACATTTTCACTGGTCATGCTCATTGTCTAAACAACACATGTGGTCACTCGGCAGGCCACATATCAGTTTTGCCAGTGTTGGGCCAGTGAGGTTTGATTTGTTGGTATTTGACATGTTGCGCACCCTTATTATTTAAGCAATATGCCCTGAGCTGCGAGGGCATTACCGAGTCAGGTAATGCCCTGGGGCCCATACTTATAGGCCCAAGAGAAGTGAGGGCCTTAACGAAGGCCCTGGGACTTACCTGACTCGGTGATGCCCCTGAAGCGAGGGGCTTATTGCTATTAGTACCCGGGCACGCAAGACCGTGGTACTAATAGCATTTTTTCTGTTCCAAAATGCTGAAGAGTTTTGGAACAGAAAAAAAAAGAAAAGTAAAAAAAAAAGGCCCCTCGGAAAGGGAAAACAGAGTCCGTTTTCCCTTTCCATGACAGCTATCTGGAGCGGACGTGCTTGGGAAAGAAGTGTTCCCACCGCGTTTGCTCCGGAAAATGGAGAAAAAAGAAGATAAGTGGGGTTGGCAAGGTGGGGAGGGGATAGTTTGCAGGGGAGGAGGGTGGAAGAAAGAAAATACGCACCTGAATCACCGGCGGGGGACGATGGCAGCCTCCAGCCGTGTGGAGGCTCGAAGCGGGGATTGCCCCGTTTCGAGCCTCCTCATTGGCTGAGGGGCTGCCCACCCACCGCCGGAAACAAAGGATAGGAATCCCGGCTAAGTGATTCCCCGTCGGGAAAAGCCCCAGTGAGGGCCAATCAGAATGTTTGTTACATTCTGATTGACCGTCGCCCGGTACTAATGTGCGTTACATCTTGCATTGCCCTTGTAGCAGCTGTATATTGGTACCATTATTCAGTATGTCTAACGGACATTTCTAACAGTCTAACAGACATGTGGCGGTTGTAGGGCGTGAGGTAAGTTGCTCAACATATGGCTGTCTGGCTGACATGTGCTAGTCAGCCAGACAGCCATATGTGGTGATGACCCTAGTGCTACTACCTTGTCCTGCACCTCATTCCAGGTAGGCCTTCATACATGCCAACCCTACAGATTTAGGCAGTATGCTACTGTTTTTTAAGCAGTCCTACTGCCTACAGATTTGGGTGACAGATCCTACTGCTTTTTACAGTGGCAGGTAATTTATGTGAATCTAAGACAGGCTGCAGGACAAAGCATACAACACATTAATTTGTACATTGGACTGGTAGTTTATTACTTTGATTGGGCTCAGACCGATCCACTGACCTGACAGCTATGTGACTGTGTCCTGCACTCTTGCCGGTACAACCCTTCAAACTAAGGGGGTGTCAGTCTCCATGTAATTCAGTGTTCAACTTGCACTGCGGGAATACATATGTATTGCCCAGGCTGCTACTACAGAACAGTGGCAAACTTTGCCTACCAGCTCTGTGTGATTACCTTCTGTGTAATTTAATTTGGTGTAAAGCTACCATTCAGAATTATACATTTTTAACATTTGAACATCTCTCCATGTTGTGCTGTTTGATGGGTTGTGTATTTTTTAATGCTTCAATGGTGCCAACAATGTATGTTTGGTATTTTCCTGTGATGTCATGGTTATGCAAATTATTATTTTTGAAACTTGAAGAATCCTACATCTTTTTGGTCACAGAATGTTGCCAAGTATGGGCCTTGCTGTCATGTGTGCTTTTCTTGCTCTCAGCGCCAAGGAGTTCTTCAGAAGGGACCACAACCTCCTCTGCCAATACAGTCAGCTCTGCCAACATATAATTTGGCTTCCGTTTACTCATTTCAAGCTCTTTACATTTCTCCTTTCCCCCAGACATGACTGCACCCTCATTTACGCTTGGATGGCAGCAGGAAATTGTTGATTTTCAATGAATTCTTCATTTAGAGATGACAGCCATTCAGCTTTACATTTTTGGTATGATGCTATTAATTTCTGGATAGTGGTAATTCCACCAATTTCTGTGCAGAATCAGTGTTCGGTAAATCCTCCAAACGTGGCTTGCGGTAGTGGTAATTCCTCCAGAAATGGGCAGAATTAGCACTCAGTAGGTGTTTTAGGGGTAATTCCTCCAAATGAGTTACGTTACAGCCAAGCCAATTGGTACCAGGCCATTGGCTTGTAATATGGCAGTAAGTCTGCCAAACATATTGGTGGAAAACGCAATTCTGTTTAGAATAATGACTGACATAGTTACTACTAGAATTGTAATGAGCCCCTTTGTGTTTGTAAATGGCTGCAGAAAAACAACAGTTCCTTGAAGTCTGAACCAGGATAAATCATTAAATAGTTATAATATTTTCTATGGTCAAAGGTAGTGAAAAGCGGGAAAACCTAATTCCTAGTTCATGCAGGAGCCTGAGGTTTTTCTTGTTTTGCTTTAAAACACAGCGGACATATGTTAGGATATCCATTTCATATTGGCTGAGGACAATGCTTGCCTTCAAAAGTCTGGTGATGGTATGTGCAAAAATCAGCATTTTCTGGGACACTTGAGGGGACCAGGTAACTGCCATCTTTGGACCAACCTGGTTGACATTGGACATTACAATAGGCTATTATTTTTGGTTATAAGTGGTTCTGCCATTTTCCCTTCCCTAGGGAAATAAGCACCCATGGTGCCCAGTCAAAATGGAATGATATTGAAACCCCATTTCCACAAAGACTGACAAAGATGAGTCGCTACTTGGTTCAACCAACCTGTCAGGAAAATCTGAAGGTGAAAGCCATGCCAGACTAAGGCTCGGCTGATTGCTCCTTGTCCCATCTCCAGGCCCATTAGACCTATGGTGCGATGCCCCACAATCCGATACCATACTAAAGTCCGTGCTGGTAGAGGGTTCAGCTTGGAAGCACTGAAGTTGGCTGGAACAATAAAAAAGTTGCATGAATGATTGGCATCTCTGTTGACCCACGCTGCCATAGCAGGTCCGCAGAGTCTCTACAAACGTTCAGAGACTGAAGGAGTGCCGCTCCAAACTCATTATCTTCCCAAGGAAGGCCTCTGTTCCCATGAATAGGTACAGCTCAGCTGAGGAACTGAAGTTAGCAACACAATTGACTGGACCGTTATGCCCATCACAAACGTGTACAAGAAAGAGAAGGCATGTGTGATCTCGGAGAATGAGAAGAACTTCAAGGCTTTCGCCAGCCTGCGTATGGCTCGTGCTAACACCCATCTCTTTGGAATCCGGGCAAAGAGAGCTAAGGATGCTGCAGACGCAGATGTGGAGAAAAATAAATAGAATTGTTCCAGCTAGACCTCTCAATAGGCTATCATACTGCAGTGGAACTTCATAAGTGGACCAATGGCCCGGCAATCCACACTGGAAGTGGAGCTGGATGGAGGTCATCAGGCGAAGCCAGTGGACCAGGAAATAGATGGACACATGACTCTACATGAGTAGTGAAGATAGAATATGGAATAGGCATAGTTGTGAAATGACAAATTGTTCTAAACAGGTACTGGCGAGTGCAATGTGACATGAGCATAGACTATTCCATTAAGGTCGAAAATATAAGAAGGCCATGACACCACACAGCCAAAAAGAATCCATGATTGTAGCAGTGCCATCGTATAGCGCTGGAATGAAGAATGATTGTATGCAGTTGTAGTTCGACCCCAATGGCATGTTTCCTTTGTCTCTGAAATAGAAGGAAGATCTCCTAAGTCACTCTGCCTTAACAGGTTGCTCATGATGTTGACAGTTTGTTAGTCCTTTAACATTGTAATTCCATATTCTTTTGCAGTTACTATTTGTAGCTTTTACTACATCTTCTGTAAAGCCCACCAGTTGAACACAGCTCACCCCTTTATCCATGTATTCCACCAGAAATGTGCTACTTATATGTGTTTCTGTGGTCTCACTGTGCACTTTATGTATTCTGGCACCTTCTTTTCTGGCCTCTTCTTCCATTGCTACCTTCAGTGTGCCCCTGAAACTGCCCTATCTTGTAAAGAACCAGGTGTGCCAAGCACTGTGCCTTTTGAGTGTGAAACCTCCTTGGGTAATACCAATTGTTTGGCACCAGCAACATGCGGTGGGAGGGCACAAATATAACATGAATCATTATACTGAGCCCTATCGATCTCCTTCATGCTGATGTAACAAACATTGTTAGCTTCTGAGTGATGCTCCTCTACAATGCCACTGAATATGCTTCCCTGAATGGTCACAAGGTCTCTATTAGCGGTTAATACATTTGTTGCATTAGTTTCATTTGTATGCACTTTTTCTACTGTTATGCTCATAAGTTTCTTCAAAGAGAAAGAGAGAGAGTGTTCGAGAGAGAGAGAGAGAGTTCGAGAGAGAGAGAGAGAGAGAGAGAGAGAGAGAGAGAGAGAAATAAACAACAGATCCCTAATAACGGTGTCTCAATCCTTTTGCGGATCTGATTTGCTGGTACTGCTAGCTGTGAAGACCCATTAATGCTCCTGCACCTGAAAGTTCACACTGATTTGGAAAGAGTTCCCATGACTTGGGTTGTACTCAGCTAATGGTCTGTGTTTTCCTCAGCATTCTCCTACTGCTGGTGGTTGGGGTTGTTACTGCGATCTCTTCTTACATCATTGAGGTGCACTCATGAGTGATGTCTGTACGTTGACAGTGGTGGGATTTCTGTACATCACTTTGCAGGGGCTTGAGAACTTAGGTTCACTCAACTTCTTATTGAATGTCCTTAAGAAATGTTCTCTACAAGATAGAGCAATTGCTTTGGTAGTGATTCAGGGTCACTTGAATTCGGTGAGGCATGTAGGTGCACTTGTACATGTCATTAAATCCCTCAGGTACCCCCAACTCCTCCGCCAACAATTCTGCACTCTTATGGATGTCTGTGATTGTTCGAGCAGGGACAACCTGTAACGCTCACCTGATTCCCGCAGAGGCACCGGTCTTGACTGGGCGAATACTGTATCTTCAAAGGTGATGTGTAACACACGGTTGGTTCTTTGGGCTGGACCTCTGTGCACTGTATGTCTGACTCGAAGAGTAAGATGTCTGCAGATAGAAAATATGGGATTAATGAACTGGGGTTATTGGGTGTCTCTCTCTTCTTCCCCTTCTCTTCTCCTGTAGAACCCCAAAGGTTAACGCTCTCACCTTAGGGAAGTGAACGCTGAGCTCTCCATCTGCCTCGGGGCAGGGTGCCGTAACCAGTTTCTTCACTGGATAAGGGTGCAGGCCTCTTGACCTCAGAGGACTGCTGTCCGTCGTTTACTGCACGAACGGTAAGTTCTGAGTATTTCAAATGTCTTTAAAAGTCTTTTGTAATGATGTCTCTTGTTTTGCAGGGTTCCGGCGATGTCGGATGACGGGCTGAAGTGAGTTGAGGATGGAACCCATGTGAGGAATAGAAGCGCCTGGAAGCACGTAAGTAAGCGCTTGTTGCCTGCTTCACGATGCGCACTAACTGTTCCTTTATCTTGCAGGGACAAGTTCGGAGCTGCTGAAGGGTGCCGGAATACCCACTGGGTTCGGCGTGGGAAGGAGTAATGGCACGTGAGTAATAAAGTTACCCAATGTCTTTAAACGCACCTTCTTTTGTCTTTCAGATGCGGGATGCAGCGCCGAAGGCCTCCGGAGCGTGCGAAGAGTTGGTAAGCTTTTGTCTTTCAGATGCCGGAATGCAGTGCGAAGACCTCCGGAGCACGCGAAGAGTAGGTAAGCCTTTGTCTTTCAGATGCCGGAATGCAGCGCGAGGCGTTGGTGACAGCCGATGGACCAGGTAAGAGAAGCGCTGTCACTGAAGACCGTAATGCTAACCTGTTCTTTCTTGTCTTTATAGGGGTTGCTGAAGACTGGATTCAGGATGGTAAGCCTTTTTCACTTAGGCCCAGGATCAGATGCAGAAGACACGATGAGCGCTGCTGCAGAGGATGCAGAATAACGCAAAGCAAGATTCATCCATCGGGTGTGGTTTAAATAGCCTCCTGTAGTGCTTAGGTGTCTCCTTCCACAGCCTCGCCTAGGTAAGAAAAGAGTTCCTGCTTTCCAGAAGAGTTCCAGTGTTCTGAACCTAGGGAGTGGCTCCTGCCCCACCCAACAGGAAAAGTAGCCCCAAACAGAAGAGGATTAGAGGCTCAACTGGCAGGTAAGTAAGCAGCATGGTCTGCTGCAGGTAAGTCCACCCAAGCATTATGAGCCCGGCGCTTCCAGCGCTGGAACTGGGCATATTTATGAGCCTGGTGCCACTGGCGCCAGGACAGGGTCCAAAAGGTCCCAATTGGGACTGGTTGGCACTCGGAACCTGGGTTATGGGTCTGCTTCCAAGGGAGTTGGGTAAGTCCTGTCCTTTTGGAAGCAGAGATCATGACACAACCAACGAGCACATCTGCTGACCTGTAACTACCTCATGTGGTGTCAGGGGGTGGTCTTTTCCAGATGGTTGCGCAAACTGAACAATGCCAGAGGCAAACAGTGTTCCGTAAACAGATCTTTCGCAAAATGAAGCCTAATGTTGGACCTTATTAGATCGCAGATGCCCCACCTTGGGAATAACTCTTTAAACATGAATCTTGCTGCAGATTTTGCATCCGCATGGACGGACGTTCCAGCCTCAATTCATCGAGAGAATGGACAGACAACAACAATCATGTAATGGAAGTACTGCACCTGTTAATCATATCAATGAATTTGATATGGATCTTTGTGAAGGGCCCTGGAGGTTGAAGCAATGTTGCTGCTTACAAGGTCTTCAATGTGTGTCTTGTGTTGAACAAATGGTATGTGGAGCAAGTGGCCACAAATGTACTTACCTGTTCTGATGTTGGGGACATACCAGTCCTCGCTGATATCAGTGGCAATGTGCTGCCTGGATGTGATTGGTGTAGTGCAGTTGGTCGAGGGATACGACTAGTAATTTCAGAGGTGTAACTACTTTACCTGTAATGCGTTCTCTCCATATCGGTCTGTGGGTTACTGTGCACATCCCCTTTTGACCCATAGATCCTTTTCCTGCTGTGCAGCTTGTCCTTGTAATTTTATAATGTGTTCCCACGGGGGTGAGGTATAAGCAATTGAGGTTTCCTCCTGTTGCACTGCTATGATAGGGGCTCTACCTCTTTGAAAAGCAGGTAAGCTGTCTGTTTTGTGCCTGCATCAGGAGCCGCATAGCCCTGTGAGAATGGATCTGTTGCTTCAGGATAGGCAGTGCACTTAACAATAGCCACTTTTGGGGGGACACTTAAATGCATCTATCAATATGGATAATAGGGCATCATGTTGTACTGGGGCTCCATCCGACTTCCTGAACCCTCTCCTGCAAAATCTGGACAACCCAGAATGTACTCTGGAGGTGGCATACTCTGAGTCAGAGTAGATGGTAAATTCATCATACTCTGTCATCTCAAAAGCTTCAATGAGTGCTATGAGTTGTTCTGCCTGTGCTGAATAACATGAGGGTAATCTTTTCCCTATCATTATTTGATATTCCTCTTCTTGTCCCTTTGCATATATCTCAACTGTTGACCCTGTATGCCTCTGCCCATACTCCTGATCGATTGTCAAAGACTCATCAATGAATGTCAAAAGCATCTTTGCTTACTTTTGTACCGTACTCTGGTGTATCCTCATAGACTGCACAATCATGTACTTTATCTTGTGGATGCACAGGCCTTGCCACAAATGTCACTGGATTGACAACATGATACCTGACAATGTGGACAGTAGGATTGGATAGTGTCACCCCATATCCTCTCTCTGTGGAGTGAGGGATGATTTGGACATTTTCCAGGATTGCAAAAATGGCATGATATGATATGATGAGATATGGTATTTATAACACACCTATATACAAGTGTTTCATGCCTCACATATAGAGTGACTGAATATCCCATTGTTATTGTGGACGATTCCTGCACTGCAAATACAGCGGCTGTCAGAGCCTGTTCACATGAAAATTGGCCATGCATTACTGGGACTAGGAGCCTGCTGTAATGCCCTACGGTTTAATGCTCCATGGTTGTACATTGAGTGAGGACTGTTGTCATTACCTGGCCATCTGAGTGTGAAAACAAATAGAATGGTGTGTTGTAATGTGGTTTTGCCAATTGAAGGGCATTGGTAATTGCTAGTTGGAGGTCAATAAAGCAGTCTGTCCTTTCACTGTCCATGCAAGGAGTCCTTTGCTTTTCTATGTCTCTTTTGGTGCCTGAGTAGGGGCCTGATGTAGGTTCTGTAATCAAATCTCCATAGGTTTCTACAAATATAAATATTTATACAACCTCAGAAACTACTACATCTCATTCACTGTTGTTGGCTGGGGTGTATTGCAGAATGATGCTGCTCTATCTGGGGTAACTCTCCTCCCTTCAAGAGATAATATTTGTCCCAGGTATACTATCTTCTTCTGACAGTACTGTAGTTTTGCCTTGCCAACCTTGTATCCAGTAATTTCAAAAGCTGTATTGAGTCATTTCTGCACTGTTGTCCTGTTTCACTACACACCAAGAGGTAGTCAACATACTGGGTTGCTGTGTTTTGTACCTGCATGTTGCCTAAATCCATTTGGATCACTCTATTGAATATTCTTGGTGATTCGCAATACCCATGAGGCAAGTGAGTGTGTTGGAATCTCCGACCATGATAAGTGATTGCAGTGAGATATAGGGAATCTGGGTGCAGTGGGATTGAGAAAAATGCATTCTTGAGATCAATCACAGTGAAGTGGGTCGCTTCTGTGGGTATGTTATACAGGATGGTGGTTGAACTGGGTGCTACTGGGAACCCTACCTCAACAATGTTATTTAAAGGGCAGAGCTCTTGTATCATCCACCAAGAAGATCATTTTTGCTTTTTTCACTGGGTTAATAGCTGTTTTACATGGAGATACGGAGGGCATTATAATGCCTTTTTCAAATAATGCAACAATAGTGTCATATATTCCTTACTCAGCCTCACTGGACAGTGGATATTGCTTCACTTGAGGCAGTACTTCTCCTAATTTGAGCCTGATCTGTTCTGCTCCTATGCTCTTTAGTAGTCCTACATCATGAGGGTTGCTATACGACAGGCAGCTGTGCACTTGTGCTATGGCTTCATACAAAAGTGATAGTAGTATTTTGGAAACTTAATACAGTGTGCAACACTTCTCTGTGTTGTATCATTATGTGGCAGGGTATGCAAATTTCAAGGACTATTTTTCCTTCCTCTTCTCTGTCCTGGGACAACCTTTAATCAGACACGTCTATTAGTGGTAATGTGGGATTTATGCAAAGGACAGTGCAAAACTCAACCCCCCCCTAGACTGTTCCTGCTAAGATTACTGCATATTTTCTGGTAATCACTGCTTCTATGTGTACGGTTAAAATGGTGCCTGTTGGCTTTTCCTGTGGGACAGCTGGTCTACACAGGAATTCCAGATGTAGATGAAATATCATGTTCTGGAATCAGGGTAGCCATCTAATCAAGATAGTTACACCATACAGAAACAGCTGCTCATGTATAGGCACTCCTTGCACACTACTTGTGCTACAGTATGCTTGGAGAACTGCAGCTACTCTAATGTATGCCTAATGGTGAGCAGACTATCCCTGTGTCAGAGAATGAGATGGTCATGTTTAACTTGCTTAACAGATCTCTACCCAAAGGATTGACTGGGCTTGCTTTGAAACACATTAAAGATGAGAATACTGTGTGTGCTCCTACAGTGATAGGTAACTTTTCGGTCAATGGAACCAGGACAACATCCCAGTGAATCCCTGTTTGTCCATACTTGGGTTAGTCAATGCAAACCCCACATCCCTGATACAGGATTTGGTGGTCCCTCTGTCCACTAGAAAAAGGTGAACATTATGTCTCCTTTCTTCACTTCCACCTGGGATCCCTCTTCCATGTTGGAGGTCACAGACAGGACTGGAAATGTCAGCGCTTGCGGTAGGTTGCTCTATCGCCAACATGACCTCTTCCCTGGCAGTTGGAATGGGTTAGCCCCTAGCACACTTAGACCTGTATAGTGGGTTACTGTACCATGCAGTCATGCATTTTGTTCCCATGGGGCCGTGTCAGCTTGAGTGGGTGCCTGCCCCATGGGGTCTGCACTGCATTCGATGTTTGGTATTGCATGGTCAGCTGTTCTGTGTGCACCAGGCCTGTGATTGCGCAGGACCAGGTGCATATGTCGGAGCAATTGCTTGTACTGGAACTGGGGCATAGGGGGTACTGGAGTTGGAATCTGTATCATGCAATGTGGCTTATATGTGTGCTACTGATCAGGTGCTTCACCAGGGTGATACTTCAAGGGAGGCCTACTGCAACAATCTCACCCAAAATGCCCCATTCTTCCACGCTCCAACAGAGTCCTCCCACTCTGGGCCTTAATACTCCAAAGCCTCCCCTTTCCTTACTGAGAACCACTTCTCCCTCCCCGAGAACCCCCTGCATCCCTTCTTCCATCTCCTTGCCCCTTTACCAATCCCTGTAGTTGTTTCCACTCTGGTTGCCCTTCTGCTGTATTAGTGAGTACTGCTTCTTCCATGCTTACTTTTGCAAATGTTTTCAGTATCGGTTTTGTTCTGTTCTCCATGTGCTTGCACTTGTGTCTCTTTTTCCATCTGATTTCTTCTTTTACAAAAAATGACTATATGCGCCTGTATCTCAGCCCATCCCTTCGCCTCTATGTTCACCACTTTATCCAAATCTTTTTGTACTTGTGTGGGAAGCCCCCTGGGCAACATGTGGTAAAATACTGGTATGCTTTTATCCCATGAATCCTCTTGTGCCATATCCCTGAATCAAATTAATGTAAAGCACTGGGTCCTAATCTGGTTCCATCAAACATGCTAGGATCAATCTTATATCTGCTTTGTCTGGGTAGGCGGCCCTCAGCACCCTACCATTTTCTACTCTTGCGTACCCTGCCTTTTCCCAAATCGTATTGGTGTGCTCGCCTAATATTGAAGCAAGAAAGCTCTTCATATCTTCTCTGCTAATTTAACTCCTGCTGTTTGCTTCATTCAGTTGTTCCTTTTCATAAGCGTAGGGCACCTATTGTGCGATCTCTATTCCCTTCAGTAACAGGGGAAACTACCTCCTTGTCTTCTTCTTCTTCTGAGGTGACCCCTCTCCATTCTTCCCCTTTGCTACTGCCATCATCCAGAGTCATGGTCTAAGCCGCATGTCCCATGGTGTCATTTATCTTTGTTCCTCATCTGTTCCTCATCTGTCTCCCATTCCTCCTCCTTTCCTTCACAGAAGGCAGTAAGCTCTGACACATTCCTTCCCTGTGCAGCCTGCTCTCCTGATTTCCCCTTGCAGAAGCCCCCACATTGTAACATCCATAATGACTACACTGTCCATTTTGAGGAGTATCTGTCCCAACCTCCCTGTATGTGTGCCTAGCGCCGGACATTGCCCTTCCCCTGTGTTACTCTTTGCTAGTTTCTCCTCTGTCATCTTTAATGATGCTTCAAGATCCCTGCGCACTCTGTTCTCTATCTCCATTGTGAATGGGTCCCTTTTTTGGTTTTTATGATCCCCTGACGCATTTGGTTTGGAGTCTCTTGTGGGCTCATGCTAGAGAAGTGTGTACCCTGCTGCAGGTTGTAGTGGGTATGTTCCAGGTATGGGCAAGGCAGTCGATGGTGCAGGCGTCTGTGCCTTTGCTTGGTTGGGTCTCTTCTCTGGGAGGGATGTGGCAGTAACCTGCACAGGTGCCTCAACCCATTTCTTTCTATTCTCATTGTGTGCTTTCGTCGACCTCATCATGTATTTTCCTCAACTCTAGTATGCTTTGTCTATCCGTTAACTGCTTGCCTTTGTAAGCACACAACAAGTGCGTGGACATGTGTTCAATTATACGCTTTTTGTACATGTCCTCTATGGGCCACACAGGAAAAATGTTCCTTCTGTTTCCTGTACCCATTAATTGTGGTACTTCAGAATCTTCTCCCTGTACTGCAAGAGCAATTTGCACATGTGCTCAGCCGGCATGCTCATTTTTACAGAAACAATAGCACAATGACCAAACAAAATCATTACAACAAAGATTACCACTATCAACAACCTGACTCTCTGCTGTCCTTGCTCCAATGCTACAATAAAGCTCAGTGCATCTTTGCACAAATTCCCAGACCAACCCGTCCCTCAAATCTGCTTTCCCCATCACAAATGTTCCCCTACCACAATTCCTTTCCCCACACACCACACCCACAAACACACCGGACTACCCTCACCCCACTTCAAACATTTATAATTATGAAACAAAAAGAACACTAATTTACACATTGGTTTAATTTTCCTCCTCTTACCCCCTCTCCTTAGGGTGGAGGGAATTCCATCCTCTCCACTACAGGACTCTTTCACTACACAGCACTGCCTTCCCTCTACTTAGAGGGGATTTCCATTTACTTTGTCCCTATATTACTATGTTTGTCATGTCACTACCCCCCCTTGCGGGAGCCATCCTTTCTCTATTGTACTCAAAAAGAAAAAATACACACGACATTGTTCGCTTCACCACACTCTTTTCACTCATATCCCAGCAATCATACCCCGTTCTGGGTGTTCTTCTGTGGTCCTCCGATGCAGTTTCCCCCACAACTGGACGTAGTGCCCAACTCCAGTGATCAGACAGGCCTTCGGTTAACCCAGGTGCCTGCTTGCCTCTGCATTGCGTGCACAGGTACTGGTCTCGACAGGCAGGTGCCACAGGCAGGCTATGCGGCAGGGGAGCTCCATGCTCCTCGGGGCGCCTGAAAATCAAATAGCTCATCCTATTCCCATACCATCAGAATGCTTAGCACTCCTTGATGTTTCTCTCCCTTGTAGCTGTACTACTGACAGCTTATATTGCAACTTCTGTTTGGAAACATGTTGCATTTCGAGAGCTTTTCTTACCATGGGAACAAGCCATTTTAAAAACAAAAAACCACTCCGACATCACTCAGATGAGTATATGTTACTGCATTTATGAGCTCTGTTTCCCTTATTGTCTGCAGTAACAATTGAGTGGCCATTCCTTCAGAGGGGGCAGTAGAGTCACACCCTATGAAGCTACCCCTGGTTGTGCTTCAATATCACTGCATTCTCATCAACCTGTGTCCTTCACCTTCTGAAATGCTGCCTATGGGTTTGAAACATTACTTGCTATATCAGCCATCATTTGATGCCTGTGATCTATATTGCCATGCACCTTCAACCAATCACTGTACAGCATTTCACTCCACCTTCAATGACGGTGGCCCTGTCTGTGAACCAGCTCAAACAAACAAGAATGAAACCGAATTCACTGCAGAAAGATCTGAGTACTTTCTGTGGACTAGTCACCTGCAGTCTCCAACATGACCTGTTCCATGTTAGCACACATCTCAATAGGTTTATACATTCTTTAAGCAATCATACTTCACAATACATAAACGCTTATCAACTACCAGGGGTGCCTCTTGCACTTCTCTGTACCTGCAAAATCTACATTAGCTCTAATCAATTGCTACTTAGCCGCCCATGATCCCACCTGGCCTGCCCTCTACATATGGTGCATACTACATGTCACCGCCCTACATTTCTGCATTGAATTTTTCTAAAAAATGCATGGCCACCTGACATGGCTAATACGTAGAAGCGTAGCCATGCACAAAGACAAAATTGCTGGCCATATATATGGCCCCCTCTCCTTACTATAGGAACTTCCTTTACCAGTACTTTCTCCCACTGTTGGGGCATTGGACCCCAACAAAACTTATCTAAACATATGTTTGTAATATAACTGGAAATATTTGAAGAACACTTGATATTTTTATAGGACTATCTTGGGTGATATATTTTATTTTATATTGCATCTTGTGTTTGAATTAAGAGGCATCACGTCAATGTATGTGTTCGATATTTCATACTGTATTGCCTTTGATATACAGCTGTACTGCTCTACTAAGGAATTTTATACACTCTATTTTTCTGATTGTTGCTGTTTTCTGGTCATCCTGCATCAATTGCCTATTCAATGAAAATGATTAAAGATAAAATAAATATCTCTCTCCTGTGTGCCTCTGTCCCACCCTCAATCATCAGACACCTGCTCACATTCACATACTTCCTGCTCCTCATTGCTTGTGGTCTTGTTTCATTGCCAGCACAAGTATTAAGCGGCATCTGGGCATACCATGTTGGCTTGTTGAACCTGTGTGGTATGTGTGCTCCAATATGAAGCTGGCAACATAAGCAGAAACCTCTTCAAAGCAGTCAAGCTCTGTGTCAACCTGTTACCCTGCCATACCACACTAACATAAAATAATCCACTGCTGTCAACACCTTCATTATCGACATATTCAGCAAGGTTCACCAGCACATGGACAGCAGCTCTGCATCCACAGTCCCACCTAACGCCCCTCCTTGCAAAATCTCCACACCCTAGAAAACATTAAAGACACGCTCTACAGAGCACCTGGTATAAACCCTGGCACCCCTCAAATCCACACCGTATACATATCGTTACAAAGGGTTTGTTGGAAGTGGCTGTACCTGTGTGCTAGCAGGAAAGCACAGTGCAGTGCGGCTTGACGTTCCCTGTTCAGCTCACTCGGCTCCGGGTTCTTTCCTCTAACTCCTAAGAGTGAATCTGCTACCGGAGGTCTGGTCGGAGGTGCCGCACTAGGACGAGTGTTGTGTTTCTGTGCCATGCTTCGTCTCCCTGTCTCCCCGCTGAGCCCTGCAGTGTCCATGACAGAAACCAGGACTGTGCAGGAGAATACTCAGATGATAAGTGGTAGGCAGGCATAATACATTTACACAAACTGTCCCCTCCAACTCCCACTGTATTTCTGATGCTCTTGGGTGGTGAATGCAGGGTGCAGCGTGGTGGAAATGGCCCGACGGGGCATCGCCCTGATAATAGATGCTGGAAGCACTGATAAGCAGGCTGGTAAAAGCTGTGTTTAGAGGGTAAGATTGGCAAGTGCTTTGTGCCTCTTTGGATACTGATACTGGCTACTTGGCTACTGGTCATTGGCTATTGGAACTTCTCTGTGCTTTTCTGGGCCGTGGTGTGACATCTCAGACTAGGGGGACAGACGGCTTTGTTGGATTGACCCTTACCACTTGGGATAAGATAACTATGAATGCTGTGCCACAATCTCATCTTTACCTCGCAGGTGCTAAGGCAGGGGAGGTTTCTCTTTTTTGGCATCACCACATCAATCTGCTTGCAGGTGAGATGACCAAACTAAGAACTACCAATAGAGTACCCAAGAAAACCTCTCTGGACCCAAGGAGGCACTGAACGTTTAGGAGGTACCCTCAATCAGAAAGCCAAATGCAATGAGCTGTTAAGTCAGCTTACAATTAAACGAGCACTGCGAAGCAAAGCGTTGCGCCCCTTGGAAGTGCTAAGGAGTAGACTGCTTAGCCCTCTATGTCTCCATAGTGAGGAGCAAATGGTATCCAACGAGATGAATAATGTCACTGTTTCCACCGCTTCAAGTTTGCTTCCTCCTTCTCCATCCTCAAAGCTTGTGGAAGATGGTCGACATATAGAAGTGTCTAAAAATGAAGGCGGTGATGGCAGAATAGTAGCGGGAAAGGGGGATTTTTCCCTCTGGCAAATCCATCTATATCATAGCCCATACCATCTCCCATGTCGGACAAAGCCAGTTTATTTTAGGCATTGGGAGCCTCAGCCGATCGCCATGAATAGAACTAAGTGTATAGACAGTCTGGCACCTTGCTAGGGAACCTAGGTGGTAGGAGCACAGCTAGCTCTTCCTCAGGATTCAATTTTGGCTTTGGACCTCCAGTCACCAACTTCAGGTGGCAGCAAGGTTGGCGCAGATGTCCTGGCCTCCACCTCTATCGAAATCCCTATTTTTTATTTTTTGGTTTCGTATAGGCAAAATAAGTGCCATTTCCCCCAAAAAACGGTGGTTTGGCTGGGGACCACCCCCCCAAAAAGAAAAAGAACAAAAAAAACAGCATTTGATATTTCTTTTTTTTTTAGATCCTTTTGGTTCGAAAGTATTGCATTTGATCCTTTTGTATTGAAACCTTTCACTATAAACCTTGCAGCATTACAGCCTAGAGTGAACCAGAGCTCTGTAGACAGTGAGCTTCTTGAGGAAGGAGAGGAAAGGAAGAATACCTCTGAGGAGGTGCAGCTGATAGTTTGACTTCTTCAGAAAGAATCTGTTCTAAAGTTGGAGAAGTGGGATTGGGTTCAAAATTATGAACATATGGAAAAACTGAGAAGGTTAAAAGAATACAGATATGTAACACATATGCAGAGCAGCCCAAGGGGGCATTCCATGTGGCTGTCCCACTCCTGACCCCAAAAGGGGAAGAAAATAGGGCATGGAGACATATGTGCCCACAAAAAAAAATCATTGCCAAACATGACAGGAGTTGCCTAGAGACAGTTGGGGAGGGGAATTGGGGAGGGATAGTTCGGGAGGGGGACTGGGTAGGGATAGTTTTGGAGGGGTTGTGCGGAGGGATAGTTGGGGAGGCATAGTTTGGGGGGTACTATTGCGAGTTAACCTTTGTATATTTTTTCTTAGCACAAATTACAGTTGGTGTTTCAAACAAATCATGACTGGACATTGATTTTTCAGTGTACGTGAGTGATTTTATTAATGTGCAGTACCCAGTGCACTAGCTGGCGTGTGCCGCATGTGTGACAGGTGATCAGAGGTAGTGATGTATTAGTTCATCTCAGGCGATACGTCCATCGGCACTGTGCAATTGGCAGCTCCTCATCACTGTCCACCTCCAACTCTGGTGGGTGCATGTACATGTCAGGGGCAGTGGGACTTTGCGCCTGATACACATGTTGTGCAACATGGCACAGGCAAGGACAATCTTTCTAACCTTTACCGGGCTGTACATTAGGGATCCCCCTGATATGCTCAGCTAGCAGAACCTCGCCTTTAACAGGCCAAATGTCTGTTCAATTGTGCACTGAGAACGTACATGGGCACGGTTGTATGCCTGCTTGTGAATTTTGGGTGGTTGCCTCACGGGGGTCATCAACCATGGCATCAGGGGATAACCAGCATCACCTGCACAGAAGCGACAGAATGTTTACAATGTCATACTTCTGCCCATATTATGTTGGTACAGGCTGCACAGTGTTCACTTGAGAAGACAATAATGCACATGCAAAATTCAGTTTAGCTAGAATATGTCCTATTTCGGGTACCAGAAATGCACATCGTGAGAATGTGTGGTGGGTGTGTGGTGTGCAGTGGCTTTGACATGGCCCATTCACAGCCAACATGACGCTATGACCTTCCTAGTACAACTAACACAAATGGAACTGGTTTATGTTTCATTATTGTGTTATAATGCCACCAATACCAATATGTCCATGACACAAAATCTGAGATATGTACTAGAAAACATCTAGATTTCAAATCAGATGCATGTGTGATTGTGCACGTCTAACAGACAGAGGACCTGGTTAATTGGTGTGCAGGCCAATGGTATTATGTGAGTGGGCGCATTAGTAAACTCTGCCTGTTCATCAGGTGTTGTGGGTTTGCTTGACTCTGTTTGTGCTTCTTTTGGTCTCTTTGATGTGGGGCATTCGGGTACATGTTGTTCATTTTGTATTGCTGTACGGAACTGATGTTGTTGCGCATGCACTGCATCATTTTCTTGAACTGAGACATGCCTGTCAAGGTTTTGCACACAGGCATGCTATTAATGTGTTGCAACTTGAAGAAAACCTGGACACTTGTACGTTTAATGCACTCACAACACAAAGCAGGTTTGTCTGCCCTTACCTTTTTAATCCTCACTTGCACTATTGTATCAGTTACTGATCCTTTCTCTTATTCATGGTCTACCTTCCCTTTTAACCACTCTGTCTGGCATATGTGCGCTTTTAGGGTGATTTGCTAATTGTATGAGCACAGAAAAGTTATGCAAATAATGAATTGATGCAAACAGTGTGCACAGCCACTGCTGATTGGTGTTCTGCAGGGCCATAATCCAACAGTGCACATGCCCTTGTAGTAAGACTCTCCCAGCAACCAGGTAAGCTATGGTGTGTTCTGCTCCCCCCCAATCCAACAGTGCACATGCCCTTGTAGTAAGACTCACCCAGCAGCCAGGTAAGCTATGGTGTGTTCTGCCCCCTCCCAATCCAACAGTGCACATGCCCTTTTAGTTAGACTCACCCAGCAGCCAGGTAAGCTATGGTGTTTTCTGCTCCCCCCAATTCAACAGTGCACATGCCCTTGTAGTAAGACTCACCCAGTACCCAGGTAAGCTATGGTGTGTTCTGACCCTACCCCAATTCAACAGTGCACATGCCCTTGTAGTAAGACTCACCCAGCACCCAGGTAAACTATGGTGTGTTCTGACCCTACCCCAATTCAACAGTGCACATGCCCTTGTAGTAAGACTCACCCAGCACCCAGGTAAGCTATGGTGTGTTCTGACCCTACCCCAATTCAACAGTGCACATGCCCTTGTAGTAAGACTCACCCAGCACCCAGGTAAGCTATGGTGTGTTCTGACCCTACCCCAATTCAACAGTGCACATGCCCTTGTAGTAAGACTCACCCAGCACCCAGGTAAGCTATGGCGTTTTCTGCTCCCAACCCCATCCAACAGTGCACATGCCCTTGTAGGTGGACTCACCCAGCAGCCAGGTAAGCTATGATGTGTTTTGTCCCCCCCCCAATTCAACAGTGCACATGCCCTTGTAGTTAGACTCACCCAGCAGCCAGGTATGCTGTCCACTTTAATGTCCCTTGCACGGAGGCAGCGTGCTGTTGCGCAGGACCATGTAGTCGTGGGTTGAGCCGGGAAATCTTGCGCAGCAATGCATGATGAGGTGTCGGGCATCTATGCATTCAGTGAGTGATACAGTTTTCTGTTGTGGTGCACTGCTCCACAGCAAGCCTGGCCACCAGCTCCACATGTGTGCAGTCAAAAGCACTGATGACGTTTGGCATACATGCAAGGCCATGGAGGCTATTTTTGTGCCAATGACCTGGGGTCAGCAGTCCTGGGTAGGCTGATGTGGTCTCCAGTTTGACACAAGAGTGTATCAATGACCTGGAGCGATATCCCATGCAGCTCACCCACACTGTGTTGGTATGTGCCTGTTGCTAGGAAGTGTAGCAGAGACACTACCTTGAGCAAGGGCGGAGGGGTGGCTGTGCGGATATTTATCAGGCTGACAGGTCGTCATGGATCGGGTCCACTATTGAAGTGATGGTGTCCCTGTCTAGCCGGTACAGAGTGTGGATCTGACTTTGGTAATAATTGAAAGGTGTGGCCCTTAAGCGTGGAATTGATTGCTGCCTGCGGGCTGCAACCTGCTGGACATTGGGGTTTTGATGGGCCATGATGGACCTCCTTCTCCTCAAGTGCCTCCGCTGCATCCTCTGCCTCCCTGCCTCTTCAAGTAGTAGGCCTGCAGCTCTAGTACTGCTACTGCTACTGCAAGCATGGTAGTGGTCTAAGGGGTGTGGGAATGGTCCTTTTGTGCTGTAGCAGTGCTCATTGGGACCACCTCTGCTGATTTTGGGCACCTATGGCATGTTTGTACACACCTGAGTCTACTTAATGCCTGGCCCAGTATTTCCGGCACCATGTTCACATTACTAACGGCATGTCCATCCCGGTAATTGCATGCGCGTGGAGCTCAGAATGTGCACTTACTAACGTCATGCCGGTATCTCAGGCAAAGCTGACGCGTATCTCTGGAGATTCTGGCAACGGTTTTGCCGGATTCAGTGGGTCACTCGCATTGCCGGTGTTACCCACACGGTCCGGAAAAGGTGGCGTTACGGATCTACCTGCATACTTGTAATGAGGCCCCTTGTCCTTGAAATTGACAAGGCCATCATGGCCAAGGAGGGAAATGGAGGAGGTTGCCCAATTAGTATAAAATTTCCACCCTGTGAGATGTGTACTCAATGCTCTGTGCTTGGATCAGGTGAGATCTACTGTGCCTGTACATGGGAGTGGCAGGCTTGCTAATATGGACATTGCCAAATATGAGGCAAGACCAAAAATAACAAACAGTGAAACTCACATAGAATCCCTTGAACAGTACTGTGCAGAGTTGTTGTTTTACCAGACCCGGCCCTAGGGAATCCCAATACACAGCAGTCAGGAAAAATGTGTGGCCTGCCCCTAAAAAATCATTATAAAATGTGGAGTGAGACCAAACAAGAACAGCAAAACAAGCAAGAACCAGAAATAACTTGGGCTATTTAACTGTGATCAAAAAGTAATACACAGGCAAATGCACAAAAAGTGCAGAACAAGGGACCACTCCCTGAAAAGAGAGTGGACTACAACATTTAAACAAGAACTGCTGGAAGGATGCCACTTGTCAAAAGTGTGAGCTGGGTGTAGTAAAGACTGTGAGACACTTACATGGTCCACAGACCTTCAGGACACGTATTTCCCAACATTCTTGGAAAATAAGTAAGGCTTTAGTAGGAAAAAGAAACCTCTACATATTCCTCGCAGAACTGTTAGAATGAGCGGAGAGAGAAGCAACATATTGGTATGCATTTCAGAAAGGCACCCAGCCTACAAAAAGCAACACACACTTTTAAATAATGTGAACACCTGATTATTTAACTGACATCAGCAAACAACCCGTAAGACAATGACAAAGAAAGAAGTTTATTCGGGGCCATTTCTGCAGGAGTATGCTCCACCTCCAAAGTCATATGAACATAACTTGAATCCACATTCAACTCATCAGCAAAGCAAGAAAGCAAAATGGAGTCGCTCAGGTGGGGCTCCACGCGACCTTCATGCAAATGACCAGTACTGTATCACTCCGTACCCATACCACAAGCGTGCCAACTCCCGCTTCCCCCCAACTCACTGTATCACTCCGTACCCATACCACAAGCGTGCCAACTCCTGCTTCTCCCCAACTCACGGGCTAGTCTCTAAAATCTCCACACACACAAGCACCAGTACATGGCGGCCTGACTCTCAACTGGTAACACATCATAATTAAAGAAGATCTGAGAAAAGCTCACTTCTCTAGATCTCCCTCACAACCCCATATCAGGGGCTCTCCTAGCTTTGCAGTGCAGTAATGTATCGCATCTTGGGCTCTCGCACCCAGGTAATCCATAACCAAGTGTCTCCACCATGCCCATAGAGCCACATAGGCACTAAGGATTCAGGAAGTTATGGCAAGCACCCATCGCCAACTGAGGTTCTGACGTCTCTCCTTCTGTCCTGCTCAGAACCCTTACTGCACCCTAAAAGGCAAATAAAATGGCACAAGAGCACTTTCTATCATATCACGTTTACATCACAGGAGCGTGTTGGCTGGTTAGTAACCCTCGTGTTGCCACTGTCCGTGAAACAATAAACAGTAGTATTGACCGACCAACTTTAATGCCAATAATTCAATGAGCATCTGCCTGTTTCAGATCTCCCATGCCGCCCTTCAAGCACCCATGACCATCTCTAACAACTTCTTGCAAAATCAGAGTTTCAAATCAGATGCTGTACCCGCAATAACAGACGTAATTATTGAAACCTAATCGGTGGAGATCTGAGGGTTTACACTGTATGTTTGTGTGTTAATAAGAGTGTATTAGCCATAACATTTACCAATCCCAGACCATCTCTTACAGTGGTTGGCTGAACCATGCCTTGAGTTCAGGAAAGATTGACACTCCACCACTACCATTGGTCAATATAACTCCCGGCCAATCCCAGTGCAGAGTGTTACGTTTGAGGTCTCAGGTTAAATTATTAAACAAAGAAGGGCAATACCTGATCGTACAATTTGTTCTAATCACTTGGCGTTTTTAAATGTGAACGTGAGGGATTGACTGTGCCTGGTTCAGGGTCTTAACATTGTCATAAATCTCCCCCCGTCTCACCTGTGATCGGGATCTCCCTTGTTCGGCCGCAGGACTCGTCCTGTGGGTGGTTCGGGTCTTGAATAGGCTCGCCCGAGCCTCGTCAGGTTGCAGAGCGCGTTCAGAGTTCCGGGAAGTTCATGGTTCCAGGGTGTCCAGGATTAGTGATAACAAGCAATGTAGGGGGGAAGTCCAGGAACAGGAAAAAAGGCAAGGAAGGAAGTATGAGGATCAAGGAAGCAAATGTAGAGAGCAAACACATGTCGGGTCACTATCGAAGATAGCGTTGAGACGCGTTGACCGGCAGGGGCGTGACCAATTTATAGTACGTGCTACGACGTGAAAGCTAGTGTGTAGCACAGAGCTTGGTACGGCCTTGTTGGGAGGAACAAGGAGTACAAGCCCTTCGTGACAATGACCATGAGGTCCAGAAGGGGCAATTTCGCCGGGTCATGACAGCATGCCCCCTCCGAAGACTGGTGCCTCCAGGCTTGCCTGGGTGAATAAGATGGAATCTTCTGAGCAAATGAGGGGTCTTTAAATTAGAAACTGGTTCCCATGTTCTCTCGCTAGGGGGGTAGCCTTTCCACTCAACCAGATATTGTAATCGACTCCTTCTATACCTGGAATCACATATCCTGGACACCTCATATTCCAACTGGTCATCCACAACAACAGGTGTGGGTTTGAAAGGTTTTCGAGTAGAACTAACGTAGGGCTTCAACAGGGAAGTATGGAGGACTGGATGTATCTTCTTCCTGGAATCCGGGAGCTTAAGTCGGAAGGAGACAGGATTGATGATCTCCTTTATAGAAAATGGACCATAATAGCGAGGAGTCAATTTGTTTGGTCGTAGATGTTGAGGTAACAGTTTCGAGGCTAGCCAGACTTGATCGCCAACTGAATAGGAAGGTGATGGTCTTCTCTTAGAGTCCGCATATCTTTTGGTTCGAGTCTGGGCCTGTTCTAACTGATCCTTGGTCTCTCTTTGTAAGTCGATCAGCGTCTGAATCCAAGAGTCAAGGGTAGCTACCGGAGTAGATTCTGTAAGAACTGATGGTAAAACAGACGGATGATAACCTTGACTGCAATAGAAAGGGCTGATCTTGAGAGCTGAATGATCTGAGTTATTGTAGAAGAATTCGGCTAAAGGTATAAGGAGAGACCAATCGTCTTGAACCTTGGTGGCAAAACAACGAAGATATTGTTCCAGGGTTTGATTTACTCGTTCCGTTGCCCCATTGGTTTGTGGATGATAGCCTGAAGAAACGGCACGTTGGATTCCTAGAACACGACAGAGATGTTTCCAGAATTGTGAAATATATTGAGGTCCCCGATCCAAAATAATCTTGGAAGGGAGGCCATGAAGACAAAAAATATGTTCCAGGAAAATACCAGCAAGTTCTGAGGAAGATGGTAGTTTATACAATGGTATAAAATTAGCTAGATGAGTGAACAAGTCAATGGTTACCATGATGGTTGTATATCCTCGGGAAGGTGGTAATTCAACAATGAAGTCAGTGGCAATAACTTCCCAGGTTCTGGTTGGCAACGTAGGTTGTAGAAGCAGACCCGCCGGCCTCTGATTATCGTGTTTGTTCTGACTACAAATTGCACAGGTCTTGATGTATTGAACTACACTGGACTTCATCCCTGGCCACCAGAACTGTCTTTGCATAAGACGGAAGGTGTTGGTTACCCCTCGATGGACAAAGTGACGAGTATCATGGCATAGATTCATTACCTTCTGTTGAAGTTCTTTTGTTGGAATGACCACTGAATTGTTCTTGAATAAATATCCTTCCTTGATTGTCAAACGCCAGGGATTTTTCTCAGATATGTCCTTCCAGAGTTCAGGTGATTGAGTCTGTACTCTGATTTCTTCCAGGAGATTGATCGCTTGAGCTACAAAGATTGTAGGTGGAAACATTTTAGGATAGATCTTATCCTCCAAGGGAACGTAGTCGGGACGCCGAGAAAGGGCATCAGCAATCATGTTTTGCGGTCCAGGAACATGTGAGATTTGAAATTGATAATGAACAAAGAAGTAGGTCCATCTAGCTTGTCTACTGTTCCTGCACTCCATGGATTGTAGGACCTGAAGATTTCGATGATCAGTACGGACTTGAACTGGATATTTAGCACCCAGGAGTAGATGTCTCCATTTAGTGAAGGCATGACAAATGGCCAATAACTCCTTCTCCAGAACTGAGTAGTGATTCTCACTGGTAGTCAGGGTCCGTGAAAGGTAAGCAATGGGATGTTCCAATTTATCATCGGATTCTTGTTTTAAAACTGCTCCTATGGCGTAATTGGAGGCATCTGTTTCCACTAGAAAAGGACGATTTATGTCAGGTTGGGCCAGGATGGGGGCCTGAGTGAATTCTTTTTTCAAGCGTTGGAATGCCTTGTCTTGTGGTATAGACCAGTTGAATGGAACGTCTTTGTTCAGGAGATTAACAATGGGTTGAACAATCTCGGAAAAGGTGGGAATGAATTTCCAGTAGAAGTTGGCAAGCCCCAGGAAGGACTGTATTTGCTTTACAGATGTTGGGGTGGGCCAAGCCAGTATGGCCTTCACCTTTGAAGGATCCATACTAATTCCTTCTGAACTAAGGACAAAACCCAGATAGTGAACTGATGTAGCATGAAACAAACATTTTTCTGGTTTGGCTAAGAGTTGATTTTCACTGAGACGTTGAAGTACTGCCTTTACATGTTCTTCATGTTTCAAGGAATCCTTTGAGAAGATCAATATGTCATCCAGGTAGACGATAACATTGAGAAATAACATGTCAGAGAACACCCTATCCATAAAACGCTGGAAGACTGCGGGAGCATTAGTCAGACCAAAGGGCATGACTAGGTATTCAAAGTGACCAAAGGGTGTTCTAAAGGCTGTTTTCCATTTGTCTCCTTCCTTGATATGGATCAAATGGTAAGCACCTCAGAGATCCAGTTTCGTGAATATCACTGCACCTCTCACAGCTTCAAGGATATCCGAGATCAGGGGTAGTGGGTATCTGTCTTTCAGGGTGTGTTGATTTGGGCCCCGATAGTCCAGGAAAGGTCTGAGTTCTTTGGTATCCTTTTTAGGAACGAAGAACAATGAAGCACCAGCTGGTGATTTTGAAGGTCTTATGGTGCCATTCTCAAGATTAGTGTCTAGGTATTCCCGGAGGGCTCTCTTTTCTGGTTCTGAAAGGATAAACATCATGCCAAAGGGAATCACTGCTGAGGGTTCAGTATCTATGGCACAGTCTTCGGGTCTATGTGGAGGTAAGGCTTGAACGATGGCAGTAGAGAATACATCAGCATACCTTGATAGATCTCTGGAACTTGTACAATATTGGAAACCATGAATGGTGTCTCCGGACACCTTGGTGGACCTTTAGGGGCTGTGACTGAGGTATCCAGGTTTAAACAATGGTTCATACAGAACTCTGAGCCCAGGAATAAGGATCCGGCCGTCCAGTTGATATATGGATTGTGCCTTTGTAACCAGGGCAAAACCAAGGGGTAATGGGCTGATTTTATAATGTCAAACACAATTCTTTCTTGATGATGATTTATGGAAAGATGGATCTCCCTTGTTTACAGACTTATGGGTCCTGAGGAAAGAGGTCTTCCGTCGATCGCTTCCACTGGCTGTGAAAAACTTCTTGCTTCATACGGAATGTTATGACTTCTGACCCAATCTTGATCAATGAAGACTCCCATTGCTCCACAATCCACCAAGGCCAGTATGGGGTAGACTTTGTCCTTGGATGGTGATAAAAAGGCCTGTAATATCACCAATTTGTTTTGTCCATGAGAGTTCAAGGATGGAATTGATGTGGAGCAAACATTGCTCTCCCGAAACCTTGCTCCATTTAGGATCGGGAGCTTGCGTTTACCGGGCGTCGGGGAGGAGCCAGAGGACATTCTTTAACTAGATGTTTATCCGAGGCACAATACATGCATAAGCCTGTGTGTATTCTTCTTAACCTTTCCTGCGGGGAAATTGGTCCACGAAAGGCTCCAAGGTGCATGGGTTCAGAATCAGTGCTCGGACTCTTGGCAGATTCTGTCCTTGTAGTATTCTCTAGGGAGTATCTTTGAATTGATACTTTATTCTTTTTCTTTTCGGCCTTTCTTTCTTGGATTCAAAAGTCTATTTGCATAGACAAGTCCAGGAGGGCCTGGAATGAACTAGGACGTGCCACCCTGGCTAGCTCGTCCTTAATCTCTTCATTTAGACCTCTGCGAAACAAAGTAAAACTGACTTCCAGGGGCCAGTCCGCCTCTTTGGCTAGCTGTTTGAATCTGGTAACATACGTCAACATGTCTTGGGATCCTTGTTGGAAGTCAAGTAGCTTTTCTTGAGCACTGTGAACCAGCTCTGGTCGTTCGAACATGGTCTTGAGTTCTGCGATGAACCCTTCATAATCATCCAGCAGAGCATCCCCTGAATTGAGTAACGGAGTGGCCCATGTAAGGGCATTACCGGAAAGATGCGATATTATGAAGCCCACCTTAGCCATTGGAGTTGTGAAATAGTAGGGCTTAAAGGTAAAATGTACCAAACAAGAATCCAGGAATCCACGTAAGGTCTTTGTTGAACCGTCGTATTTATCAACCACTCCTCCCAATAATACGCTGTCCTTGTTGGCGGAGTCGCGTGACAAGACGAGCTGTCTTAGCGCCGCATTCTCGGCTTTTATATTCTGCATCTCAGTGGAAATTTCTTGCATTCCGCGCATCAGGTCCTGAATAGCATTCTCCATGGTAGAATCCGTATTGATCGTTTGGCGTCTCAAACTGTCATAAATCTCCCCCCGTCTCACCTGTGATCGGGATCTCCCTTGTTCGGCCGCAGGACTCTTCCTGTGGGTGGTTCGGGTCTTGAAAAGGCTCGCCCGAGCCTCGTCAGGTTGCAGAGTGCGTTCAGAGTTCCGGGAAGTTCGTGGTTCCAGGGTGTCCAGGATTAGCGATAACAAGCAATGTAGGAGGGAAGTCCAGGAACAGGAAAAAAGGCAAGGAAGGAAGTATGAGGACCAAGGAAGCAAATGTAGAGAGCAAACACACGCCGGGTCACTATTGAAGATAGCATTGAGACACGCGGACCCGCAGGGGCGTGACCAATTTATAGTACGTGCTACGACGTGAAAGCTAGTGCATAGCACAGAGCTTGGTACGGCCATGTTGGGAGGAACAAGGAGTACAAGCCCTTCGTGACAATGACCATGAGGTCCAGAAGGGGCAATTTCGCCGGGTCATGACAGCCATTGCCATTCACAGCAATTGCACACATCTCATTAAAGCATGCCTCTGTCATCCATATGATGTCCAGTTGCCAGAGCATCATTAGTCGCTACCCAGGGCTCCCTCAGTCTGCATTATAGAACCTGTGCACTGCCACGGTGCAATTCCATTTCTTCACAAACGCAGTGAAGCACTGAAGATGTGTATTGCTGTGTTTTTTGACCTATCAATGCTGTGGTTTGTTCACAAAGCTCTCAGCAAGTTGCTTGATGTTATGTCAACTGTGGGCAGCCCTTAGTGTACCCGGCCAAATTCTCAGGAACACCCTCAAGTCCCTTTCAGGTTCTCAAAACAGTGAAGCAACAACTCCACAACGTAGCCAAAGGGGAACCCATCACACCAACCAACCCTTCCCATATCAGACAATGCTGAGGGTTGGGCCCAAGGCTAAGCTCTTTAGTGGACACAAGGAATCTCGATTCCTGGCTCGGACATCACTATACAGCAATGGCATAATGCCATCTAGTGACATCTGACTGTTAATCCATCCAAGACATGGGGCCTCATTACGACCCAGGCGGTAAGTTACCGCCTGGGCCGTGACTTTACCACCATGGCGTAAACTACGTTTACGCCATGGTGGTTGGCGGATTTACCGCCCCATTCCGAGTTTGGCGGGGCGGTAAGTCCCCAATCCCCATTTACCCTTCCCCATTCCCATTTTTGCCCCATAGGGCATAATGGGAGTGGGGAAGGCGTTAATTACGCCACCGTAAATTACGGTGGCGTAATTAACTCCATGGTCCCTTAGCGCCATGGATTTTAACACCTGCTAAATGCAGGTGTTAAATCCGCCATGGCGCTAAGGGACCTCGTACTCAGGCGGTAAGGGTCGGCGCTGTTTAAGGCGCCGTAAACCCCTTACCGCCTGAGTTGTAATCAGGCCCACGATGCCCCTAAACATGTATCCAGAGCTAGAAATGGTGGGATGTCATTACACAATCTTATCCCAATCCCCCAAACGTAGTCACTTCCAACTTGTTTCTCCTCTCGGGTCCCCACGCACTTTAAACAGATTGGAAATGCAAGCCTTTAGACTCGCCCCTGATGCAATGTGAAGAAAGCGTCATTGCGTGCCAATTGGGTACACAGATATGATTTTGGTGACTTCTGCAGTACGTACACGACAAGTCTGTACCTTTTGAAAACTGTCCTGCTCCACCATGCATAAGTAACCACCCCGGGCTATGAACTAGTTTCATGTAGGGTCATGAAGCCAAATTGTAAAAATAATGTTTTATGAAAGTATATTACATAACTTATAGTGACTCAATATTGCACAAATCCATGCTTAACCTATACATATGCTACACATTTTCAAAATAATTCCAGGCTCCTTGCAAAGGATTTTTGTTTAAATGTCTGTTACTTCGGAAAATTGTACTGGTTTCATGCGTTTTAGAGGGACTGTCTTCTAGTGTTTCACAAAAATCTACACCCCTCCCCTGCCACCGTACCCCCGCTACACGCCACTGCTGCAAACGGCTGTATTGGTCGACGCATACAAATAGCTGAGTGTTCTTTTGCAGCACAGTACGCGATTATAAACTGCAGGAGAAAATCAACATTTGCCTACGTTTCACAGGGATGAATAAATATACTGAGAGAAAGTATTGAGAACTGAGCAGTTGCAGCAGAGAAAAGTCTACTCCGTGGGGCTCAGACGATCTTTCTTACTATGGACGGGTCTGTGTGCATGCCCCCGGAGCTGTTTATTTATTTCCTTTATTTCTATAGCACTAAAGACAATAAGCCCATGGCCACAGAAGCGTTGAAAACAGAAGCAAACACACACAGTACATCAATCAGTTATTCAAACTGGATCGGTGCGGCCAGTCTGAGAAAACCGAGTTTAGTCAAATAACATGGTTTTTAGGGGGCAGGGCATCCCACAAGCATGGAGCAGCACAGGGGGAGCACTCTTCTGAGACAAGTAACAATTTAGTCTTAGGATTTAGGAGGAGGCAAGAATTGTTGGACCTGAGAGTTCTCCTAGTAGGGAGCCAGGACAACCTTCTAGATCGATAGGACGGCCTTTTCCAATAAAGACAGGTGTGGGCAATGCCACATGTGATACGCCTACAAATGGGCAGCCAGTGTAGGGATCGTCTGGCATCAGTAACATGATCTGATTTCTGCAGCCCCAATACAATGCAAATGACATTATTTTGAACCACTTGAGGTCAGTTAATTTCCTCCTTTGCAGTTCCCTGCAACAGGCTAGAGCAATAGTAAAGGCTGTCTCCAATGATGGCACGGGCTAGGGTAGCACAGTCTAGCTGAGCAAGTAGTTTGATGTAATAAGACCTGCTGGATACTATGCTATTGATAGGAGCCTTCATGCTCAGCTCTTGATTAAGTAACACCCGAAGCTTTTTGACTTTCGGGAGGGTAGCCAGAGTGCACTCTGCGATTTGAAAGCGTTGAGTCCAGTTTATGCAGCTCGGGTGCTGTTCTGGTGATCATGATCTCCGTTTTGGCTGTGTTCAGTGCCAGCTCATTGTCAATCTTCCACCTATGAATAGGATTACAGGTGGCATTGATTGTGGGGATAGCAAGACTGTGGATGCATGAGAGTGGTAGGAGGCATTGTGTGTCATCGGCATAGTTAGCGTACACTATGCCCTCTGCATCCAACGACTCAAATAGCGGGAGAGTGAAGATATTGAATAGAGTGGGAGACACATAAGACCCCTGAGGCACTCCACATGCTATTATGGAACCATCAGTCATAGCATCCTCATAGTGGACTCTGGCTGTTCAATTTGTCAAAAACTTGTGAACCCATCGAGAAGCCTCATTGGAAAAAGAGGCACATTCTTGTAGTATAACTACGACAATGGAGTGGTCTGCAAGTCCAAAACCTGCTGTCAGTTCCAACATTATCAGGAGAGCAGTTTTTACCTTGTCACAATGTTGCATGATGTTAGGTTGAGCTCCGATAGAGTGGGGCATGTGCTCTGATCACATCTAAACGCTGATTGCTTTGAACCTAGGATGTTGTGGTGGCTCAGGAACTCTGGGATCTGTAGATGTGCGGCTTGATCCAGAATCTTTAACAGGAATGGTGCATTGGAAATGGGGTGATAATTGCTACAATGCCTGGATCCAGGGTAGATTTTTTTTTTAAGAGAGAGGATATAGAAGCCTGATTGATATCTAAGGGACATGACTCTCTTGAAAGGAGACGTTATCACATGTTGGTATTAGACATGCAAGAGGTGTGGCACAGGCTTTAATGATGGATACCAGGCAAGCATCAATCCTACAATTAGTAGGTTTGATTTTTCCAAGGATTGCCAGAATTTCAGCTTCAGAAACATCCCTAAATTTGAATAGTGGTTGTGATGCAACCGGACTCACAGACTTCCTAGTAGGGATCGATCCATCTAAGGTGTTTAGACTAGCAGCAATGTTATTCATGATTTTTTCAATTTTGTGTAACATCAAATCCTTGATGGACGTACACCAATTGGAATCTTTAATAATTGAGGAGACTGATTGAGAAGACTGGTGGTTGGGGATCTTCCAGCTCTCTCAACATTTTCAATAACCCCTTGGCATTGAAGGCTGCCTCTTTGATCCTTAAGTCATTAGAGTCTGTTTGTGTTGCATTAGAAATGCCCGTTTTGTGTATCTTAACCGCAGAAGCATAGTTGATGGTATTTTCTATTGATTCATTCTTCTTCCATTGATGTAATGTTCTATTTTTACTATGTTTTAATTTCTGAATTTTAGGTGACTACCAATTTTTTGAAGGTTGAATTTTCACCAGTCTTTTATTACAGAGGTAGGCTATTCAGAGCATGGGACATCATACTGTGGTAGGCCACAACCAGTTCTGCTGCAAAGTCATAGTTTTTGTGGTTGGAGTTGGGGTAAGTTTGTGAATATTGCGACATGTCACTTTTAGACGTGGACTTTTGGTTTTCTTAGATAGGCTTATCCAGGGAGCCTGGAATCAGATAGTACTATGATCCGACCATGGGCATATTTCTACCCCAACATCATCAATTTCAACATTTTATGAAGCCACCCAATCCAAAATGGTACACTTAATGTGGGTGGCTTGATTGGGGTGCTGGGGAAAACCCAAATCCTCCATGGCAAACTTAACAGTTTGGCCAGGGAGTCAGCAGGATCATTTGGACCTAAATTGATGCCTCCCAGTATAATCATTTTGGTATGGGGTTTAGGAGATGGTGCGGTTAAGTAAAAAAAGTGAGTCCGAAAATCAGGCATACCGCTTGGTGGACAATAGAGCACAATAATATTGATCTATGTGTTGTTCTCCACTGCCATTTTAACTTGAAGTGCTTCAGAATGACTGATGATAAAATCCCAAATGCGTGATTTGGCTGGATTTCGCTGTTCGAAATTCCGAACGGCCGAAAAGTTTGATCAAATCATGCCAAGTAAGAAATCTTCATGGGGAGAACAGACTGATTATTATTTTGGTCTTTTATCCCTCGACAATCTCTGTCACAGTCTTTCAACCCTGATCCCTTCACAATCCGAGATATTTAACTTGATGAATATTAATAGAGGAGTGAAAAATGAATGCCACTTCCCTTCCTTTACTGTGGAGACAATCGGACCTTAGTATGTTGAATCCTGATGGAAGAGCCAAGGTCTGTGCTGGGCCTACTGTGGCATGCATCCAAGACTCTGTAATAGCACAGATATCTATGTTATGATCCATGATATAATCAGCTACCCACTTCATGGTCATCCTTCTTGACCTCTCTACCATTGATTGCACCATCCTCCTAGACAGGTTACACCCATTTGGAATCAAAGACAAAGCCCTCTCTTGGCTCTCCTCTTTCATCTCTAATCGTTCACAAATCATACTCCTCCACCCGATCACCTCACGACCAGTAACAAAAGGGGCTCCACAAGGAGCATTCCTATCTCCCCTGCTCTTCATCATCTATCTAAACCCTCTGCCTGCACTCCTCCGCTCCCACAATCTTACCTGCTACAACTACGCAGATGATACACAGATCATCATTAAAATCCCATAATCATCAGGCTCCAACTGTCCATATCTGTCATCATGCCTCTTGGCTATTGACTACTGGATGATGACCAACTACCTCATTCTCAATCCTGGGAAAACTGAAATCCTAGTCTGCGGGAAATCATTGCTGCTCCCACATCCTATTTCCTGGCCACAATCCCTAGCCCCCACCGGCATCCGGCACCTCAGTGAAAACCCTTGGATCCACACTGGCTACAGAATTATCCCTTTCCCAAAAAGTCAACTCAGTTTCCAGATTTTGTTGGTTCCGCCTACGCATCCCAAGTGTATCTTCCCTTACCTCACCTATCCTCACTGTTTCTCCACCATCAATCCAATCATTCTCTCCCACTTAGACTACGCAAATGGCCTTTAGCTAGATGCACCTGCATTTCAGCTAAGGACACTGCAAAGAATTCAAAATGCTGCAGTCCACCTTCTCATTAATGTACCTACCAGAGAACACATCAACCCTACACTATTGGCCAATGCACTACCTTTAAAGCCATGTGCATCACCCGCCGGGCCATCCAAAACACAGGGCTAGAATTCCTTCAAGACAAAGTCACTGGCTACCAGGACCCACAGATCTCTCAGAGCATCTCTCCTAGTAGTCCCGCATTACAACTCCTCCAGACTTGGAGGGTCCTCTTTCTACATCAAATCAACAAATGCAAAACAATGGAATGGACGAAGCGGGAAGGCAGGCTTGTTGGAAGTAACAATTTATATAATATTGGAGAGTAAAACCACAAAACGGATAAAACCGCCCAATAAAAAAAAGACATTTAATGTAATTTAAAGCACACATGTTCTGTTGCATGGATGCTTTGTGCAACACTATTTTAATACAAGACAATACGAACACACACCAGAACCTGTTTTCCAACCTGCATGTTAATTTACGCACTTACTCCCTGAATGGCACCCCAAGGTGTAGGTCAACTGCTCCAGTTCAGATAAAGGGAGTCTGAATTCAGCCTTTGGGGGACAGGAATACATGTAGTTTTTTTCCCGGTGATGAGATGCCAACACTTGCTGTAAAATTGTGAAGCAGAAACCAAACAGGTACGATGCAATTCAGAAGGAGATCTTTTCTCTGCAGTTTCCCTCCCTTCCTCCTGGACATGGTTATATAGGGAAAGCAGACACACTGTGTGTGCAGCAGATCCTGAGAGACATGGTCCCTGGAGCAGGAAGAGGCTCCCATTCTCATGTCCCCCGACACCTGCAGCTGCAGAGCGTTGCTTGTTCATCTCAACCAGCATTGATTGCCCCTCTCTTAAGAACGTCAATTGAAGCAATTTAATAGAGGAAGATTCAAGAGTCTGCAGTGGGGTACATTTAATAACGAATCTGGGGTATTAGGGAGAGTGTCTCAGCGCCTTGGATTACTGAATTCCTGGGCTGTCCATCGCTGCCGCAAACACCAGGAAGCTATTACCCTCTCCTTCTTAAATAAACCACCTCATTTACAATATATTGTAACATGTATAATGACCAATTTTATGTCTGGTTTTAACAAAGGCCAGAGGCCGAAACACGCGTTAACCGAACTACTGTATTTTTAGAATAAACGCGTGTGGCGCAACCTATCAAGCACCAAACATCTAATTTCCGGGTACATTTAATAGGTTGGGTTTTTGGGCAGTGCTTGTAAAGATGACATGTGTGTAATTGTTTTGACTGACAGCCTTAGAGGGCATAATATGTCCAATCGTTTCTGGACCACACGTGTATTCCTGCTGCTCATCAACACGCTGTGCTGTTTTTAATCCCTATTCTAGGGGTATGTAACACTTGGCTCTACAGATGTTTTGGAATACGACTCCAATGATCCCTTACCATTAACTAGACTGGCTTAGGCTGACAGGAATTGTAGTCCAAAAGTTATGGAGCGACAAAGGTTGCAGATTTCTGACCTATTCCATGCCCTGGTCTCATATCATCCTTCTCTCCTTATCCATCCATCTATTTCCTTTCCATACACATGACCCCATC